>NW_004567113.1:25071932-25136873 GCF_000260355.1 Condylura cristata | reverse complement strand
CAGTGAAAACTAGAAGAAAAAGAATTTGCATAGTAGGAATCAAGGGAAAGTAGGCAAAACTTCAGTAATTTTTTATTTCTAGGGAAAACTGCCAAATTTGGGAAATGCAAGAAGTTGAAAGATGTGTTCTTTGCCTAGTACAGGGCTGCTAGTTAAAGACTAAAACTGACAGAGTTTTTGGTGGTACTATGGGGTAAAGAAATTGATGACTGCATGTACTAAACATACAACCATTTCCTCTAAGAAAATAGATCAAATTCTGAAAATGTGAGCATTGAAGAAAAAAGCTAAGACAAACACCTCTGGATGCAGACTAAATGTTTCATCAAGCATCTTGTGGGAGATAGAACATGAGATTGTAACCTGAAGGCCACAGAAAAATAGATTTTAGTTAAAATATGTAATCCTGTATATAAGATGAAGGTATGTAAATCATAATTAGCTATAACATTACCCCAACTATGATCCAAATGATACATTAATATTCCTGATTATTTTAAAGTAATTAAACTCATTATATTTGCTTGGAAAAATAGTGAGTCTTTTCTGAATTAAGACATGGCGATTTAGATTCCTTACAAATTCTATATAAACATAAATACAGCATCTGTCACTTAAACCACCAGGTATGCAGAAAGAGACAAAAATAAAAATGAAAAAAGAGGGAAAAATTTTAAAGCTGACTATAGCCTTGACTGAAAAGTCTTTGTATAAGTTGTCTTATCAAAATGCTTGGAAAGGCATGAATACAAGGGAAAAGTCAGCAATCCCATTCTCACATATATATAAAATTCAAACTAGATGCATAGTAATATTCTAAGGTTTTTATACTTATTACATGTCTTTTGCCAATAGATTGAAAAATTGTCCAATAAATCTATCAAATTATAATAAATTTATCCACTAATAACCACTATCTGATTAGTGGCAATCAAACCTCATGAACCAAGAGCACAGTGAGGAATTTATTTTTCAATTATTAAATGATTTGATGAATTTTATTTTTTAAAAGAGTCAATCACAAATCATGAATTAAATATTGTATATGCACAAGTTAAAAACAATGTTTCCCACTGCCTTGGCATATAAAAACAATGTCTAATTAGCTTAATGTAAAAAAATGAATAAAAATTTACTCCAGAAATAAACAGAGAATACAAAAATTGGGATAGCTAGCTAAAATTCGTTTAGAAGGGTCCAGGTAGCACTAGCCAAACAGGTAAATAACTAAGACTAAATTAATATTATGAATAATTACTTCTTTAAAAACACCATTAAAATGAAAAATGAATCAATGAATCATTATTTGTAATAACAGTGTTCCAAGTATTCAAATACTACATATATTTACAAACTTAAAAACATAATGCAATTAGTAAATGAATAAATTACTTGAGAACACACTTCAATAAGAGAATACTGAGTCATTTTATTTCAACAAGTCAGACCACACTGAGATATCACACAATCATCAGAATGGCTGAAACGAAAGCTAGTATCAATGGTAAGTACAGTTGAGGATTTGCAGAAATTGTACAAAATGACCTGCTTCCTTAAATAGCAACTATCAGTAGATATGCTATTTTGATGAACATTATAAAAAAATGGAGAAAATTAGATAAATACACTATGTTAAGTGCAACCTCTTCATGTCTGACATTTTTAGTAGAGAATTGTGTTGTCCCTAATAAAATATAAAAATAATAATTTTATTTATGAAAAAAATGTACTTTCAAATAAGAATTTCTGACCCTACATATCTAATTTTCAATGATTTATCTAAGTAATTAATGCAGTAAGAGGATTTAAATGTGGCCAGTTGATAGTAGATACATGGGAGGGTATTTATATGTACACTTTTAATGCTGTTTTTCTTTCTCTTCACTAGCTTGCATTTCTCTCTCCCATTTTTTTTTTTCTTTTTCCCTTTTTCCATTTGTGATTACACTTCTGTAATTCTATATTCCAAGGGAAATTTAAGCATATGTTTCAACACCTTTAGTCATTGGAAGAAATTTTGTAGCATTATTCTAAAAAATGTATAAATTTGATGCATGATTTAAATATTGAATATTCTTGAAAATTCTGCATAAATGTAGTACATTAGTGAAAAACCCTAGGAAATCCTTTCAAGTCTCTCATTGCCTGCCACTAATTATTCTGCTTATATAAGATTGATGCTTACATCACATTATTTTCATTAAATTAAGAGTATATGTTAGCACAAAACAACCAGTACAAAAGATCAGGTTGCCATGACATTTTCATTTGAAATCAGAAATTTTAAGTACTTTATACTCAAAGTTTGCTTATATTAGAACAAAAAAAAAAGAAACATAATTTAAAACCGCATTTATATATTCAGGCAACCTGAAGTGTTGCTTTGTAATTTTTTTTTAAAAATATTTCAGTATATTCGCTAATAATAGATTAAATTCATTACAACTTAAATACTTAAAGAATCAGAAAAAAATTATCCTCACTGATCAATTATATTTACCCTAATCAAATTAAGTGTTCTTTTTATTTAAAGAAAGTTACAAGGTAGAATTTAGATGCATTTTTAGATTTAGAGAAATAAACCATCTTACAGTATGTTGCTTATATGCCTGTCTCACGAATAAATGCCAGTATCCTTTGCAGATGAGAGAGGTGGTGTGCAAATAAGTCTTAAGAATTTCTCAATATTAAGAGTTGTTATCTGCTAGCAAATGTTCTCCTGCCTACCCTACAATGATAAATGACCAAGTGATGGTGCATACAATGGCAGGATGATCAGTAGCCTGAAGAGCACAAAATGTAGTAGGTCATCATTTCCATTTTTATTAGAATTCTTTTTTTCCCCAGAGCATCATTCCTTTCAGCATTAGCCAAGTTGCTTTTGAGTTCTAAGTCCTTGAGCAGATATAATTTCCATGTCATCCACTGCTACTTTTGTTAACTTTCACAAAATTTAATCCAGTAATATTTTTAAAAAGCTACCACACTTTTTATCACTAAAATGATCATCTATAAAGACCAGAATAAAAAATAATTATTCTCTAAAATGCATGAGGAGGGACTTCCTGGTGGTACAGGGGTTAAAGTTTCAGCCCCATGAAGCTATCATCAGCCACTACTGCATGAGTTCAACCCTTGGCGAGGGAGCTAACCCAGGGTGCAGCAGACCTCTCCTGTCTTGCCTGATACTTCCTGTGTCAGTGTATTTCAACAGATCTGCCTGATCTGCTCACACTCTATTTCTGGTAAATCTTCTCCCCCATTGTACTTCTGGACTATACCCCAATTCTTGCATGAATAAATCTTTTTTTTTTTTTCAAATGAATCATGAATCATATTTAAGCAGTTTCAAAATTGTCTACCTTGAAAACACATCAATGAATATCACCTAATGATTTCATTCCACTCTAATAATTTATTTTTATCATTTATTTATTGTTCATCAGTTCATTCAACTAGTTGTGAAGTATCTAAAATGCAGTTATTTTGACAACAAGATTGTATAGTGTGACATAATAAACAGCAATAAGGCAAACAAAGATTATTTGTCCCATATTTAAGTCCTTTAACTCCCAGTCTTTAAACCTATCCTTTAAACCAGTCTCTTACCAGCTAGCCCCAATCTTGCCTTGGAAAAAATCACTCACATGGGCCCTCCCTGGTGGCGCAGCGGGTTAAAGCACAGCACTGAGAAGCTAAAAGCCGCTTCCGCATGAGTTCGATTCCCGCCTGCCGCCTGCCCCGGAGGAGACCACATGGCGAGCCAGACCTCTCCTGACCCGCCCGCTGCTTCCCTCAGCAGTGTACCTGGTCGATCTGCCTGTTCTGCTCCCCACTCTGTCTCTGGTGAAGCCTCTCACCGCCCCTGAGCCTCTAGCCTGTACCCCAGTTCTGTATGCACAAATAAATAAATAAATCTTTAAAAAAAAAAAAATTAAAAAAAAAATCACTCACATGAACAAGGCCACAATTCCAAGTTGTAGTTAAATTAGGACATCAATTCACTGAAATACACCTGTAATTATTTCATAAGTCCTACAATTTATAAGAATTTACAGTTTATTAGATCAATCAAAATTGTTTAAATGTGCGTCACAAGACATGTCACAATTTCTTTTGCCTTACTATTTCCTCATCTGTAAAGTATTCATTGTGATACCTAATTGCTTAAAAGTTGAAGGGATTAAACATGGTTATATATGTGAAGTGCTTAGCAGGTTTTGATTTCCAGGGGCTCCATTAAGAGCTTATTTACACAACAATTCCAGTTGCTTCATATTAAAAACTGTACTTAAATTGCCTCTCAGGAAGCAATTTGAGAACTGAATGTGGTTGTGTGTAGATAGATATATTCAGACTAAACTGCTATAAGCATGTTCATAATTGATAGTGGAAGAAACAGCAGTGAGGAATGAACTACAAACTATTTACTGTGTATTTAGAGACTTTTAGATATAAAATTCTTAACATTTAAAGGAGAACAATTGCCTATACATAACTTTCTATTTTAATTAAAACCAAAACTACCAACAATATTATAAATACATGTTGATCCCTTACTATTTAAACCCATTTTTAGGACTTTTAAGTACTAAATACCCGTATTTTTTATGCAACTGATTCTCCTTTTCTCTTTCTATCATATATTTTAATTGAAATAACACTGGTTTATAACATTTAGGTTTCAGTTTACAGCATTATAAAGAAGTCTGTACATACTACATTGTCACCATAAGTTTAATTTCCATCCTTCACCATATAATTTACCCTTTCTCCCTGATTTATACAACCCCTTCATGGTTGCCAAATCTGTTACAGGACAGGGTGAGAGGGGCACCTCTGAACCCCCAAACCTGTCTGCTCTAGATAGGTTCTGCCACCCACCACATCAAGACAAAACATGTAAGACTTTAATGAAAAGGAACTTCAATACAGTGAGTGTACAATATGGAAGACAAAGAATTAATTTCTAAATCAAACATCTGAAGTCACCTATCCCCTCATGGACAAAAGTCAACTCAAAAGGAACTGGCCCAAAGCAAGGCCTTGAAAGCCCGCCACAAGACTAAAGCACCTTCTGGCCAGGACTCATCAAAAAGAGTCAGAAATGGCCAGACAAGTCTGGGAAGAAAAGAGCACAACAAAGTTACTATAAACTCTGCCATAGTGAAGCTCCCCACGGGTCTCTCACCCACTTCTCTTTCAATCAATCCAGGGTCAAGAAACATGCATGGTTTCTTCACATGTCTTTCTCTGTCTGCACCATGTGGCTTCCTCAGGGCTCCTTCTGGCTGTCTATCCTGCCTCTTTCCTACTCAGATTCCTTCTCTTTTCTTCTTTTCTCTCCTCAGCTCCACCCTCCTGGGTGGGGCAGGGAACCTGGAAATTCCCCTTTTCCCTGAGACTACACAGTTACAAAACTACAAATTCTACTTTGCATTACTGATGTTTTTACTTATTCATTAGTATTATTTCCTGAGTTTCTTTTTGGGAGAATGTTCACTGTGCTCCCAGTAAAGTGGAACTCTATTTTAACAAACTTTATCCTCTTCCACCAAGTCTTCAATTGTGTCGGCATTCTTGGTGGAGTCTGAATCCATTCTCTGACACTGATCATCAGGAAGCTTCCTTCCTCAACAGAGCCCCTCCCCTTATACTTTTGGGAATCCCAGTAGCTGGTTCCTTCACACTTGGACCCCTGCAAAGTCTGGCACTTTTAGATCCATAGCTACAACAGGGTTTCAACTCCCTGATTGATAATTTTGGAGGAGGGCCATTTTCCCTTGTTCTTATTCCTCAGAAGAACCCTGAGACTCCATTTTCCCAAAAAAGCTGTGATTTTTATAAGTCAGAAACATTTATAAAAAGTTTCTCTGAAGAAATGTCACATCACAAATCTAAGGGCATCTCTACCTTTCCAAATACCTCCCAGAATTGTGTTCACCTCTTATTTGACTTCTGATTTATCTCCTCAAATTTCTCCATCATCTTGTGTCCTAAATTTAGTTGCTAAACTCTTCCCAAATTCATCTACACTCTGCTGATTTGTTAAATGATTTAATGCTTTACCTCTTCTTTCTTATAGAAGCCTTTTTACCCCTAAATATTAAAGCTGATTGGATAAAACTCCGCACATTGTCTAGGTAATCACCATAAAATGGAGTGATTATAAATGGTAGCCACATATGTGATATCAACATTGTGTTTTTTTTTAATCACTGTAGCACTTACATTAGTATTTAATTAAATTACCCAGTTAGATTCTAATCAAGTTGCCACTTAAAACTATCATAAGAAGTACTGTGTAAATGAGTGATACTACTTGTTTGTATTTTAGGTAAAATAAGCAATAGATTTGAATAAGCCTTTAAAACACTCTAAATTTGTATGAGAACTTAGTACATTTTTTTGTGGTATACCCAGACTATACTATTAAAAGATGGAAATCTCCTACATAGGTTTATTTTAATTAATTACGTATGCACTTTTTCAGAATGTCCCAATTGCCAGTTTGTCTTCTTCTACAAGTACTTTCAATCAGTGTTACAAAGAAAATAAAATTTTATTAGTAACAATATCTACAACAAACTTATTTTGTTTTGTTATAATATTAAGACCATGGCAAAGACTAGTGATTTTCTCTGAATATTCATTCTCACCATCTTCTCTTTGAAGACAGAGAGAAACATTCTATGGCTTGTTGGAGATGACTCTACTCTGGGAAACTACAGAGCTGGTATCTGCAGAGACTTCAAGTCAGCAAAAAGGGAAAAATAAAATTACTGTTTTGCTGAGAAGTGCCAAACAGCCAAATCAGCAGTCCCAATGCCATTATGCCCATTATCATCCTGGGCATTGTCAGAGGAAGGGGACAGATAAGTTGCAGTCTAACTTTCATGTCATAAAAGCACACTCTAGGATAGAAAGAAAGCTTTATAAGCCTCAGTCCTTCCACTATTCCCACAAACAGAAGTAGTCTGACTTTACAGAATAAGATCACTTTGATAGTATAATGTTCCTCTTTTTCATTAATTGGGATGTAAGCAGATGTCTCTCATCTCTGCTACAGAATTATGCACTTCTCTCTGCACACACCTACACAAACTGAATACAACTAAAACCAGAAATTTGGGGCTGTCTCCTTTTGCTCCTCACTTTGTTCTAAATAATCTTTTATAAATTTCTCTTTGAATTGCTACATAATGGTAGTTGCCTCAACCAACACTTTTTAAAAGAATCCTCTATTTTATCCTTGACATTAGCTTAACAATATCTACACTATGCTTATGAATCTTCCTTGTATATACGTGTGAACATATACTTTTTGCCAAAAATATGTAAGTACCTTTGTGACAATTCCATATTCATCTACACACTCAAAAATCTCTTGCTATATATTTTCCTTTATCCATTCCTCCTTTTCTACTTTCATCCCTTCCACTTTCCTGTACTCTTTTGCCTGCTCTTCTTTCTCTATGCCAACATTTTCTGGAATGTTAAGAGAAATCTTGCAATACAAATAAAATTTATGTATTTTTTGGTGGATGTGATATGGCATCAGAAGAAGAGTAACCATATCTCTGAATAGTACACAGTGTTGTAACAATACCACCTCAATATAAAAAATGAATTGTCCTCCCAGTGTAGCAGGAAAAGGGAGAGCAAGTAGAAAACTAACAAGTCTATCTTAACCAGATGCTCACTGTCAGTGGTGATGAGTTATGCTGACAGTATGAATCCTTGTTATGATGTAATGAGAATGGTACATCATTGATGTGTTTGTCCTCTTGAAAACCCACAATCTCCACCTAATCATGAAAGAGACACAAACAAATCCCATCTGAAGGGCACTGTACAAAATACTTGCCCAGTGAACTGCCAAGGTCATGAAAACCAGGAAATATAAGAACTGTCAAATGAAAACTAAGGAATGGAATTCCCTATCGGTATACAATGACAGTAAAAAGTAAGGACATCTAGAAATTAAGGATTCTGCTAATAATGGCATGCTGCTATCGGCTCATTGATTTTAACAGTGGGACCTTACTAACGTAAAATGTTAGTAAGAACTTAATAATAGAAATATAATGGGGAAATAAATATAAATTATAAAATATTGAGAACTACATAAAAGGCTTTGAAAATTATCTTTTAACTAAAAGATGTTACTTATTTCCTTTGCATAGGCAATGAAACTAATTTTTAAATGATTTGTTTTATTTTTTGGTATGTCAGTCAAAACATATATACAATATAAAATATATAAATAATATATAAACATAACATCAACATTATGGGTGTGAGGTATATGGAAATTCTGTGCTATTGTGGTAATTTATCTGCATATCTAAAACTTTTTTAAATAAAAAGGTTTAATAAAAACATGATTAAAATCTTTAAAAGTAAAACCTAAAAACAGAAACACTCTGCTTGCCTGGATAGGTTATAGATTACTTACCTCCAAATTTTAAATGAGAGACATTGCTATCCTTTTTAAGTCTATGTTATTTTGAATCTTTGGTACACAATCAAAGCTATGACATTTAAATATACATGAAAATGAAACTGTTCAGAAAAGATATTAAATGACTGCAATAATTGCATATCTAATTATTTTTAACTAAAAACAATTTTAAACCCCTTAATATAAGAGACTTAGAAATGTATTTTTTTTATCTCATATACAATTCCATTTTATTTCCATATCCTATTTCTCCATTTTCTGTCTTATCTTCAATAAATACTTAGCACCAGTCTTGCCTGTTGTCCTCATTTCTTAGCTACAAACCAGTTTTATTTTTAAGAGCATAGACATTTGGGCCCAACACCAAGTCCAGCTCATGGAGCTACTACTTTAAAGGAGTGTGGCCCTGACACTATATTTAAAAGACTTTGTGTCAGATCCCTTGTATATAAATAAAGATAGTAGTAGGGATAAAATAATTTATGCAAAAATGTTTAGGACTTGACTGGAACATTAAATATGCTATATCTGGAACACAAGTGATATGCTTGGAAGCCATTTATGTTGAGGTCTTGTGCATAAGCTTTATTAGGGTGAATCAAAACAGCATTTACTTTAGGGTTAATTTTGCAGCATCACAGTTGCAAAGCCAAATTAATTTCTTTCTAATACCCCACAGATGGGACCAGGAAGGGGGTTCAGTTTTGCTGCAGAAACAAAACTGTGTCCTTTCCTATGTAGTTTTGGTACATTGTACCCTGCATTCCTTTGGAATGAGTCTTCCACATCATATTCAATATTATATTGAAGAATTAAAGATACTCCTTTTCAAACTTTCAGAGTGCATTCTTCTACTTTACCTCTTCCTTATTCTCTTTATTTCTTTGATACTCTCTCCATATGAATTATAGCTCTTTTTTTACTAGATTTCTAGTTCCAGTAATTCATTTCAAGTACAATTTTGGACTCTAAGTTTGAGCTACTTTTCCTAAATTACAGTCTGGAAACTTTCTCCAGAGGTAAACCACGGTAATTATTGGAGATGACTCATGTGTTTCTTATCTCTCAAAGATCACTCACATCATTGCATGATATTCAATATCATGGTAAACACTTTGCCTGGTTTATAGAATTTATTATAAAAAGTATCTCAATTTAAAAGATCAAATGTTACATTTCACTTTGGCACTTGAAGAATAATAAAAATCATTATTCTTCAGTGTATGGATTTATATATTTTAAGTATCTATAACTTAGTTTTTTAGGGATGAAATCTTTAAAGTAGGATAAGCAAAGTTTGGTTTCTTATAGAACTGAACATTTCTACATAGGGTAAACTTTTAGAATGAGATTATTATTAAATGACTTAACTAATCTTTCCAGTTTCACATTTTAAACATAATAAAAATGATAGTGTTGAATTATCTTTAATAGTCCCCTCTAAATATTTGTTTGTTTACCTGTATTTGTTTTGTTTCTGTATAGCAGTTATCTTTATTATATAGATACATGCTATAAGTAACAAAATAAATTGGGGAAAATTCTCATAAATGGTGTTTCATCAAAAGTAGGTCATTTTATCTTTTCTGGGTTTTATAATCCTCCAGTATTTAGAAAGCTTGCTCTGCTAGCTATTAATCCATTGCCAAAATACAGGATATAAATTACTGTTCTTGTTGCATAGAGCATGGAAACATCTGTTGGCTATTAACATAGCATTCGAATCTGACAGAATTTAGTTCTGGTTTGTAAAATTTATTATGAAAATTTTCTGTGTGAACAGTTCAGAAACTTTAGGACTATATTTCATTAGTTGTTTAAAATTATTCTTCTGGAATTTATAGATTTGTTTGCCCTTAGGATTTGAAAAATACTTGATTGAATAACTTTTCATAGTAAAATGAATTGTTATCAAAAGTTCAAAAAACATCTTGAAAGTCTGTCATATTTATACCCACTACAAAAAATAAATACACATTTGTAGGAATATCTCTGGTTATTTTATGTATTTGAGAAAACTGATTTTTCCATTGTGAGATTTGAGTTACATTCCTGATGATAGATGTAATTTTCTTTTAAAAAGTACATCAACATAATTTCTCAATACTCCAATTCACTGTCATTTTAGATATTTGTGTCACAAAATATTAACACTATATAGTTTTAGTTATTACTGTATATATTTTCATATTTAGACTTAAGAACTAAGTGCTACCTTTGTCAGTGAATTATAAACTGTCTCAATCTAATTTTGTCTTAATAAACCTCTCCTTCTTCCCAAGAGAAGCTCTTTTAAGAGAAGTTCCTTCTTGCATCCTTGATGGCCCTCTTGTACCATATACTAACACTGCACAGCAACAAATGGGGGCGTGTGTGAGATGTGCGATGTAGGCATGAACTTAATATGCATGTAGTATATATGCATGTTGAGTCTCAATAGTGAATACATGAAAGTTATATAATGTTGTAATGTAATGAAGTGTTATTTAAATTATGTATACATATATATATATCTGCTTCTTGTTTGAGTAAAGATTAACTGAGCTCAGGTCTCTTGAGTTTTGAGTTTTTAGTTTCTTTTTTCAAAATTTAACTTTTTCAGGTAAACTTTTTCTTTGGGAAAAAGCTATCAGAGTGCTACTTCTTTCTATACTCATACTTTATCACATTATCCAAATTCACCAGAAATTTAAATAAGATATACTGAATGTAATAATCTCCAATTCATCATTAGATTGCTTATATAGAAGACATGTAAAATAGCTACACGATATGTCAAAAGGATCTCATCAACACAGTGAACCCCATGACGTTTTATGATATTGTGAACACAGTAGGTTTATTAAGGAAAAGAGAAGAAGTTGAAGACAGAAGGACAAAGCTGCTGACATTGAATTTTTCAAATTAGATAAAAATAAATTGAGGTACTAAGTAAGGGGATAGCTTTCTAGGTAAAAGCATCTTTTAAAATATTTGTTATTTAAGAAATGGAGCAAAATATATTTTTAAATTGTATCATTTTATATTGATTTAATTTTGGTTTATAAGAATGTTTATGATTTAGGAGTTACAGGTCAACACTCTTCAATTATTTTACCACCACACATCTACCAACAAAGTTCAGATATTCCTACACCCATAGCATGTATCGATGCAACATTCATATTGATTTCTCCCAACTAAAGACCACGTTTGTAACAATTGCAGTTTGAATTATTACCTAATTAAAACTAAATTATTGTCTTTCAAATTTTATTTCTTTTATTATGGAGATATATTTTAAAAATAATTGATAAAATATATATTAATTCATATCATGTTGAGTAATTGATAATGGTATCAATCTGCACAATGAACCGCAATAATATATGATACCTAAAGAATAGATATGTAACTTTCTCCAAGATGAAGCAAGTTTGCCTGGGAACTAGAAAATTTTGTTGTAGAGCTCTAATTCCAGATATGTACAGAAGAGTATGGAAACTATAACCTTAAAAGTTGAATATTTATAGCAAAATAGTAGGCATAGAGGAAATGACAGAAATCTGATGAGCCTTATCAGAGAAAGGAGGGACATATAGTACAGATGTGATTTGAATGATGATGATGCATGTAGGTGAAAAAATTTACAGTGACTTGTAGTCACTCTTAGTAAGGTTTGTTTTCTTCCTAAGAGCAATGAAAAGCAAAGCCAAGGTGACCTGTATAAAAGTTATTAAAACAAAGCATACAGTTTAAGACTTAACATAACTATACATGTTTATAGCTCATTTAAAAGATATATTTTAAGTGTTCTAAGACATGTTACACATATACACATATATAAAAAACCAGGTATATGCCTTTGTTATTTAACTATAATTAGTCTTTCATAGTATTTTCCAGTAAGTGTTTTTGTTTTGTTTTGTTTTTTAAACATTTGTTGGTATCTTATCTTTTAGACCAGTGTCATGGTCCTTAATAGAAGCCCAAAACCCTTTTTTGTCAAGTAAATGCTTAACCCCAAGTATATTTCTCTGTGCCACACCTCCTATTTCATATTAGCTCTTATCTCCTGATAATGATGTTCATATATCCTATGATACATTCTGCTAGCTCATATTTTTTGTTACTTAATGATAGCAACACTTTGCAACTATATCAAACTGAATACATTTCATTTGTAAACAAATAATATTAGCTCAAATATCATTTGTAAATGCTGGTTCTGTGATACAAAAAGGAATTTACATATATTCAGATCATACTTTTTATAATATCTTAATTTAATCTAGTCAGTTTATGTTATGATTCCCCAGTTTAAAAGTAAGTTATAGAAAGTTCTTATTTGACTGTCCCACCAAATTAAAAGGAAAATAAAGCCATTAGAATAAGTTCAAATATTTCACTATAGAGAAACAAAAATATAGTGATTAGAAGACGTGTCATATTGTGTTTCTTTTGCTTTGTTTTCACTAATTTGTTTTCTAAAATGGGTCATACTTCAGCTATTTATGAAATAACTGCAATTATATTCTTTGTTCTAAAGTTATAATCAAATTAAGCAAATTAAAACACATTTTTCACCACTCCATATTTGGTTTTAACTAGTTCTTTCCATTCATAAATAGCTACTTCAAAATGGTCAAACTTAATTTAGGCCAACAGAGCTATCAACGTTCTTTTTCTTTTTCTTTTTCTTTTTGTTTATATTGCCGAAAAACAAAAATCTAGATGTGATTTACCTATAGTTTTGCTTATCACTGAATAACAGAAATTTGAGATTATTTAATATAAAAATAATGCATAGTAGAAAGAATAATATACTGATACTAAAATCATACTGATATTGGTCAAGTCAGGTTGTTTATGCTACTTTGATTTAAAATATATGGACTAGTTTGCTCTAATGCTTATCCATTTCATGTATAACTTTCCTTCAAAACTACAAGATAGGTTGATCTATAAAGATAGTGACCCAGTACAAGTTACAGATAATACAACATTACATAGATTTCTCATTAAGTTCCACAAATGCATACTAAAACCTAAACCTTAAATGATTTATTCTAAGATAATAGGTATGTCAAAAATCTATTATTTTATCATTTGTTTCATTTCCTTGATCAAACACAACTGATCCATGGCTAAGTTAGATGACATAATTTTCCAATCAGCAAGTTTTCATTTCTTTTTATTTATTTTTGCATAAAATAATGGGGGTATAGGTCATAGGTATGAGGGGGTGTGTGTGAGAGGATTCACAGAGAGAGTTGGGAGCAGAAAAACAACAAGTGAATCTACTGAAATACACTGCTGAGGGGAGAAACAGAAGAGGAAAGAGAGGTCTTCTGCACAATGTAGGTTAGCTCCCTGGCCAGAGATCAAACCCATGCTGCAGTGGCCAGCAGCAGCTTGACAGTGTTGAGACTTCAACTCCTGAACCACCAGGGAGGCCCCTTTACTCATAAATATATGATACATGGGAGCAACACTTCAAAAGTGTCCCTTCAAATTCCAGCAATCATATATCTGGGGCTTATCAATGGAAAAAATATTGAATGGAGATTTGATTTTTAAAATGCAGTCATAGTGATGTTTTCAAGATTAGTTCGATAATTAAAATACTAATAAGAATAAGAATCATTGCCCAAGATAAAGATACATTTAAAAAAAAAATCAAATGGTTTCACTTAGATATGAAATGTAGATAAACCAAAGAATAAAAAAACAACAACAAAAAAACACAAACCTTGTAAGCTGACCATAGATATGAGGCATCCAGGAGGGGTGGGATGAAAATAAAGGGCAGAGAAGAGGACAAGGGACTATTGTGGTGGGAGCACTACAGTGACCACACTTGAAGACAGAAATTATATACTGTCCAGAAATTAACAACAATGTAATAAAAAATACTTCATGTAAATATAAACTCAATTTTATTTAAAAAATACAATAAAAGTAAATTTTAAAAAACAGTACAAGAAGGTCCTCCCTGGTGGTGAAGCAGGTTATAGCATAGCACTAAGAAGCTAAAGCCATGTCAGCATGAATTAGAATCCCTGGCCCAGATGTGACCACATGGCATGGCAGACCTCTCTTGACCCACCGGCTGCTCCCCTCAGCAGTGTACTTCGTTGATCTGCCTGTTCTGCTCCCCACTCTTGTCTCTGGTGAATCCTCTCACTGCCCCTGAACCTCTGGCCTGTACCCCAGTTCTATATGCATAAATAACTAAATCTTTAAAAAAAAATAAACATAGTACAAGAAGTAATTTATCTCTCCTCCCAACGCTTAAAATGTAGATAATGGTGAGCTTAACAGCCATGATTGTCTGGTCATTTGTCATTCTCAGTCCTTGTCCGGGTACAGTGGCCATCCAATAATGGTCTTTCCAATGCATCTGTTACATATCCTGGAATTCTCATTGCCTTTTGTAAAATGGGTTCCCCATGTTCCAAATCCTTCTAGCAATCTGTGCTCTGGGTTTAGTCTGACTGCAATATGGACTCATTTTTCCTGACTTGTCAAACATGGATAGCATATACCACAGGTACTATATTGCCTTCTGGTGAGCAGGTGCATACTGCTACTCAGAACCTTAGCGTACATTCACCCCAGCAGGATTTATTTCTGCTTGATTGGCCACTGTGGGAACACTCAGGACATGTAACCCAGGGAATGTATATGCTCTTTAAGGATTTAACCATACCTTCCATGGTGATACCAAAATTAGAGCCTTGGTAGGCGGTTCCATTTTCAAGTTTCATTTCTTTCAGTACTATCTTAGTCCTAAGATACTCTTTTTAGTCATTTTCATATTTACTTTATTTCTCTTCTGCTCACTCACCCTCTTTCCCAATGTATTACTATTCTTGTTATCGCTAATGTAAGAGGCACAAGTAATAGCAACAAGGAAGTGTCCACCAGGGTGAAAAATTACTAACTATAGAAAAAAGGAAAAAAGGGCAATAAAGAGAGAGGACGAGAGCTCCTTCGCCCTCAGAACCCTCTCTAGCATGCCAGTGTTTTTCATCCCTTGCCGGCTACTTGAGCTCATAACCGGCTGGTCCGTAGCAAAACTAAGAATACTTACAGCAAATATTCCCTATCCATCACTGCAAGACTTTCGTCTCCAAATCGGATCTTAGTTAATACACATATTGAGAACAAAGACAGGATACAACTCATCTTGCTAAACTAAATGTGATGCCTGATACAAAGCAATTGGTCCATTGAGATTTGATTGAATAAAATCCAACATAAATGTGCGCTGCTTTATACTTAATGGTATCAGTTTTCTTCTGAACGACCACAAATATTCTGCATTCTAGTACATGCAGCTGTGTGAGATATCTATGTTCCTAAAAAAATAGTATAAAACATGAAATTTTAATTAGTTATTGGGTTAGAAGAGATCGTTTTAAGAAACAGTGTAGTCAATACTCAAACACTGCTGAGACCTTGAAGAAAAGTGGCAATTTTGCTAATGTGGAAGCAGTTGTTGATTTAGCAAGAGCAATTTCAGGAAAGGCACAGAAGCAGAAACTAGATCAAGCTAGTTGAAGCATAAAGAGTAGGTGAAGTAATGAAAACATGCACAGGGAATTTTTCAAAAGTAAATATAGTCCTGTGAAATTAAAGTGACATTGTTCTTCCATATTTTTTCTCTCTCTTCTCATTCTCTTTTTCCCTAAACCTTATTAAAGAGCATAACATCCTATGTTTGCTTTTTTTTTTTTCCCGAGGAATGAGCCAGCAGAAAAGGTAACATTAATAATATAAAACAAAGGTTATAACATAGGGGAAATATCTTGGGCTGGTGAAAGGCAGTGTAACCAAATAAAAATATTCAAGAAATGGTTGTAGCAACTGTCTAGAAGACCCGCAGTAACCCAAAAAGAGGTACTGCATAGCATTGTTTATGTTCAGTCTGAAATATCCAGGTTCCATCCCTCTAGGTCTGAGGCATACACTCCCCAAGCTGGTAGGAGTCTTGGTGTATTACAGTTTCTACTGAGTCCCTTGCTGAGAAAGAATTTTGTTTCATTTAAGAAGTCACTGCTACTAAGTTTGTGCTCTCTTATAGAAAATTCTGATGATTTGTTGATGTGGATATAACACATCAGTCCCACCTCCAGGTTCAGAGATCCCTATCACATGTCCATGAATCTTTCTAATAAAATTATTGAGTAGAAATTTCCATTTTGAAGGCTGCTTCAAGAAAAACTAAATGTGTGACTTTTGGTAAGGCAAAGGATTAAGCGACATATGAAGTAACTTAAATAATTCTGTGATGGTGAGGCCCAATTATATTCACCATATAGTTTACCAGTGTGTTCTCCTAAAAAAATTGATGTCAGCTGATACCACAAAGAAAATCAAACCCCCCATTGTAAGTGGACCAGATGTTCTGTCTTTAAAAATTTACACTATTATAGCCTCAGATATGTAGTATGAATTCATTCATATCTAAAATCCACTGTCACTCATTTTATCAGAAAAGCGGATCATATATACAATTTACAGTGGACACTCTAAAACAACTAAATATATTCACCATCTTAATTCAATGCTATGCTAACTTGCCACTGGATTCTGCAAAAGGAATTAACTTGCAGACACTGTACATTATCACCTTGCTGCATTATACCAATGTTTGCATGTTAAGTGATTTTTAAATAACAAACTAAGGCCTGGATAATGCAAATGACTTTAGCAGAGTAAAAAATAGTAATAAAGTCTTAGGTTTCCACAACAAAAATTTTTTTTAATTATTTTCCAGGGTTCTAAAGTCACAAGAATGCTTTTCAAAGTGTAAACATATGAATTATGAAATCTGATTCTTCCACCACTTAGAAGTAATCACAATGTCTTTTAGGATTCTTTTAATTAGAGAGATAAATTTGACCCAAAAACAAGTAATTGAAAAAAGCTAGTGGTACAAATGTAGATGAACTAGAATCTGTCTCATTTCAATGACAATTGAACTGGCACTTGTCTCCCATCCAGCTTGGACCTGTGATGACATCGATGTTGATTGTTATAGCATGAAAAGGAAGAAAAATGTAAGCATCTTTAGCAGATAAGATTCCCAGGAGTATGTACCATAAAGGTCTTCTAATTGCACTACAACTCAACTTAGAGATCCTACAGGGGCAGAATTTTTATTCTCATTTCATTTTCATCTCATTACCCATTTGTAGTAGTAGAGATAATCCATTTAATTTCAAAATGTTTCTCATTTCAAAATGTTAAAGGACTATCAGATTTTTTTCTAACTTCAGGGCAACTTTGTGAGGTTGTGCTTATATAAAATGTCTGCTGTTTTGACGTGGTGGGAATTGGAAACACAATGAAAACATGTAGACCTTAAGAATTAATAGGATTTTTAAATGTACCAAAGGCAACACCATAATGATATATAACAAATAATAGCATATAACACATAATATAAACAATAATATATACAACAGCAACAATCCTTCTTTTACTATGATTTTCATGCAGGATTTTTTTTAATCAAGTTAACATTAAACTCAGTTAACCTCTGCCTATAGAAATATTTGTGTCTAAGATGGAAAGTAGTCTATGGGAGCACACTTAATTAAGCTAGCTATGTTTATTTTATACTGTACTTGATAGAGTGTATCTTTGCAAATGTATGTTCTTCTGTTGTTCACATAATTGTTCAGATTTTATTAACTTGATGGAGGGACTTGGAGAAAAAAGGAGTGAGACTGGGATACAGTCTGCTGGGTTTTGGTTTTCAGTCTTAATATATTGTTTACACAACCTACGGAGGGTAGTCTTTTGTTCCTATCCTATCTCTTTCCCACCTGCAGCATTGTTCTACAAATCTAGCCCTGCAGGAATTGATTCAGTTTCCCCTTTCTTGCCTTCTTCCTGCTAGGAAGATGCTGCAAAACCACAACTACCTTGACATCAGTAGTACATGGATGACTGAGTGAAACAAGTGCATATGTAGTCAGCTATAGTCCATATCAAAGATAACTTAAAAAACATTGAAGGTATCTATCTTTACTTACTAATCTAAATGTAAGAAGTTCAAATTGGATAAAGATTAGAAGTTCAGTTAATTTGTACCTTATACTCAGCATGTGGCTTCATCATCCTTCTGGATACGAGACAGCCACACTCAATCAATGTACAAGTGAAAAATAAAGCTACCTTCACTTCCTTTAGTGTTGATAAATAAAAGCAACATACATTATTTCCAGTTATAAAATACTGACAAATAATTTGTTCATATAACCATGGGTATCTCCAACCCATGCCAAGACATCTAGTCTTTCTGGGGTGGCGGTCATATTCCCCTCTAAAACTCAGGGGGACTTAAAACTCAAGAGGAAATTAAGATGGTAGAAAACTAGCACTGTTTGCCAAAATAATAATGTGTTAATAATTAACAAGATACTATATACATATATGTGTACATGTGTTATATCATTATATCATTATAGTATTATTTTGGAACATTTAAAAATCTATATTCCCCAGAAATAAGTGTATAAGTTGTATTACTACATACAGTTTTTTAAGGTGTGCCAGGTAATTGCTTAGTTCTTGTCACTTTTTAGAATAACTTTCCAGGTTTTTTCATGTTTCCCTTATTACTAAAAGACAAGGGTTTAGTATAATGTTTGCACTATTTAATAGCCTCAGAATATAGTGGTGAAAAAAATTATTTTTGTCATTAAAAATATACAAATATCTAATAGGATAATTTAACATATAACTATACTGTTAAAAACAAAATAGGAAGATATGTTTGAATATCATTTTGGCTAAGACTTTTTAATTACTCAGCATTACATATTATGAAGCATCAGGCCACCATTCAAACCATCTGGCCAAATTCCTACACATACTGTAGGAATGTTCTTCTCAAAGCCACCCCTTACTCCCAGAAAGAGTAGAGAGAATACTGACATATATCTTAACACCATTACCCCGTATACATTTTTTTTATTTGAAAGCAGATTTAACCTAACTCTGTAAGAATGTTCCAAGGACTAAAGTACATTTGACACTAGTTTTCTAATAAACTGGCGTTATGCTTCTGCAACCATAATATACTGGGAATTTAGTTCATAAACTTTTAAAGCACTGGGATTTTGTTCATAAAGCTCATTTACAAGAGTTAATACATTATCCTCTGTAAGTAATAACCGTCATGTTCCTAATCCTAGAGCAAATGATAAGAGGATAGCTTAGAAACTGCTTTTTGTTTATGAGTAAGTTAAGACAATTGGTGATATAAAATGCAAAATATATTATCCTCACATATGAGGATAATATATGAGGTGAGTAAGCAGATTTCATTTTAAGATTATTGACAATATGGTTTAATATATTGCCCTTTCTAAATGTGGAGATGTATGATAATATGAATCTCAAAATAGGACCTTATACCCCCAAAAGTCAAAGCAACCCTGAGAAAGAATTTTTCATTATTTCAAAGCTATAATAACCAAACAGTATGTATGGTACGCGTAACACACTGACACAAAGTCCTATGAAACAATACAAAATCCAGAAATAAAGCCACTCATATTTTGTCAACTAATTTTGACGAAGAAGGCAGGAAAACACACTGGGGAAAGGATATGCTCTTCAATAAACAACTTACAAATCTGGAGAATTGCATGAAAAATAAAAAGACAATTGAGCTTCTAATTTGCACTACTAATAAAATTAACTCAAAATGGATGAAATATTTAAATGTAAGAACTGAATATATAACGCCATTAGAATAAAGTATAGAAAAGCTCCCTGACATTGTCCTTGGGAAGAAATTTTAGACATGACCCTAAAAGCATAAACAAAAAAAGCAAAACTAACCAAATGGTTTATATCAAATTCAAATGCTTACATGGCAAAATAATCAGAAGAACTAAAACTTTCAGAAAGTGAGAAAAACTGCAAACCATCTGACTAATAAGGTTATATTCAAAATACATTCAGAATTCATACAACTCAGTAACAACAACAACAAAAATCAATAGAAAATGAACCAAACACTTTAATGTTCATTTTTGCAAAGACATACATATTGTCAATACATGAAAACATGACCATAATTATCATCATGAAATCAAAACTACAATCTCAACCACTTATAAAAGTGAAAATTTAATGTGAAATTAATGTTAATTAGTAAGGGCTTTAATATATTAATTTGGTATTAAACTAAAATTCTCTTAGACATAATTATGTTTCATATTTTGAAGAGGAGGAAGCTGAGACAGGCACAGCACATATTACTTTCCTGTCACAAAACTAGTTAGTGGCAGGGTCAACAGTTTTAATTAGACATTTAAACTCCAAATCACACATACTTAAAACCAAACAATTCTTAATACTTTCTCTCATATGTACTAAAAGTGAAAGAGAATAATATATTTTTTAATTAATTTTTTTTACTTACCTTCTAAAAAAGAAGCATCCAAACACACTGAATACTAAATGGTTAATGCATTACTTGAAAAATGAAGTTCACATCACGTAGATACACTGTGTTATTATTGGTATAAATAGACACAAGGAATTTTGTTTCAAAGATTTGAATAATGTGAAAAGTTGATATTTTAAGAAATAGTAAAAAAAAAATCATGGGTTTATATAAAATTTAAATATA
Organism: Condylura cristata; assembly: GCF_000260355.1. NCBI lineage: Eukaryota > Metazoa > Chordata > Mammalia > Eulipotyphla > Talpidae > Condylura > Condylura cristata. The sequence goes on along the minus strand of NW_004567113.1, from coordinate 25,115,769 downwards.
TTTTAAGATCTAGTAAATGTTTATAATAAAATGCATTATATTTGCTTGTTTGTCAGTTATATATATATATATTCTACACATGAATTACTAAAGTGGAAAATTTAAAGGAAATAAGATTATGTATTATGCATAAAAAATAATGTTGAGCTAAGCAAATGTAGGTGGTATATAATAAAATAGCAGGAAGTACTTTTTAATGTTCTGAGGTAGAAGAAAGAAAATGTATAATGCAACTTAAAAAAGAAAATACATTAAAATTGAAAACTATTTCACTTGACAATCCAAAATATAATTTTAGATGATTAGAGTTTTACACTTTAGAGGAAATTTGATGCATCTATATTTTAAATTATATTACTCAAAAACAAAAACAAAAAACAGAAAAATATAACTTCCAAAGTAGGCATAGCATCTTTCTCAAGTTGCTATTCCAGAAAATATTTTACTGGTTATATTTATTGGAAATTCAATATATTTGAAAGGAGGCTAGTACAAATTGATTATCTGAGTGGCTTTCTTTAGTGATCCTGTTTTTGCCAAGGATACAAAATAAATATCCAAGACTATAATACTCCCTATAAACAGCACTCTTACATATTCACAAGATATCTAGTAAAGAAACAATGTTAAGGCCCTCCCTGGTGGCACAGCGTATTAAGCACAGCACTAAGAAGCTAATGTCACTTCCGCATGAGTTCGATACCTGCCTACCCCGAGGTGATCCATATGGCTGGACAGACCTCTCCTGACCCTCCCACTGCTCCCTTCAGCAGTGTACTTTGTTGGTCTGCCTGTTCTGCTCCCCGCTCTGTCTTGGGTGAGACCTCTCATGGCCCCCACACCTCTGGCCTGTACCCCATGGCCTATACCCCAGTTCTGTATGCATAAATAAATAAATATTTAAAAAAAAAGAAACAATGTTAAGAAAAAAAAAATTCACCTTTAGAATAACCAAGATATAATGACAAGCTCCAAAATAGCCCCAAATTTAACAACAACAACAAAAAGTTAATTATCACCAAACTGCTGTGTTTTACCATGCTGGGCTTCCATCCCAATTCAATCAGGGGTAAGGCTTTAGGAAAAGAAAAGGCAGAAAAGATAGCTATATGGAAAATGAAAGCAGGGTAATATTGAAGGGCTCCCAGCATGATTCTGAGTAACTACCAAAGAAACCTATTCTAGGCCAAAAACATTGAAAGTATCTAGACATACCAGAAAATTCTCTTAAAAGCATTCAAAATATCACTTACTGGGAAAGGTACAATTTAAAGCTAGGGTGTTACTTTAGGGAAACTGTCAAATTTTAAATGATTGAGAAAATTAAAAGGCCATATTTTGCAACAGATAAATTCTATAGGAGGAGAAAAGCAAAAAAAAAAAAAAATTAAAAAAGGAGGAAAAAGCAGTTTTTATCAATTGAGGTGATTTAAAAGGGAACACATTAAACTGAAAGACAAAAAATAAGTTGGAATTCTCACAAAAAAATCCACTTCCAACAACATTTTTAAGTGAACATATAATTTTCTTTAGATATTTATCACATCTTTCCCTAAATGAGTCTTTCTCAGAATGAAAATGCAAGATCTTTCCTGCAAAATACAAGGTTTATTATGTGCTTAAAAAAAAAGAAAGAAAGAAAGATTATTTTGGGACTCCTGAGTACTAACATTGTATATTTTCTCTACTATAGAATGTTACAGATGCCTTATTATCGTTATTATTATTATTAAAGTGAACAGGTTATAACACTATATAATTCAAAGATAAAACTTTATACAACTTCAGATGCATGTTACTCCATATTCCTATCACCAAAGCATCTGTAACCCTCAACCATAATTCATTGTGACCTTCCTCATTTGCTCCCCAACTCCTGTTTTCCTTCATTGGTAAACTCAATTTTACACTCAGATGTTCATGAATGTGTGGTATTGGTTTGGTATGTTCTTTTGTTTTATAGACTACTCATGAAATAATCTGGTATTTATAAATCTACTTATGACTTTTTTTGCTTAGGATAACATATTTAAATCTGCTAAAGTAACTGGACTTTACTCTTTTGACAGAAGAGGGCACCATTAAACTAATAATTTTATGATACACACATGATAAAAATCCTAAGAAGAAAGTAAAATCCTCATGTAGCTGTAGCAAAAAATCTAGGAACAAAATTCTAAACATTTCTAAGGAGAAAAATCATAAACCAGAAGAAAATTAACACTCCTAATGGGGTTAAGTATATTCAAATAACCATTGATTATATGTGAAAATATACTAAATCAGAATTTTAGAAATCTAAAAACAAGAAAACTAGTAATCAAAATAACTAATACAAAACAGAAAGATAGAAGAAAAATACAAACCATCATAGATTGAATGACAAATTTTAAATATCCCAAGAGAATTAGATTTACAAGTAAATTTAATAAAGGATATTTTAAAAGAAATAAAAGCAATTTAGAGGAGGAAAATTACTAAGAAAGTAATTGAGTAAAAATGGAAAGAATTGGAAGAATCAGAAACATTTGAATTGATTATCAAAGTTCTTGAAAATAAAAGTGAATAATGGAAAGATAAAACATTAAAATATGCTTTAAGAAACTTTTTATATATGAATCTAAGTATTTAAAAGTTGTTGCTGAATGTTTCAAAAAGATAATATAGGAAAAAGAAAGAAAAAAACTACTAATGTTTCCAGACAAAAGAAAGGTAAAATGACTTACAAAAATCAAAGGGAACAGACTATCATCATCAGCCTTTCAAAAACAGCAAGCCTGTAAAAGGAATGAATGGAGCAAAATGCACTGATGAATGAATGAATGGGTGAAATTGTTAACCAAAGATGTTTTATCCAGCTCATCTATCTTTTTTCTTGTTTCTTTTAATCTCAGATCTTTAAAAATATAGTTTTCAGCACACAGGAACTTAGGGAATTCTTCATCCTCAGCTCCTCTTAACTAACCAATTATAATATGAGTATCATTGAACCAAATATGAGACAAAAATTGGTATGCATTTTAAGCCATGTGAAAATGATGAAAACTGAAGTTTATATTTAAGACAAAATTTATGTGTTAATGGAAAGCACACGAAATAAAATGAACACAATTTCACTTAGGCATAGCATACTGAAATGTCAGAAGTCAAAGACAAAAACTTCAAAGAAGGTATAGGGAGTAGAAAGCAATATTACATACAGAAAATGCTAAAATTATGACAGATCTCTCATCAGAAACTATGTATGCAAGAGGTAGAAAAACACACTTGCAAATTTGATATAAGAACACACCAATCTAGATTATTTTATCCAGATTATTTCAAAAGTGAAGAGCTTGATTTTGACAAAAACTAAATGAATTGCTTGCAAGTAAATGGACCCTATTAGGATTTTAAAAGAAGTTCTTCAAAAAGGAAAGAAACATGATTAAGAATTAAATAAAAGGAAGACTATTACAAAGGAGAAAATAAAGAATGAAATACTAAATTTTATAATTCTTAATTTAAAAATGTGTGCTTCAGGACATGATAGAACTATATATTGAATGACTATAGTAGCATACATTAAGTGAATGACAGCAATAACAAAAGGTTGGTCAAGAGGAACATACACTCCAGATGAAGTGGTTGAATATCATTTGAAAGGACTTAGATAATTGATATTCACACTGAAAATCTGAGGGAAACCGCTAATATTTTCTTTCGGAGAGAAATGTGATTGACAAGCTAGGAGAATCGATAATCTGGAATTCTATGAAATCTTCACTTAAAAGAAGGGGGTGGGGAAACAAATGCAATGGATAGAAAACAATTATAAACATAAGCTTTTTAATCTATCTATGTCAATAGTCATTTTAAATATAAGTGAACTAATGATATCACACAAGCACTTCCCATTTTCTTTTCTTCTCCAATCCATTATAATTATAAAGCATCTCACTTCTTCTTTTTCTTTCAAACTGCTAGGAGAAACATTTACAAGACCAGTTTGCAGCAAGAGTACATTCAAAGTAACTACCAGCTAGCAGCAAAGTAACATTGTGTCAAAATATCTACCTAGTCCCTGTCCTATAGAAATTAAAATGTCTTATAAAGTAATTTATTGAAACAAACCCTATAACCTAGTCAATAAAAACTATTTTATGATGTATTTTCATAAACCATAAACTAGAAACAGTCACCAAACAAGCCAATAACTACTTGCTTAGAAGGAAGCACAAAGTGTGCATATGACAAAGAAACATGAAACAATACTGAGAAAATAAACCTCTAATAGATCTTTATTATGCCAGCAAACCTTCACATAGAATTGAAACTTTCTAGTACAATCAGAAAAGTACTCGAAGTCAAAAAGGTTTTGAGTTGTAATTTGTGCAGAGTGAAATACATGTGAACCCTATGAGAGGAAAATATCTGCCCCCCCAAAAAACTCAACTAATTGGCAAAAACAAACAAAAAAAAACCCCTAAACTCTAAAATGTGCAAACATTACTGGGACTATTGATTTCAGAAGGACATAGAGTAAAAGCAGAAGAAGTAACAGATACTGAAGACAGAGGTAAGCCATGTGAATAAACCAAAGAATGTGGCTGTAAAAACATGTCCACAGCGAAAATGTGCAATCCAGTCTAGTAAACTGAAAATGAAGTTTTGAAAAAAAAATCACAAAAGGAAAATAAGTCAGAATTAGGTTTACTCAGAAAAACGATATTTGAAAAATACAGGACAATAAATAGAATGATGTCTGTCTCGGGTCTCAAAAAAAAAAAAATCAGTTCACACATACAATTAAATTTGACCCCTGTATAAATATATATGAATGCACATCACAGAAAGTGCTCTAAAGCAAATGAGGCAGAAATTTTGACCCCATGGATTAAGAAATTTGGCAAAGTCATACTATGAAAATATATACAGAACTGGGCAAAATTGCAGAAAAAAAATACACAAGCCAGTTTAGTGATCTGGAATTTGAGCAAAGATATGCAACAAAAGTTGAAGTTTCTGTTCTTAAATTTTGTGTAAGAATGTGATACTTCTACATGAAGCTTACTTCCTATATCCCTATTCCCTTTACTTTGATTAGAAATCCTGAAAGTGTAAACAAGTCTTGTAAAATAAAGCTTCCTTACCAAAGAGATGATTTCATTTGGAATAGAACACAATTAAAACATAAAAATGCCTAGCAGCATGTAAATTTGTCACAGTTTGGAAAACCAATGGATTAGTAAACTATAGGTTGGACTTGTGTGTAATACAATTCAGTAACTGTAGTTCAATTATTTTGCATTGAAGCAGGAAATGCAATGAATGTATGTTACCTTTTTAATGTAGATCCAGAGTTGTTTTTTTTTTTTAATCTTTTATTTATTTAATCATACAGAAATGGGAGGCCAGAGGTGGAGGGGTTGGGAGAGGATTCATCAGAAACAGAGAGGGAAACAAAACAGACAGATCTACAAAGTATACTGCTGACGGGAGCAGTGGGAGACACGGGAGGGGTCTTTTGCTCGATGAGAAACTCACACTGAAGCTGCCATGGCTTGACTATGCTTCAAAGTGCAGAGCTCCAACCGGCTTCACCACAAGGGAGGACCAGATCCAGAAGTTTTATCATCACTGACTCTCAATGTTCAATAACTGTAACTCAGTCACATGGCTATCACTGACTTCCTGGCACCCTAAAGTAGACATGGACTGGATTACAGCAACAGCTCAGGAAAAAAAGTTGACAATTTGTTGGCAATTTTTGCCATTTTAAGGGATGCTTATCATAACTAATTTGAACCTACTATTTTTTGTAAATATTGATTTATGCATATATAAGTAGGGTACAGGCCAGAGGTGCAGAGGCCATGAGAGGATTCACCAGAGACAGAGTGAGGAGCAGAACAGGCAAATCAATGAGATACACTGCTGAGTGAAGCAGTGGATGAGACAAGAGAGGTCTGCCCGCCAGGTGGGTGTCACCGCTGGGGCTTGCAGTCAAGTGGCTGTTGCTTGCTTGCAGTGCTGTGTCCTAACCTGTTGAGCCACCAGGGAGGACCTGGACTGATAATTTTTGACAGCAGACAGCTTTCAGGTCTACCACTGTCTCTTTACATTCTGCCCCACAACTGAACCAACTAAGAAAGCATAGGTTCTCCCTATTTTGCATATGCAATTAAGTCGAACTATGCAAATCCTCAACAGTGCAAAAATACTCTTCACAGGTACACCTCCTATCCATCGTAAATGTCAAACCAGTTTGGAACACTTTCCCTTTTCTTCAGGAAGCTTCATTATATGAGTAATATTTGCATATCCTCCAGGTACATGTGAGGTTCTGGTAGCCTCAACAAAACCAATTTTGAGTATGTGGGTCATGCACTTCACTTTTGAGTAATTACTACAAAAGGTGAATGTGATCACCTATTACAAAGAATCTAATGGGAATGTAAAAATGATACTTTTGAATCTTTAAAATAGATTGTTTTCTATTTAGTAGTAATTATGTGTTTGGAAATATTTTTATATCTTCAAATCTACATTGCATGGAGGGAACTTATTATCATAGAGTCTATTCACTAAAAACAGCTGATTCTCTCTCGTTCGTGGCTATTGCATATGTCTGCAAATACTGCGATATTCATAAGTAATGAATGTTAAAATATCCTCATGCCAACCTCACACATTGTGTTTTAAACATGTATTTAGATCTATATTTGAATAAACTTAGCCACAATTTTTGCATTTGTATGAAATTTGAATACAAAATTTTAAAAAAGAAGACAGGCAAGATCTAGAAAGTGTTAAAGCACAGCACTGCAAGCCAGTCACAGCCACTTCAGTGCAAGTCAGATCCCCAGACCCAGAGGTGATCCACAGGGTGCCACGACCTCTCCTGACACCCTCCCCCCAACCCCCAGCTACTCCCCTCAGCAGTGTAGATCTATCTGTTCTGCTCCCCACTCTGTCTCCAGTGTAATCTCTCACCTCTCTTGCACCTCTCTTCTTTACCCCAGTTCTGTATGCAATAAATCTTTAAAAAAAAAGTGAAAAACTAAGAAATAGCACAATTGATTATAATTTTTAAGGAATCAATTCCACTCCCCTGTAGTTGTTGAGTATGTTAGCTTATGAGGAAAAACAGCTGATGTTGTTGTTCACATTGGTGTAATTGTTCCTCTTGAATTAAAAGCTTCTTAAACAATTCTCCTAATCTTACTTAAATCACTTTTCAATAATGTGTGTCGCCTAATTTTCACAGCTTCTCAACACATAATATAATTAATTCAAATGAGCCTCCAATCCAACAGTTTTTTTATTATTATTAATTTGAAATTAAAGTCTGGGAATGATTCTTTGAATTACTGAATCCCATTTATGATGTAAATATGTGGACATTAAGGTGAATAAGAAATTATCTTCCAATCTTTTTTTTTCTCTTTTATTACATGCCTTATTTTTCTCCTTATTTTAATTCCCCTGTACAAAAGACTAGGTATGTCTTCTGTACTTAAAAAAAAAAAAAATGGGTATAAAATTTCATGATTGAACTGTCAGCATCGTCTATTATCACAAAAGTATGTAATGAGAGTTGTAATAGTGTATCATTTTTAATCATCAGTTATATTTGCCTTACAAATAGTACCCAGTTCTCTTCCAGTTAATTGAAAGCTAAGATACTAACTGCTGCAGATATTACTTTATGATTAAATATTGTAGGAATAACTAAAACTATTTTTAAATTACTGTTATATTTTACTTATTTTGTTAAACTGCTGTGTGAAGTAGATTATAGGTTAAGAGTGGAAATTTGTTCCAATTTATACCTACTTCCTTAGATGATCACAATAAATAAGTGAAATAATTAGCTTCAAACTCAAGAATTTGTGAAATATATTAAGCATACTGAAAATTATTAAAAAATGCAATAAACTACATGTACAGTTTAAGAAGTTTAAGGGCCAGTAGCAATCTAGACCTGTGTATTTCTCACATTACTGTGCTTTTTCTTATTTCCTCACTTCCAGAGGTCACAATTACCTTAAATTATATACATTTAACTTTCATATATAAATTTGTAATTTTATTATTTATGAATATTCAATTAAATAATATACTAGATTGATGTCCTATATTAAATGTTTCAGTAGCATCATATATATTTGTAAAGTAAAATGTTTCTACTGTGACAGACTGTTCTTCAGATATTCTTCAAATACACAATTTAATCATCTATTTCTGCTATCATTGTAATGCTGTTTTAACGGTAGCTAAGTTATAGTAGTATGAGTCATGTAAAAGGGAGAGATTTAAGAAAACAAAACAACAAAAAAGAAATAGTAGAGATGCTTTAAAAAGAAGGCAGACCTATGTAGTAAAATTAATTTTCTAGATAGTGTTAAGTGAAAAAGTCAAGAACATTAAGCAGAGTCCAGACTTTTGACTTAAAGAATTGATAATTATAAATCTGTTAATTGAAGCTGCTAAGTTAGCGTAATTTTAAATACACCAACCAGTAATTAGTAAGTAACATATAAAACATCTTGTTAAAAACATTATTAAACATTTCAAAAATATGGCTTTCCTTAAATGTGAAGTCAAAAAAATTGGATAATTTCTACATCTCTTTTGTGAAAAGATATAAAAAACATTCCCAATGGTAACATAATATCTGACATCTTTGTAAAAGATAGATATTAGATATATATATTGAAATTAAGGATGCATCACAACAAAGCATACCAGGAGACATTTCTGAAAATAATGGTAGCCCTTATTTGAGAAGCACACTTACTAGGATTGAATATCAATGAGACATAATTGCTAGATGCTTTCATATTCCAGCTTAGCAAAATAAAACTGTCTTACTTTTGAAATGTTGAAAATGTCAATGTATGCAAATTTGAGGAAGGGTTGGAAATCATAGGGTGACAGAAGGGAAGAAAGAAAGGAGATGAAATCCTACAATTAGATTTTCCTGATATGAATATAAAATATAAAATACACATAAAAAACTAGTAGTAATTCCTCATTTGCCAATGCCATCATGTTCTACAAAATGACAAGTGGAGAGTCTAAGTTAAAAAAGATGAATGGCCTCACACTTTATAACATGTAAACTAAGATTTTGAAGTTAATAAATGTGCTATTTTCCTTAAGAAATCATCACCAATGCAACAATAAAGTTGATTCTCCAGAAAATACTAGAGATGTATTACCACCAGAGTGGATATTCCTTATGACAAATCAAGTGACATTCTCTCTGCTTTCTCAATATGTAGCATTTTATAATTCATTAAGTATAGATATTAAACATTATTTCATTTACTTTCCTTCTGCCCTAAAGATTTTGCAAAATCTATTTTAACATCCATGCTCTAGGGTGCTAAAAATAATACTTGATTATAAATTAGTAGACTCCATTTTTTAAGTTTCAGCTATTCTTTTTTAATAAATGGTCTTGGGAAAACTAGATAGGCAACTACAAAATAATAAAACTAGATCAATATATCACACCATAAACACATACAAGTATGCTTTATACGGAGAAAACTTTAAAATCATGATGTAAGAAATATAACTTCAAATATGAAGTTATTCATGAACATGAAAATGAAAACTGTATTATGATGATATTGATTCTTCCTAGTTGATCTAGAGATCAAACATAACTCCAAGCAAGCTGTTTTGAGGGTATTAAGAAAGTTAAAGTTTATATTGAAAGGAAAACAATTCAAAAAGGACAACATAAAGCTAAATTTGGAGGATTGACACTATAGAAATTCAGTACCTACTAGTTGAAAAACAGCAAAATATCTTAACAATAACTCACCAAAAATAATAGATACATGATAAATAAAAATGAACAAAAATCAATATATCTTCTCATTTACAATAGAACTGCAAATTAAAATAAAAATGATGTATCACTACAAGCTAATAAGAAGGCCTAAAATATTAAATTCAGGTGAAAACTAAATACAACAGGAACTCTTATTTGTAGAAGTACAAAATGATAATTCATTCTGGGGGACAGTTTGCCATGAACTTCCAAGGTGGCCATACATTTACCACATGATACATAAAATGTGTTACTAGATATTTACTCAAATGAAAATCTGTATTCATGTAGGCACCTCCTTGGTAGTATTCATAGTAGCTTATTTATAAACATCAAAACAACACACACAGTGTCATTAAAAAGGTGAAAGGATAAACAGACAGAAGTACACCTGTACATAGGTTATGAGAGGTAAAAGGAAACAAGCTACAAAGCAATGGAAAGCTATGAAGGAAATGTATATTGATAAGTGAAAGAAGCCATTTTGAAAGAGTACAAATTAGATGATTCCACATTTATAATATCTGAGAAAAAGAAAAAGAATATTAGAAAATTATCAAACAGTGGTTTCTAAGATTTGGAGTGAGAGGTAAAAGACAAATGTGAAAAATGCAAGGGTCATTTTAGGGGAGCACATTTGATTATCAAGCTAATATGATAGTAGTTAAAGGTTTCATTCCAATATGTAAAGACTAATTACTTACACAAAGTGAATTTAGCGAATCATGGAAAAAAAAACATCAAAATATAGCAAGCACTAGTGAAGAAGAATCAAAATATGAGCATTACACCATCAATGTTGCTGCAGAAATAGTCTGGTCAGAAACTGGTAGCTACTGATGTGACTGAACATGGTATTTGTTACCACTGATTCTAGATATTTTTTATATCACTTCCATAGTTCTGTCACTCCAGAATACTCACATTCATCACCCAGTCACATGATTGGTTTACAATTGTTTTCAAAACTCTCTCAACTGGGAAAAAAATAATCAGGAATAATCCTTAGTTGATGCCTAGTGAGTGAATAGCTAGATATATTTAGAATTACTAAAAATAAAGTGTATAAAATCAAAATATATTTTATTATTTATAATGTTTCCAGAATCATTAAGCATAAACACTCAATGCATATAAAAGTAAAGGATTCTTGTCACATTTATTTAACATGACTTTAAAGATGCCTTTGATTTTTTTAGTCCAGTGGCAAGAGAATCAAAAATAAATGTGAATACATTAAACTAAAAAATTCCTACACAGAAAGGAGCCCATAATGAAATGAAACAACATCCTACTGAACTAGAGAAAATATTTGTACATTATATAGCTCACAGGTGCTAAGCACTAAAATCTATACATATAACCCAATTTAAAAAAAAATGGACAGAATAGACTTATCCAAAGAAAACTGGAGAGATAAACAAGCACAGGAAAAATGTCAGTCATTACTTATCACAATGGAAATGCAAATAAAAACTATAATGAAATACCATATCACACAACAAAAATCTTTTCCAACACCTGTTCATGAGGGTGTGGAGAAAAAAGAGCCCTCATATAATGTTGATGGAAATATGGAAAATAACATGGATGTTTCTCAAAGTATTAAAAATGGATCTAACATATAATCCGGTTATCCCATACCTAGGTATGTACCTGAAGAATCCAAAAACACAAATTTGAAGGAATATGTCTTTTATGTTAATTACAACACTATTTACAATAGCCAAAATAAAAAAAAAAAAAAAACAGTTAATGTGCCCAAATATAAAAGTGTATTAAGATGTGGCATATACGGCCCTCCCTGGTGGCGCAGCGGGTTAAAGCACAGCACTGAGAATCTGAAGCCACTTCCGCATGAGTTCGATTCCCGCCTGCCGCCTGCCCCGGAGGAGACCACATGGCGAGCCAGACCTCTCCTGACCCGTCCGCTGCTCCCCTCAGCAGTGTACTTCGTCGATCTGCCTGTTCTGTTCCCCACTCTGTCTCTGGTGAAGCCTCTCACCGCCCCTGAGCCTCTGGCCTGTACCCCAGTTCTGTATGAATAAATAAATAAATCTTTAAAAAAAAAAAAAAGATGTGGCATATATATGCAATAGAATACTACTCAACTATTACATATACTTATATGTGTATATATATATGTATGTAAAGTTATTAACTCCAGTACAAAATGAGAAAATGAGTAAACTAATAATCTAATGTACACTTGAGTCACCATGAACCTTAATGGAGTTTTAATTTCAGCACATTTTTTTTGTAGTTCAATAGAAGAACACATGAAACATTTAACTTTGGATGATCCTTTTCTCCTTTAAAAAATTATAAGATAATTAATGTCTATATTATAAGTGATTATTTCATAAGATACATTTCATTATGTAATAAATGCATAAAACGTCACAAATGAAATGTATTTTTTATTATCAAACTTAAAAAACTTAGTTCAAAAATCCCATAGGTAAGTTAATTGTGGGGGGTGGGAAATAAAAGACCTATTGCCATGTTTTACTGTGATGTAACTAAAATAGAAATATCAACTTAGACATCAGTAATCATTCTATTAAATGAGAAACAAATGATAATGAAACTGTTTCTACTTGTAATTCCACTGACTTTATGAACACTAAATAGCATTCATATCTTATATTTCAGATATGTGATGAGGTTCACATATAGTTTCTTTTCTATCCATGTGTAAATTGGTTAAAGTTTTTCAAAAATCTGCTAGAAAAGTGAAATGATTCTATTAATGATTAAATTATTATATTAATGAGTATAATGATTTTCTTATATTAATAAGTTAAAATTGCATGGATGTTGCTGTACATGAATTCTGATACATTTTTAAAATGTTTTTTTTTTTTAACAATAAAGCACTCTTCTGACAACTGAAGAATTGTGTTTTATTTCCAGTCCTGACACAAGCATGGGTAAAAATAAATTTGATGATATGAATTTTAAGTGTTAAATTTTCCTATGTGATTCGTATATTGATCAACTTTGGATTAAGTTGCGAATGCTTTTATTCAAGTGAATTTTTTTTTCTCAAATGAAATCAAGCACAATAATTAGCTTGATATAAAATCAAATGTATAAAAAACGCTATTTCAAAACAAACTTTTGTCTCAATGAGAAATGCATTTTCAGACTCAAAGAAAATATAGTTTGTGCATTTGCTGCAGGTGTTGATGAGCAGCATCACCTCAGGTGTTATTATAAAAGGTTGCATCTGGTGTAGGCACACTCTATGCGAATTCATGTAAAACAACTCTGAATAAGATTGATTTTATGCCACCTATCACAGAAGTTACCAAAAGGGTGAGAAAATGTGGAGAAAAATAATTACAGTTTGATAGTGTATGGAAATGTTAATGCCATGTACTATGGGAACATATAAGAGTACCAGCTAATATGGAATTAAAAACTTAAGATAAATTTTCAGAGATGAAAATGAATCAAAAGCAGTAAATATTTTATATAATTAGGCCAGTTGAACAGCTATTAAAAAATAGTTTATACTAGTAACCACACACAGTTTTTATTTGATCTCAATGACACTTCTTTCAGAATCAAAACTTGAAGACTATGTCACACATTTATTAAGTGGTTTAACAAATAATAAGCAATTATCATTAATTACTATTTTATGTCACATTGTATACTTATTTAATAATGTTTGATTGCTTGACTATCAAGTATGTTTTTTATATACCCAGTAAAGTTATAAGTTTCTAGAATATGAGATAACATTCTTTATTATTATCAATATTATTCATGTATCTTCCCCAGTACTAAAAAAGTAGGCTTAATGTCTATTATCCAAGTCTTCATATTCACAGTAAAACAAGCTGTTGACAAAGTAAACTATAAGGATTTTTTTTTTCCCTTAAAGTTTCTCTTTGTTCTTTGGAAATTAATTATTTATGATTTTTTTTGTCTATTTTTTGCAGGTGTTTTCAGCACCTTTTTTTTTAAGATAAACATTTTTAAATTATGAAAAACAAGTAAAAAAAGTTTAGAAAATAACATCAAGATATACCCTCTAACACCTTCCTGTTTTTTTTCTCTGTTAAAAACAGGATCAATTTGTATAAAATAGCTTATTATATGGTGTAAGAACAACAGTGTCTTATTTTGGATATATTAAAATTCAATCACATACAAATATTTTAGCACATCATGTTTTCATTTGTGGTGTGAATATTTTAAAACCTGCCACAAAGTAACATGTAACATTTGTAAATTAGTTGTTATAGAATTAAACCCTTATCTGTAGAATTGTTATGCTTGTTAATTCTAACAGAACTACAGCAAAATTAATAGGTTTGTAATTCAGTAAAATACATAGAATCTAAAGAAACAGATTCACAATCAATAAATTCATAAATGTATACAATGCAATCAAGTGTATGTTGTAGTAAAAAGAATAGCTAACTGAATCAAAATTAGTTATTTCTAAATACTTTATTCTGTTTAGACTTACTGCTTTTTGGTTATTTCTCCTCAATCTAATAAGCAGTATTACTGTTATCCCCAGGTCATTCATAGTTTCCCTTTGAATTTGAAAGAAGTTCAAAGGAAATGAAATAACTTAACAAATAGGAGTGAACTCCTATAATCATTAATAAGTTAACACTGAACTGGAAAAATGTAAAAAGAAAAATGCCTATATTTTAGCTTACAACAAAATGACTGAATAAAAATTAACATAATTGAGATACTAAATGCTAGCACAGAAGTAGAACATTAAATGTATAATGTCAGTCTCAAAATCAGGGGCAAAAGTTTCATTTATTTTTTAATCATCATTATCATCATAAAGTACAGTTTCAATGCCTACTAAAGTTTCTGATACAAATAACTATTTGTTACTCAGTGATCATTGCTTCTCATTCAGAAATAATATGTCATAATTGTATTTGCTGTCTCTAAATTAAAAGTGAAGAAATTGAGGCTGAAAGAAAAAAAAAAAAACAAACAAAAAACTAGCCTCTACGATCCCTGAAAACCTAAGAGCCTGAGTTTTTTAAAAATACAACACTTTTGCTTTGTCTCTTTTCAATGTGCTATATTCTCTTTGGGGGTAAGGGAGGAAACAGAGAATCTGGGTGGTACAGAACTCTACATAACTCCTCTAATATTTACTACATAGCTGATTAGTATGTTACGCTTGTTAATTCTAACAGAACTACAGCAAAAGTAATAGGTTTGTAATTCAGTAAAATACACAGAATCTAAAGAAACAGATTCACAATCAATAAACTCATAAATTTATTGAATTCCACTGAAAGAGAAGAAAGGTTATTAAGATATCTCTGACAAACATTAGTAATTAAAGATGTCTTGGGACAATTCACTTTAAACAGTCTCAAAGAGTAGCTAGCCATAGAAAAAAACTGTTATTTCTAAATATTATGTGACCTACTTAATGCATTCTCCTCATGCATTAGGATCATGTGAGGTTACTTCACTAATTTAGGTTGCTATTGTGCTTTGAGTGAGCAGCATTCTTTCTAGGGATGTTTCAGCACACACCCATATATCATCCTGATAATATAGTTATGAAGAACAATCTGACCTCCACATCCTTCAAAAGGTCTCTGAAGTTATCACAATTTTTTTTCTTTTTCCTTTAAAAATCATGATGGTATTAAAATGTTTGTGTTTAGATTATCAAAGGTCACTTTGCCATTTAGGTCAATTTACATAAAGTACTTTATGATTTACTTGTAGATTCTAACAGAGATTTATATTATTTTACCTAGCTCTTAAGAAATTTGACAATTCCAGTGTCTTGCTATCATTTTTCACTGACATAACTAGTGTTAAAATACAAACTTTCTATTTCTCACTAGGACCTACATAATCTGGCCTCAATTATTATCTATTATTATTATTATTATGTTCTAAATGTCATTATTAATATAATATTTCAGAGAAATAAAAGGATACTTGTCAAGAGTGTGTAAATGGCAGCAGTATATTTAACATATAATTACAACAAGAAAATGAAAAGTACCACAAAGAGATTATGACCTCTTTGTGGGAATGGTCCACGTCAAAAACAAAGCTGCTGATGAGGGTGTAGAGAAGAAGGAACCCTATCACACTGTCGGTAGAATGTAATTTGCCCAAATAGTAAGGAAATGTATGGACCCCATAAAAACTGAAAATGGATGTACCATAGGACTCCACATGGCTCAGCAACTCTCCTCCCAGGCATCTATCCAAATTGCACAAAAACATTAATTGGAGGGAAACCTGAACTTGGGTGTTGATAGCAGTACTATTTACAACAGTCAATATATACACATGACCTAATGCCCCAGAACAGAGGAGGTGATAAAGAAGATATGCTATTATACACAATGGACTACTCACTTATCAATCAAAAAAAGGAAGTGGACGGGAAGAGAGCTAGAAGGAGAAAGTCAGATTTCTATGGCTTCACTATGTTTGTAAGCAGGGTAACCAAACAAAGAAGCTAACTGCAAGATTGACTCTTGAAATCAGACACTATATCTGAGACATTAAGGATGGAATTAGGAGACAGGAGAAATAGGAAACAATGGGGGAGGAGGGCACAGTGGACTGTGGTGGAGGAATATGGGGATTTTGGTGACACCTAAGTATGGTGACCACATTTGAGGAGAGAAATCCTACATTGTGAAAAACTGAACAAGGATGTAAACATGGGCATTTTTTTTATATAGTGAAAAATAAAGAATACATATTAAATAAAATGCAGAGTATAAATAATAAATTATTTTAGGTTGTTATTCTGAATAATTAGTGTATGCATTCATGTATGAGAAAAGGGACAGATATATTGTTGAAAACATTCTAGGGCCCTCCATTGTGGCACAGCAGGTTAAAGCACAGCACTAAGAGGCTAAAGCCACTTCCGCATGAGTTCAATCCCCAGCCCAGACCTAGACGGTGCAGCAGACCTCTCCTGACCCACCAACTGCTCTCCTAAGCAGTGTACTTCATCAATCTGCTCCCCACTCTGTCTCTGGTGAATCCTCTCACTGCCCCTGCACCTCTGGTCTGTATCCCAGTTCTGTATGCACAAAAAATAAATCAATCTTAAAAAAAAAAGAAAACATTATAAACATTTTACAAGTAACATGAGATTACATTTATATACTATAGTATATCTCTTCCACAGAATAATACAGTCTCAAAAAGTATGAAGCAATGAAAAATATATGGGTAAGGGGAAATCTATAAAATCCTTTGTTTTAAGAATACTTATTTTTTTTTAATTCACCCAAAGAAAAGATAATGAAGGAAAGGGTAAATAGCCAGAAATACATCAAATTGAAGAGCTCTGTACAGCCAAAGAGACATTAACCAAAACAAAGAGACACCCCAGGTTGGGAGAACATTTTTACACATAGTACTAATGATAAAGGAACACACAGTACTAATGATAAAGGACTGATCGCAAAGATTTACAAAGAGCTGATGAAAATTTAATTCTTTAAAAATAAATAAATAAATAAATCTCCAAAGAAAAAACACACAGATGGCCAAGAGGCACATGGGAAAATTTTCATTCCCACTTATCAGAAACAGACTAGGACAGGGAGAAAGGGATGGAAGTAGAGAATGAGCTGTGAGAAAAGGATAAAAGATCATTTTTTAAATAATTTGAAAATATTACATAACATTCTTATTTTCAAACTCCCAATACATCCTTCAATATTAAGGGTTCTACTGCTATAAAGTAACAGACATTCAACATTATCTTTCTAATGTAGATTACAATAACTGATTTATACTAATTAGTCACATTATACCAAATTTATATGGCCCTTATATAGTCAGGATAAAAAGGGATGATCCAATTTAACACAAACCATAAATGATGATTTGAGTTAGGTTTATATCTGTTTTTACTTCTGTTCACCCAAAGCCAGTAAATAGCCCATATAAAACCTGACTAACAAATTAAGGCAAATGGATATGCTGCTAGCATAAGATATACAGCACTGATTTTGAGACTGGGTGATAGATGATGGGGGGGATTAGCACTGGAGCACATACAGTGTTATCTTACTACTTTTAGTACAGAAACATTTGCTCACCTGTCTGACAATGACATGGGAAGTAAAAAAAAGAATTTGTGTAAAATTTTCTCAAAGTAAATTGTTGACTGCTGAAATGTATTATTCCTGGGGAAAAAAAAGAGGAATGCACAACAAAACCAGTAGCATTACATGTAAATTGATAAAACTCTAATTCCAGGGTGGGTGAATCAGGAAATTGAATATTTTCTATTTTTTTTTTAAGATTTATTTATGTATACAAGAACAGATATGTACTTATTAATACCCAACTCCAGGTCAAAAATAAGGTAAGGGTTTGTTAAGATTGCAGAGAATTGGTGACTACTCTGAATTCCTTTTCACTATAGAAAATGCCCCTAGAAAAGAGGTTAAGGGTGTGGTCACAGTGCCACCTGATAAGGTCAAAGTGATTATAATTAAGCCTAGCTAAAAGGCCATGGGTAAAGAAGTAATCTCCCAACACAAAGTTAAAGATAAGAAAGCTCATATCTTACTTTCTTATTGAAGAGTAGTTGTATGCTGATATAATCCTTCACTTGCAGATAATTAGCTTTATATGCTGATGGTGTTTGTCATTTAACTTAGATAAAATAAATTTTCATTAGTAGATTCAGATGGAAATTCTAATTTGTGTACTCCCTCACCTTTTAATTTCATTGCCATTACTACTTATCTTTCACTTGAAGTGAAAAATTTCCACAGTTCCTGGAAACACCTAACTATTCATTCATTCAGTATTAAGGTAACAATGGTTCACACTATTTTATATAATTTAGAGTTGTAAGAATCACACTCTGCCACTATATGTTATCATACCACACCACCATCACTACAGGCCAAAAATTCTTATAGAATTAAAAATGGTCATAAATGGCCAAAGCACTACTTACAAAAAAGAACAATAATATACTCTCAGAATTCAAGCTATACTGAAGAGCTATAATAATCAAAATAGTACGGTACAGGCACATAGTCAATGGAATAGAATTCAGACTCCAAAAATAAATCCGTATATACGTGGCTAGTTAATACATGATAAAATAGATAAAAAGTACTCATTAGAGAATAAAAATTCTTCAATAAATGGTGTTGGGAATACTGTACAGCTGCATGCAAAGAAATGAAACGAGACTATTTCATGCAAACACAAATATTAAACTCAAAGTGCATAAAAGACTTGAATGAACAATCTGAAATCATAAAGTACATAGAAGAAAATGTAGGAATGACACTTCATAGTTTTCAGTGATATATCTGTACATTCATCTACAACAGCACAGCAAGATAATACAAACAATTGTGCTACATCACATTACTAAACAAAAATATTCCCTGTTAAATGTGAAAATATTTACACTTATAATTCTGAGAAAGGGCTCATAACAAGATCTGTAAAGAACCAATACAACTCAGCAGCAATAACCAAACATCAAGAACTGAATCAGTAAGTAATGAGAAGAGCTAAGTAGGCACTCTAAAGGAAACAAATAAATGGCCAACAAGCACTAGAAAAAAAAAGGTTTATCATTATATATCCTCCGGGAAATGAGTAACAGTAACATAATGAGTTTCATCACACTCCTGTGAGAATTGCCCATATCACAAAGAACAAAAACTGCTATTATTGGTGAGAATGTAGAATAAAAGGAACCCTGAACATTGTTGGGTGAGAATGTTGACTGTTTCTGTCCCTATGGAAAAAAAAGCATAGAGATTTCCCAAAATATTAAAATTATATCTACCATATGTTCACCACTTCTGCTTCTGCAGACATGCATACATACATACATACATATATATATATATATATGAATAATCCAAAACTACTTATTTAAAAGGATATGTGCACACCTATGTTCACTGCAGCACTATTTATAATACTCAAGCTGTGGAAACAACCTAAGGGCCCAAAGACAGGTAAGTGGATTATGAAGATGTGAGATACATGCACAAACACAAACACTACACAGTTTAAAAAAAAACAAAAAAACAGCAACAACAATCTTTTGCCTTTTTGACAACATAAGTGAAGGGAACAGCACTAAGCAAAAGATTCCCAAGGAGAAAGACAATTACCAGATGATGCTACTTGTGGAATATAGAGAAACATAACAAAGATCAGATAAAACCAAACAAGTCTTTCTTTAAAAAAAAAAAAAAGTCCTCCTTGATGTTCTAATTAGAGGCAATTGTGAAATTCTGGATCTATGATTAGTGTATTTTTTCTTTCTTCCTCTCATTCTGTTTCTGTCAACCATACTTTCTATCACACTAATATTATATCAGTTCTTAAAGACTATTTTTAAAGACAGTTTCATTCGTTTTGGTAACACTTTATTGCATCTTCCAAGAGTCTGTTGTGAAACATAAGTGTATATAAAGATTCCTTTTAAATCTTTATAATAAACTTCAGCAGCAATAAAAATGAGAGTTTAAAATCTGGGGAAAATCAGCTGACATATTAAGACTTTATTTTATGCACAGATTTCCAAGTCACTGGAACCTTTAACATTAAGCTAATAATTTAATGTTAATACCTGATTTTTGTGATTGCAATGATTAGCATTTAAATAAATCACTGATCTTAATGCTTTATGCAAACAAATGGCGATTAAATGTTTCAGCTTCTCATATTTTAGTAATTTTATTATCAGAGTTATGTCAAGTATTAAATTTCAGTGTTTTTATGTGTCTTTCAATGCACTGATTAATAAAAACAATAACACCAACACGAAGTACACACACTTTAAAGAAATTCAAAAAACTATTAGTCAAAAATGGCAGAATTTTTTCTCATCTCCATAATGCTAAAATTGAAGGTAATTATGCTGGAATTTTATCATAGATAGCATCTGGGAATGTTTCAGAAATGTATAATTTCAGGCCTCAATTCACATTTAGTAAATCAGAAGTTTTAAGCATGATTCATTTGTACAACAAAGTTTGAGCTTGTGCTAAAGAATTTTTGAAAACACTTGATTTTGCTCAAAATATCCTGAGATGAAGAAATTTAGTTCATGAATTTTTTTTCTTTTTCAGAAATATCAGGTTTCTAATGCTACCAGTCCAAAATTCAATGCCTTAACACCTAAATTTTACATAAATGATTAACCTATATCAATATATACAAATTTATAGAGATTTCATCATTTCTAAGTGAATAACTTATTTATTTATCATCATCTCATGGTCTAAGGTTCACCTAAGAAGTCATTTGATTAGACTCATTCATATTTTTTTATACATAGTTGATTGGCTGGGTTGTGATAGCCTTCTCTGAAATATATACTCTCTGCCTCTGAATATCCGCCATTTGTTTTTTAAAAAGCCTATGAACATGATAAATATCATAGCTTTCTGTTTTGTAAGTAAGCCATACCAGTAGTGGTCAACAAACAAAAATACAACTTCAGCATTATGCAAATGAAAATGAATTGTGCCATTCTTAACTAGTAATTTGTTTTTAACCCCTTAATGCATGTGCTTAGTGTTATTTTTAATGTTTTCATTCTAGTGAATAATAATTAATTCATTGAAAGAAATTACCTAGAAATGATGAGATATACTTTGCATGGCCTCCTCTGATGGCTGTGTCTTAAGTGAATGAAACACTAAATTTTCTCTAATCCACCAATATACTATTTGTCTTTACTTGGTAAACAGTTATAACTCCCAAATTCATCAAAAGAGAATAAATTTTAGGCAAAAGCTATTCAAGTCTCCACATGCATCACATAATCTATTGTTCTATTGGCCAAACCCAAACTCAGTACATGAGAGAATATAGAGATGTACCGATACATGGAGGAAAGTAATGACTGAATGCAAACTCTGTAATAAGTTATACAACGCAATCATTAAAGAACAAAATTCATAGGAGTAAAGGTGAGAAGTCTTAGAATAAATCTATTATAATCTCTTTAAAAATGTCTTTGTTGATTAAAAATTAAAAGAAAAATAATTTACCTCATTAGATTCACAGCACCTAAAGCTTCTGTTTATCTCACCTTTATGTTGTGGAATTCATGGGATAACAGACCCCCATGGTAGAATCCAGTACAAGTTTCAGTGTACATGGCATCTTTCTCATTACCTTCACACCTAGTTACAGACTGTCAGCAGCAACCTGTGCTGCTCTCTGAAGAAAGACTTCATTACTTGTACTGAGTTCTGTCACAGGCCAGCTTTGCTTCCTTATAACTGCATGTTATCAACCTTCATATGTGAGGGGGGGGAAGCCTATCAACGAGATAAATATCACAACTCTATTTTCTAAGTAAGTCACAATGCTAGTGACCAACAAATAAAAATTCAGTCTGTATCTGAATAAGAGGATATGTCATCAAACACAAAGTTCAAAATCTATAGGAACAAAATATTACAATGTAATTTATAAATCTAAGTAAAATGTAAATAGCTAAGAGCAAATGAAACATTTAAATATGTATTTCTTTTACCCTGGCTGTCATTTAATTCACTGAAAGCTTAAACCATACACACACACACACACCCCTCTTCTTCTGTGTTATCTTATAACTACATCAAAGGTAAAGAAGAAAATTAGTAAAACCATAGGCCCATTTAGTTTCAGCTTTACGATGTACACAACTGTTGCTGTAGGCCTACCAGGTCGTAATTATGAATTGGCACAATGCCTGCTTATGCCATCTGTTGTAGCAAAGTATCCCATAAGCAAACTAAACGCAGCATTGTCAACTCTGAATACACAAATTTTCTCAACCTAGGGACAAGTCAAGGAGGGACCCACTAACAGCAAGCTAAAAGCCACCTGCTATAGAGAAGCCAATACACATGATAAAAAAAAAAAAAAAAAAAACCAGAAGATAATGATTAGTTTCATACAGTTAGTGTTCTTCAAAATCTTTTATGATATCTGAGGGCACAGTTGTCATTTTGTCCAGCTTCTGGTCTTCCTTTTTAAATATTATAAGATATAAAACCATAGAGATATGAAGCTAGCTATTACTTAAAAAAAAATCTAGAATAAGATTTCATGTTTCTTCTTAACTAAATTATCTAAACACTGCAGAAGAAAAACATCCTAATTTTATATAATTCTCTATGCTTTTTATCTCATCTTTTTTTCACTACATTAATAGATCTCTAAGATGAAAAATTTCCACCTACTTTATATTGATGAACAGTGCATATCTGTTTATTTTTTCTTAACCTAAAGGAATTTAGACAGTTGTCATCTGGAAACAAGTTAAACTAAGCGACACGATTGAATTCTATTCTGTTCACACTCATACTTTCCAAATATTTATATATAAAGATGTGAAAGAAATGAGTAAGGACATGAAAGTAACTTGTAAACTCAAATTTTTAATCACTATTTACTTTCCTTTTTCTTCTATGTTTGTATTTTTTGATAAGTAGATCTCAGATATGAGCTAGCAACAATAGCATTCACTATTCTAGCTATTGGAGATACTCCAGTGAACAGAACAAAGTTCTTGCTATCATAAGAGTTTATGCTAATGAGCCACACACCCAGATTTTCTAATTCAGTGGTTTGGGAAAAGCACCTAGAGAAATCCTCCTTATATATTTCATTTAATAACTTTATTAATTTTTTTACTGTAATTCAGAATACATACTGTTATCAGAGAACAAGGGAGAACTATTTAATGACGAAATGTAAATAGCTAAGAGCAAATGAACCATTTAAATACAGGATTTATAAGCAGTGAAATAGTGCTTGACTTGAGAACAGAATGTTTCAAAGTTAACTGGAGAGGAAGTACATTATGTTGCATTGTGTAAAGTTTCTGTCAATAAAGAATTGCTTCTGGGAATATTTCTTGTTTGGATCACTTTTTGTTATAGTGATAAAACAAATTCAGTCTCACATTTAGTATGTATGTTTTATAGTATATATATTTTTCTCCTAATATTTTCTTAAAAAGACAAGTTCTGTTTGCTGTAACACATCACCTAGATTTGTGTATTTTTCAGAATTGTTTGGGAATTAAAAATAAGAGAAATGACAATTCTCTCCTCAGTTTTCCTTTTCACTCACCTCTGTAAAATAAACTAAATTTAGTTTCAAGGAATTTTTTTTTTTAAAGATTTATTTATTCATACAGAACTGGGGTACAGACCAGAGATGCGGAGGATGAGAGGATTCACCAGAGACAAAGTGGGGAGCAGAACAGGCAGATTGACGAAGTACACTGCTGAGGGGAGCAGCGGGCGGGTCAGGAGAGGTCTGCCACGCCATGTGGATCTCCTCCAGGGCAGGCAGGGATCGAACTCATGAGTAAGTGGCTTAAGTTTCTCAGTGCTGTGCTTTAACCCGCTGCGCCACCAGGGAGGGCCCTCAAGGAATTTTTAGTTACTCAGTAAGAAGAAAAATAAACATGCACACAAAGTATGCTAGCATGGGATCAGATTTCCAGAGAATTGCTATCATCTTATTTTATTGTATTTGGTCATATAAATGGCTAATTAAATTCTATATCTGTAATAATTCTTATAGAAACTCCATTAAAGTAATTTAAGATATTAAGATGCTACTTGCAAAGGCATTAATTATATGCATAAATTTATATTTATAGACACATCTGAGTTATATACAAACAAAAACATAGCTTTTACTGGAAAGAATCTGTCTAGGTCCCACAGACATAGAAGACATTTTTGCTAAGGTATTCCTTCAATTTTATAACCTTGCTTTTGTTTTCTGTAACATTAGGCAAACACTGCTTTATGTAAGATTAAGAAGGTCAATTTAAAAAAATCCTCTACTTTTCAAGTGATTTGTCAGAAATTTTAGAATTTGCTATTTCAAAAATAAAGTTTTATGTTTTAAAAGAATATTTCTGAATTTATTTTGCTGGTATGGTGTCTATTTTTCCCCTTCTATATGTTAAAATAATTTAATGGATTCTACTAAACATTTGGGGGATCATTATTTAACATACTATTTAATTATATTTTATTAACACATGAGCATAAAAATAACAAGAGGACAAAACAACAGTAATTTTGAAAGACAGTGTTTTATATTTCTGTTATATAAGCATTTAAATAGGCTCTTCCAGCTGGTATAAGGCTTTGCAATTTTAGGGATGCATCCTACTAATATTTTGTTACTCTGCAAACTTGCAAAGATACTGAAAAATTTAACATTTTAAAATGCACTCCAGCTACAACTGGAATGTTCTGAAAAAAATAAAGCAAAAATTGATATGTGGTTCAAATAGCAATGTTTACCCATTTGTAAAAACCCATATGAATACTCTCCGCACAGTTCCTGAGTCACACTGCAGGATACTGGGATGCTGCCTACTCCTCTCCATCAGGTCTAAATATGAAATTTATATTCCAGTATTCTATAAAGATTAGGGCAATACATCTGCCCAACAAACTCAATATAGAAGCTCTCAAGAGAAAACACAAACACAGCAAATAAAACTCACTTGGTGAAGGGAAGATGAGAAAACAAAACATTCATTTACCTGGGAAGTAACTGATTATTCTTTGTTCTAGAAAAACCTTTGACTAGCGCATTTAGTTGTCTTCATAAGAATACATTTGGGGGCTTCCCTGTTGGTGCAAGGGGCAAAGTCTCAGCATTATGAAGGTATTTGCAGCTACTAAGCAGGAATTCACTCCCTGGCCAGTGAGCTGACCCACATGGCACAGCAGACCTCTACTGTCTCACCTGCGGCTCCCCTCAGCAGCATATTTCAGTCAGTCAGTCAATCTACCTGTTCTGTTCCTCACTCTATCTCTGTTGAATCCTCTCATTCCCGACACCCCTGTACCTCTGGCCTGTAACCCAGTTCTTACAGACATTAAACAAAGCAAGAATGTGTACATTTGCCTATGTCTTCTGTGAATATAGGTGCTCCAGCCTCACACATGCTGCATAACATATGAAGACCTTACTGGGGAACCTCCCCGTTATTGGGGCTGCCCAGGATTTGTAGCTTATGTGTAACTGATATAGTTGGAAGCCTAGGAAATTACTTTACGGATGAGAGAACACAGATTTTTGTAGGCTAAGATTGTGTTTCCTTTGTCAATACCATGTTTTATGGTCCATTTCCTCTTTGTCAGCTCATGCGCAAGTATATCAAAGGACTCATTCAGTAACTAAGGTCGATATTTTTTGGTGTTCACTGTTATGGTTGCTATTTTCCAAATATATTCCCATCTCTAAATTGTTGCTGCATTTCTTGGTGTTATGTGAAACAGAAAACTAACAGAAGACAGTATCTTAATTTTAATTTTTGCTATTTAACTTTCATTGTTTGACAGAGCACTGTAAGAGAAAGATGATGCTTCATTGCCAGTGTCACACAAGCCAGTATCAGAGTAGGATAATGCAGTTGCTGATATTTCAGTGCACTGCGCACTAGATCATTTTAACACTACTCAAATTAAGACAGTGTCAAAGGCGATGGTTTATTCACCTCCCTGCTGTTACTATTTTCCTTCTGTCTCTCCCAGCTCACTGACAAACAATAGTATGAGTTCAGTTCTCTTACAGTATTTTGCTGAAAGTGATTGAAATCAGCTTACAAAATACAAAAACCTAAATTATCTTTAAATAAGTTCAACCGCATCAATAGTATACATTACCCACTCTTTAAGATAAAGAGGGGATCATTTAACCAAATGTTTTATCACACTATCAAAATGGTTATTCATTCCCAGAGCATAATCTGAGTTCTTGCCAATTCTCTCCACAAGTTAATTATGTTTTGTCTTATTTGCTTTAATATATCTGAAATACCATATCTGCAATAAATAATTGATTATACCAATAATGATTATGATAAGGTATAAAAATTCATAATAAGAAATCCTATTTGCTTTTCCAGCAATAACTTCATAATTATTTATTTAGCAGTGATGAGATGACTGAAAATTCAGTTATTTGTAGTGATAAGGAGTACTTTTTGGGTTGACACAACTTGGTACTATTGACATCTGGTAGGCAGAGGTCAGAAATGACTAATCCTCTTCCAATGTAAGGACAACTTCTGCCTTATATCCTCTGCCTTCCTGAACAAATATTTAATTCTGTCACCCAAGATAGTGAGAGCACTGATGTTAACATGATGTAATTAAGGAAGTTTTCGTTTCATTCTTTCTAGTGGCTATTAATTATTTCTCCCCCTCTGTGTCCTATCTTCTCTTCCTCCCAAACTGCCCCTTTTTGAAACTTTATTATTTGCTATTAAAATTGCTTTAAGTTATAACACTTTAAGGTAGAACAAAGGAGAGCACATGCAAATTGAAATTCAGAGCTAAAATAGCAAAAGAAAAATATGATAATTAACAGTGTAATTCCATGTGGCTCTTTCTGAATAAGCACATATGAACAGATTGGAAGCCATTACCACTGGAAGTAAATATGAAGATTCACAGCAGAAGAAGTGGGAGATGTCCAGACAAGAGTTGATAAATCTTTGTAAGAATCTGAATTCTAGTTTAGTAATCAGGAACCAGTAGAATCATTTCAGATGATAATTTTCTTATTCAGTAGAAACATTTTAAAGCCATTTGTGTGTGTGATGATAGCTCTTACTTGTGTTTTTATATTTCCCTTACTGTTATGTTACTATTTAATTTTCCATGAATTTAGAAATATTTTAAGCTTTAAAAAATATATATAAGCTTTAAAAAATATATATGCTTAAAATATTTATATTTTAAAAAATATATTTGATATATATATATCAAAGACCATTCATTAGATAATTTTAAGTCAGTGTAAATCTTCCTAACATTTAAGATATCTTGCTTTAAATCAACACCACCATTTTAATATTTCAAGGACCTTCCTGGTTGCCTAGGGGTCAAGTCCCAGTGCCTTCACCACCAAAGTCTGAATTTGCTCTTACCTACCATACCTGTGACTGACACCCCTGGTTCTTCTATGCAAAAAATAAAACTTAAAAAAATAAAGCTTAATAATAAAATATTTCAAACCTTAAGATTAAAATAAACTTTTTGTCATGGTGAGTCCTGCCTGACATATTCAAGTGTATATATAGTTCATTAAGGACAATGAGCTCAGTTAAATTACCATGTGTGTGCTATTATATACATTTCTATAATTATCACAGTCTTAAACAATCATTGATAATGTTTTTCGAAAAGTAATTGAAATTTGGCTCTAAAATTTTGTTCAGATGCCTTTTAAGAAACTCTACTGCTGCATCCAAAGGAATTAGCTAACTCACACAAAATTATTAAATGTGAGTTGCTAACATTACAGAAAGGTCAATAATTTAGAATACAAGAAAATATTTTTCCATTGCTTATGATTCTCAGAGGTATAGGTTCATATAAAAATGCAAAATATATGTCAAGTTTACATTTTATAAACCCACTTCCTTCAGAGTAATCATAAGAACATTTGGATACAGAATTAAATTTCTACAGCTGAGATAGCTGAATTCAATCATTTCACCTATTGTATTTCAAATATGAGAAAAGGAAGCTTCACCCTTGAATCTAAGATTAAATATAGATTAACACAGAAACTTTACAATGGTTATTTTATATTTTTTTTTGTAGAAATTCATACTTTGTTATATATATATGTGTGTGTATATGTATATATATATATATATATATACTTCTATATATCTTTTCTACTATATACTATATTTTACTATATATACTATACTATATATACACTTCTACTATATGTATATATATACACACACACTTATATATATATATATATTCCTTCTACTATGAAGGAAGTGGGTTTATAAAATGTAAACTTGACATGTATTGTGCATTTTTATATGAACATATACCTCTGAGAATCATATATATATAATAAAACTAATGTTAGAATTTGCTAAATCTACAGCAGTATATACTATTTCAGCAATTGGCCTTTAAGAAATAAGACCAGTAGAAAAGATACATATATATATATATATATATATATATATATATGGAGTGCTTCCTTGATGGCACACAAGGGGTGAAGTCACAGCACTATGAAGTCATCCCAAGCCACTGTAACATGAATTGATTCTCCACTGGGAGGTGATCCACATGGTGCAAAAGACCTCTTCTGTTTTGCATACTGCTCCCCTCAAGCAGTATATTTCAGTAGGTATGTCTGTTCTGCTCCCCACTCTGGTGAATCCTCTCGCCGTCCCTGCACCTCTGGCCTGTACCCCAGCTCTTGTATGCATAAATAAATAAATCTTTAAAAAAAAATAGAGAAAACTTTTCATCATATGAGGCACATTTTCACCAGTTGACTCTTTTAAAAGAAAAACAAACAGTAACACGTGAAAATTTTCCTCAACACAATAATGCAATCTGAAATCAGTGATAAAGTGTAATTATCCTGACACATTTTATAATTTAGAAACATTCTCCAAAATAAATTTTGGTCAAAGAGATTGTTAAACAGGATTGAATAACAGCATTCTATATATTTTAATTTAAACACATGGGATTTTTTTTCCTTAATGGTAAATTTATTGACATGGAAAATATGAAAATTTGATTAGCAATGAAAAAAAAATTGTATTTGTGTTTTCCTGGTGGTGCAAGGGGTTAAGTCTTAGCACCATCAAGCTATCACCAGCTACTTCAGCATGAGTTTGATCCCCCATCCGGGAACTAACTTACATGACCAAGCAGACCTCTTCTATCTCACTTGCTACTCCCCTTAGTAGCATATTCTAGAAGATCTGCCTGTTCTACTCCTGACTCTGCCTCTGGTGAATTCCCTCACCACCCTGTATCTCTGGCCTACACCCCTAGTTCTTTATGCATAAATAAAATTAATATTTTAATAAATTAAATTGAAGAAAGTGAAAATATCAGGATTAGCATGTAAAAATGAAAGATAGTAAAGTTACAAGTAGAAATTAGTGAAAATTGAAAAGGGAATAAATAATCAATATACACAAGTAGGTTATTCTATGGCAACATCAATATCACTGGAATCTCTAGGAGACTGTACAGCACATATTTTGAAATTGAGTCAAGGCCTTGAGTTCCCATCTGATGACTTTTGAGGCTGTTTCCAGAGTCATTCACTCCTAACATTTTTGGACTTCCCCTTATAGGCTAAGAAAATAACATTTATGACGGAAAATTACAGAGTACTGCTATTGGAAAGGTGTATATTGGAAAAAATATGGATTTAACACAAAGAAAATGCATAGCCCATAAAAGGACAGAAAAGAGAGGGAGAAAGAAAAAAAAAAAAAAACAGGGAGAGATGGAGAGACAGAAAGATACATACAGTAATCAAATGAACTGTTCTATAATCTGAAGTGAAGGTTCCCTTAGTCTTTATCTAAATTGGGTGGGCTTCCTAACAAGTGTTTCTGTACCCCCATAGACCCTTGGTTTTGATTTCTCTTTCAGGGTCCAAAAAGCAAACCCTCCTTGCTTAGTACCATGGCCATTCAAACACTGAGACAGTAAGCATCTACTCAACAATAGCAAGAAAATGTTGCTGCTTAACTCTATAAAATATAAAATATAAACTTTAAAATATAACAAACTAAATATTCAGAGATATCTCTTGTCTTCTGGCCTAATGTTACATAGTTTTATCCATTTCAGATAGCTTAGTATTGTCTCTACTATTACCCTTGGGGGGAGGGAGGAAATCAATGCAATCTTACATAATTCCATTGACTACAATCCTTTTCCTTAGAAATCTTTAATTTAATTATAGCTGTATGATCTATATAAAGGAAAATATCACAAAATTTTCATAACTTTGTAAAAAATGATGATTCAAGTTCCTTTTTGACTACTCAAACAACACCTCCTCCAAAGAATTTTGTGAACTACCATTATTTCACATCTATATTTAACCTACTAGACTACCTTATATATTTTTGTGCCAGTACTTCTGATACACTACTAATTTCTTCATATGTGAAAATAAAACATGGCATTTGCTTATGGTGAAGCTTAATTTGGACATCCATTAGTATCCTTACATTGAACTTGATATATATTAATGTGCTAAGATTTTCTGATATCAACCTTAATATTATAGCTTTTTAAGAGTAGGGAATTTGGCCCTCCCTGGTGGCGCAGCGGGTTAAAGCACAGCACTGAGAGGCTAAAGCCACTTCCTCATGAGTTCGGTCCCCGCCTGCCCCGGAGGTGACCACATGGTGCAGCAGACCTCTCCTGACCCGCCTGCTGCTCCCCTCAGCAGTGTACTTCGTGGATCTGCCTGTTCTGCTCCCCTCTGTCTCTGGTGAAGCCTCTCACTGCCCCTGAGCTTCTGGCCTGTACCCCAGTTCTGTATGCACAAATAAATAAATCTTTAAAAAAAAAAAAGTAGGGAATTATTTTTTACATTAAATTCTTTGCATAATAATGCATAATTCAACTGATGGTCACTGAACCAAATAATTATAGATTGATATGAACAAATTTCAAAATTAACCAAGAGAAGAAAATATAACATAGGAAATGCATTAGGTGATGTTTGGAGAAAAAATATTTGTTAATATTTGTATACATTTGTTTTAATAAACATTTATTTAATCTACTGTGCCTGCATTTAGTACAAATTTTAAATATCAGTGACAACAGCATGAAAGCACTTTTGATTTCTAAAACACTCAACAATAAATCATATCCTGTTTAGTTAGCTTATTTTTGTCCATCTGTTGTAGTGTGCTACGTAGCATCTTCATATTAAAGAATTCCAGTATTTTAAAGTTAATGGTTCATACAATAGCCAATTTACAAACCTCAATTGAGCAACTCCACATTGAACTTTCATAATTCCATATATGTGCAAGACATACTTGTATGAATAAATTATCACATACAGAATTACCTCACAATAACTCATGATTATTAACAATACCCAGTACATATAAGCAAAGCAATAGATTTTTTTTTTTAATTTAGATAAGATAAATACAAGCTATGGGCTCCTCCCTGGCGGTGCAACAGGTAAAGCCAGCTGGCTGCAGCCGCTGCAGCCTGAGTTTGATCTTGCCCAAGGAGGTAACCCACATGGTGCAGCAGACCTCTCTTGTCTTGCCTGCTGCTCCCCTCAGCAGAGTACTTTGTCAATCTGGCTATTCTGTTCCCCATTCTGTCTCTGGTGAGTCCACCCCTGCACTTCTGGCCTGTATCCCAGTTCTGTTTGCATAAATAAATCTTAAAAATACAAGCTATGAATGAGGTGTACTTGTTCAATATTCATTTTTTGCATAGATGTTGATTTCTTATAGCAATACCATGCAGTATTTATTAAAGTTTAATTTTGATTTTATTGCATATGGTCTATACGTAATAGTCTCATATATGCCTATGTGTATGTGATGTAATTAACTTACAACATTCCATTCTTTCTTCCATTTTCTCTCCTAAACTATCAGTACTGAAATCCTACAATACTGGCAGTCTGGTATTAGAATCACTTATCAGAAGCATTTTGGGCTATTTTGTATTCCTTTAAATCAAGCTTAAGAATTTGGATTTTATTCTCAGTGAAGTAGAAATCCATTGTATAATTTCATCAAAAACATGATGTAGTTGAAGTTACACTTGAAAAGTTATTTCTGGTTGTGAAGGGAAATGAATTTGCATGGCAAGTAAAGAAGCAGGGTAATTATTAGGAAGCCTATAGGTATCTATGTAAAATGTTGACATAATAGGGTACAAATGTAAATAGAGAAATTAAGGACCTTTCATTATATTCCAGGCTAATTCAACTAGTGTACTACCATGTAATATCACTGACTTAAGATAGGATAAATTTATTTTTTATATGTTGGTCCAGTAAACATCTGTTAAGATTGGAGACCCTATTGTATATAGTTACTAAAATTCTATCTTCAACAGGGCACCACAGACATCCAATTTTGTACTTTTCTAAACTAAAATATGAAGAAAAAAAACTTTACTATTTGTATAGTATTCCAATCAACACTTGTTTCTGATTTTTTTTTAATATTTTCTGGGATATATGTAAGGTATTCTAAAAAGAAGAGACAAAGAAATGGAAAGACATGCCCTGTTCATGAATTGGAAAAATTAACATAGTTAAAATGGCTGCTTACCCAAAGACACGCATTACCGAAATGTGTATGAAGTCGCAAAAGTTGCCAAATAACTAAACTATCCTGATAAACAAAAATAAGAGGTGTCACATTCCCAGACTTACATCTACTCTCTCCTTGACCTCTTCAGTTTAACTGTGACAGCTTTCTTTATGCTATTTGTGTGTATTGAATACTTAAATCATCAACATTAATTAATGGCTGGTTAACTCTAACCTCTAATCCTAAACCGGCTTATTCATAAACACCATTTAAACTTGACCTTAGGAGTTCATTTTCTTATAGTAACCATTCTTACCTACTATTTATCATCCATCCGAAGTAGCAGTCCATTATTTTTTCCCAATATGCCTTCTCATTATTTTTTACCACTTACAAATTTAAAACTATATAGACATATATGCATATTTTCTATTTAGTTTTGTCTCCTCTATTATTCTATAGTGATCCTGTTGGAAATAACATTTTCTTCTTTTTTAACTGCATTCATATCCAATCCCTAATATGATGACTGATGTGTATTTCTTTGTTAGTATTTAGAACATTTAATTTTATATGATAATGTTGGAAACTGATACATTTTATTTTCTTGTCTTTATAAGTCTGAAGTAGATAGCTCTCTAGTTGCTTTTCTTTTAAACTACCTTACATTTTAAACTTTACTACCAATATCTACTGTTTTATATGAATAGTAGTAATTCCTAATTAAATTAAACCATGTTAGGGCCCTCTCTGGTGGCACGGTAGGTTAAAACACAGCACTATGAAGTTATGTGCAGTCACTGCAGGATGAGTTCAATCCCCAGCCAGGAAAGTGAACTGCATGACATGGCAGAACTCTCCTGAACCTGCCCACTGCTCCCCTCAGCAGTGTATTTCAGTAGATCTGCCTGTTCTGCTGACCTACTATGTCTCTGGTGAATCCTCTCACCCTCAACACCTCTGACCTGTACCAAAGTTCTTTTATGTATAAATAAATAAATATTTTTAAAATTAATTAAACCATGTTAGTGTCTAGAGTTATATATAGTTAAGAGAGAAATTTACATATGGCCTTTACTCAGTTGTATGTGATAAAGAATAGGAAAAGTCCAACTAAGAAAGTTAAAAATGCTTCTCAGGTATAAATGGGAATCTAAACTTAATGAAAAAAAAAGTATATGATTTGAAACTGAAATATGACATTTTGATATTCATATTTATACATTTTTAGTTTTATACAAGCTTTTTAACTACAAATTTTAATAAAGTTCTTAATGAACTATAAATTTAATGGGAAACTTGTTATTTAAAACAAAAATGGAGCATCAGTTTTTGTTTCAATGAGAGAGGCAACACTTATCCTGTATTATTTTTCTAACTTTCTTTAGTTAGCAAAACAAATTGAAAAACAGAAGGGTCACAAACTAATACTGACACAGTTTCAACTCCATTGTCTTGTTCATTGATTAAAAAGAGTGACAATCGGTGGCAATGATAATTATTCTAGGACAACAGAGCTTTGAGATTTACACAAGCAACACAAAAAGCATGATAATTTAATGTGTCTAAACTAGTATGAGTCTAAGGGCCTCCCTGGTGGCACAAGGGGTTAATGTGAAGCACCATAGACTATCCAGAGCCACTGTAGCACAAATTCAATCCCTAGCCAGGTTGTTATTCACATGGTCATACCTGCTGGTCCCCTCAGCAGTGTATTTCATTGATTTGCCTGTTCTGTTCCCACTCTGTCTCTGGTGAAGCCTCTCACCTCCATGCCTCTGGTCTGTACCCAAGTTCTTACAGGCATAAATAAATCTTTTAAAAATAGTGTCAGTCTAAAATATCTAGCATTTGATGTAGAATTCTCTGAGTTAGCCTTCAAGTTTCTTGAAAAGTTATCAAGTTAAGTTCTAAACAAAAATGTTCTCACTATTATAAGGGGTAGAGGTGATGCAGAGTAAAAACATTTTTTAATAAATATGTTACCATGCATATTTTGCATCTAAATATGCACAAAAATTTATCAATCACATCAGCTTCCTTAACAAGTGATAGTAAATTATTTTTCTCTTAAATATTCTAAAATTATCAATAATATATACACATGTATCAGTTATCTTCAAAAGTAGATAATCATTTAAAACAAGCTTACTTTGCCTAACAGAGATTCTATTTTGATATGCATACCTTACATAGCTAAAACATTTGCTGATATTCAAGACCAAATTTTATTGCTACAAAACCTGTAATTCTTAAAGAATTATGCTTGTTAACCTTTAAAGCCTTTAAACTATACCCATGTTAGAAGCATATGGGCTTATAAAGGGAATTTTTCTTAATGTTTCTAAGAAATTGCCAATTACAATGTGATTACAAGGTATCAAGAAGGAATTGCCACAAAGGAATATCCAGATGGCCATGAGAAGTAACTAGTGATAGATGAAGTTTAAGAAGTATGGTTCTTCATCTGTTCTTGATTGAGGTGTGACTCAAAATTATTTTGGTTATGTAATTTTCTAATTTTCATCCAGAAATATGTTGTGCTTACAAATGGATTACAAATCTTGTTATGCATAAAATGTGACTATTTTTCTATAATAACATAATTTTAAAATTTAAATCACAAATTCTCTGCATGATTGAAAATAATTCTGTCACTGAGGATTCCTTCTGGTGGCAAAAAATGTTAGTCCTCTTTCATGATAATATAACATAGGGACACAGGCCTAGAGAACAAAGATTATATATTCTCTGCCCCTTTTACAGTAGATTTGCCACATAACCTAAATCTGGTAAATGGATGTAAGAAAAAAGTGGTCTGAGCAGATTTTAAGAAGAGATTTGTATAGTGAGAGTATTCACTCCCCCCTTGCTTGTCCTCTTTTCTAAAGTCTTACAGGCAAACATAGTAACTAGATCTGATATTACCACCCTGAGTCATTAGATGATTATATATACATAGCCAAGGACAGTAGAGGGGGAAAAAAAAAGAAGACAGAGGAAGTCTGGCATACAAGCATTATGCATCAGAACTATAACAGCCCTCGATGACATTTCTTTGGATGCTATTTGAGTTTGAGATAATCCTCCATCTTGGTATATCTATCATTGTTTGAATTTGGATTTCAACAAAAGCACACTAAATTTTAACTAATTAAGACATTTTATTAACTTGCCTACCATTTTATGCTTCTCTTATGCCCTTGATTTCCCATCATGTCACTGCACTGGGGAGTAACAGCCAGTCTTTGCTTATGACTGCTGCATAGAATCCTCTACTGCAAGGTACTTCTCCCTCTCTGATGCCTTCAAATGTTTACCAAGGATTACTTTTTCTCTTCTCCCCTAATTAACACAATTTTTTTTCCTAAGGATGGAAAAAAGAGCATTTATTTTTCTCATACAGACTTCCAAGTCTGTGGTCCTAAGTACTTCACAATCTAGAATTTTGAAGTTTAAAACTATAAAGTCTTATAAATGCAAAGATTTGGCTTCCATATACAAAATATTTTTCTCAATTTTCTGTTGTACAAGAGCCTCTTTGAATGTAAAGTGACAATGGCACAATAAATGCTGAAAGAAAAAATAATTTCCATTTTTATCTCAACATTCTGCTTCAAGTATAATGAATATTTTGCAGATGTGCATGCTTGTAGATTTATGTTTATGTGCCTGTCTCGAAGCACATCTTATCCTCTCCTCTAAAAATTCATTACAGAAACCTCTACAATTTTAGTTTAAAATTAATCTAAAAGATTATTAAATATTCTTCCTAGCGTGCAGGTATTAGATCTAAATGATTAGTAGTTTAATTATTTATAAATCTAACTTAACATTATGAAATAGAGATATCTTATCCTGTGAAAAGGTGTTGTAGCTTTGCATATACCTCTAAACAGTCCTCTACTATGTACACTGGGGTCTTTCTTATCCTGAAAATAGCTTTTGAGCTTAGGAAAACAGTTTTAAATTTTGTATTATGAATTTCCCATTTATTGATAACATATCTTTGGAAAAACTATTTAGCTTTTATACTAAATGATTATTGTGTGAATAAGATTAAGGAGTTTATCTAAAACAAATAAAATTGAGCTTATATTCTTTTCCTCTTCAGTTTGTTTATAGCTTCAAAATACAATTTATGGACAAGTTTGAGTATAATATATTCAAAACTGACTTGTGCAGAGTAAAGGAAAGCCTACCTATGAATACAACATGTTCTGGAGTGGGAGAGGAGAAGTTATATTTCAATATAACCTGTCAATTTTATAATTAATGAGAAACTAAATGTTTGGAACGTTAACAAATTCAGTATAAAAAATGCAAGGGTTTAATACCAGAGTAGATTTAAGTTTACATGTCTGCTTTTCTGAAAAAGATTGTGGGTAGTCAATACATTTCCTTGAGGTAAAATAGGTAATGTGATTACATTTGTCAAGTACATTATGGTTTAATAAAAACTTGCCATTACAAAACAAACAAGATGAATACAACACAATGCATTAAGAAAATAATGGTCTAATGTGCTATTTGGTTATGTAAATAATGACACTAAATTATGAAAAGCATAATTTATAAATATGAAATAAGGTATAACAGGCTCTGATTGATCAAAAGGAATGGTGTGATTTCTAATTTTAAACAAAAATTCATTAGGATAATGCATATAGTTTTTAGTTTATTAGCCGACATTGCAATTCAAAGTCCTATAAAAGGGAAAAATTTCAAAGAACTAGTATTTCCAAATTATTACAAAGTTTAGTTGTGAGGTGATTATCAAATATGTATCTTAAAATAAGTTAGTAAGAGTTGAGTAATACTAATTATATTTAAGGCTTTTTTCTTCTGGGAAAAGGAATAATTAAGTACAAATCACAGGGGGAAATAGTGACTATAAGCTAAGTCATATAGTCTATATAAAATAAGTGATCTGAATATCAAATTAAAAGGGTCATTATTTGGGGAATAAAAATAGAAGCACTAATATCCACCTACTTCTTTGATTTTCTGTTCCTATGACCAGAGATTATCAAATAATATATTATACATTATATAGTTTTATATACAAGATCATAATGTTACTAGTAATTTATTTGCAATAGTTAAAGTTAATGCTTCCTAAAAGCAAGATATATGAAGAATGCTATATGCATTACTTTGCTTCTTATACTTTGGACCCATGCTTTTAGTGTATACATTGCTCGATCAACACCTTTTGTTCCAGTTAGTTTGAAAGAGGTACTCATCTGGGAGTTTACGGGAATAGACACTATGTGATTTTGTGCTTTATAATAAAAAATCCTAGCATAGATC
Organism: Condylura cristata; assembly: GCF_000260355.1. Classification (NCBI taxonomy): domain Eukaryota; kingdom Metazoa; phylum Chordata; class Mammalia; order Eulipotyphla; family Talpidae; genus Condylura; species Condylura cristata. The sequence goes on along the minus strand of NW_004567113.1, from coordinate 25,077,499 downwards.
TTCTGAAACCCTTAGAATGTTATAATTGATGAGTGTGAGAAATGTGTTTTTGTTATGGTAATGTGGTGACTTTTGAAAAACTACTATGTAACCTAAGGCTGAGGGCTGGTAGCCAGGGTAACAACTTTGCTTAGACTTAAACACCAGTCTTCTAGGAGAAGGCTTGCAAGCTGAGTTAATCAAGATGGCCAAATGAACTAATCAATGATGCCTATAAAATGTCCATAAAAGGCCCCCAAAAGGAGGGGCTTCAAAAATTTCTGGATTGTTACATACAGGTTATTCAGAGGGAACTGTGTGTCTAGAGAAAGCAAAAGTTCTTTCCACATATTCTGCCTTCTGAATATCTTCCATCTTCCTGTTACTGAGTTGTTTCTTCTTATAGTGAAATGGTGTATGTAAACAAATATTTCTGAGTTCTGTGATCAGTTGTAGCAATAACAGAACCTGAGGAGGGAGGAATGGGAACCTCCAATTAGCTGACAAGACATACAGATAACAATAAACTACTGAAGTTGGGAAGGAGGCAGTCTTGTGAGACTGAGCCTTAAACCTGATATCTAATACTATCAAAATTGAATTATATTGTAAAATACTTAGACATTGACCACTGAGAACTTATTGGTAGTGTGAGGGGAAAAAAAAAAGCAAAAAACAAACATATCACATACATGACACAGACAATTCTGAGGAACCTGTTAAGACAAAAAAAATGTGTTTTGTGATTTTTTCCCATGTCTAGTAATTATCGTGTCTAGGCAGTTTCAGTAACTGAAGCCATACTTACTTTAGTAAGAACTCTACTGTTTTGAGAAAAAAAAAAAAAACAAAAAAAAAAAACAGTAACCTGATCTGAGGGGAAGGAATCTAAAATGGAAAAGAGAGAAGGGGAAGATAAATTACCACTTTTAGCCTTCCGATCAATTACTGCACTAGGACATGTATCTGAAAACTTAAACCTTCCTCTGCTGAGTTTTTCTTATAAAAGAACTCTAAGAAGGCTCTATCTTTTTCTATTTTGTGCAAATTGCAACCTGATCTTTACCTGAAAGGGGAACATAACATACTTTTACTTCTTGCTGCCTGTGCTCATCTTTTCCTTTTAGTGAATACTTTGGCAAATGATTACATACAGTTTTAAATTTATAACCTCCCATACAATATATATTTCTTATTTTTGCCCTGAATCTTCACTATGGTCACAATAGTCACAGAATAATTTGCCTTTATCAAGTATCTTAGCTATTCAAATGTATATCCAAACATGGAAGTTATGGATGGTTGTTATACTTTATAAATATATACTATATTTTATAAGCCTGATCGCAAAGGAGCAGGGTATAATTCTAGATTCAAATTTGAAATTACAGAAGGTCAACAGTATTGTCTATAACATAGTAATAAATGATTGAGAAAATATTCCATTGCTACCAAACCATTATTCTTGAACTCATTTTATCAGAAGTCATAAAAGAAAATGCATTTTCTCAAGAGTGTATGTTTTCTGAGCACTGGATAACATGCTGAAAATACCATTTGATAAAATTCTTTAAGTTTATGTATAATGTATATAATTGCTTGTTTTTTTATAATCATCTATTTTAATATTGCTCAAATTAAAATCAGACTACATTAATTACCTTAAAAGATAAATGTTTACTGTAGTGGGGAGAAGTACCAGGGTGAGGCCAGAAGTACAGGGAGTAAAAGAATTCAGAGACAGAGTAGAGAACAGAAAATGCAGATTTACTGAGTACCTTGCCAGGAAGCAGGGGCTAAAATGGGAATGATGTGTGCACAAGAGATTTGCAACTCTCTTATAACTTGTTTTTGTGGGCTTTTCATTGCTGAAGTTTGGGCCAGTTATATGCTGGGTTCTGGTCTTGGGTGTTGAACGTTGTCACAAAATGTACGCTATCCCTGCTTTTGCATCCACGGTCAAAGAGAAAAGTATCAGTCTTCTGTCCTGGTTCCCATAGCAACCTTATCTGCTAGGGAATCTGTTGGTGGACAGAAATTGCATAGCTTGTGTCACTTATCAATTCCCAATTTTCTAGCTTCCAAACTTTCCTGCTGGGCAAGGAGTGGGGGCATAGATTTTATCCTTATTAAATGATAACCTGACACATGTCAGTAGTGCTCATTGTTATGTTCACTTAGGACATCCAAATCATATGGATGTGTGCGCAAAATTCAGTGGAATGATATGTAATCTGCAGGTATAGCAAGAGGATGTATGGGAAGAATAAGCTTTTTGTGTTTCAGTGCAGCAATAAAAGATCATGAGATACTTTTAAGCTGCCTTAGTATACAGAGTTGATATCTTAAGAGGTGCCCTTGGGTGGAGTTATAGATTTTTAGGCTTCATTATGAGCTCTAGATTTCGACCCATGGAAAACTGTATTAATTATCTGTCTAGGGTCTCTTACACAAATGATATAATAGTGTTCGGGGCCATTACTCTAACTTACCATGTCATTTTAAAGAGAGTAGATGAGGCAATTAGCAATAAACAGAGAACAGAGTGTTACCAGCTATAGATAGGTCAATAAATGTTAGTCTAAGCAAGTGTTAGCCAATGATATGTTAAGAAACTACTTGAAAGGCATGCAGAGTGAGTTCATATTGACAAAATAAAAATGCTGATTGGTATGTAAAATCTTTTATTTTTTCTATGTATTAAAATTTAAGATGAGTTACTAATTCCCCTTAACTTTTTAAAAGGCAGATTAGGAAAAGAAAAGGAGAATATATTTGCATGGGCATAAGAATGGGCTGCTGCTGCTTTGGAAAAAAAAAAAAGAAGAAGAAACACCTGCATAGTTACAAGAGTGCAGAAAACAGCCTGATTCCTTTTAGTATTTAAATCAAACCACAACTATGGAAGAACACAAAGTATTTGGGACAAAAATATTGATTCCATTCTCAAGATAATTAAAGGAAAGCTTATGTTATGTATTCTTGCAAAGGCAGATATTGTTTTAAGTTGCATTCCCAATGACTTTCAGTGAGTCAAAGCTCAGTAATAAACTGACCTTGATATTTTAAAACTACTTAAGGTTAGAATCATTAAGCGCAGAACTCCTAGATTTTAAATTCAGTTATCTGTCCACCAAGTCACACTGCCTTCTGCATTTTATGGCACAAAACTGAAAAATTCACAAACAAAATAGTATAACAAGTCTTTGTCATTCCTTTTTCTCATTAACTTACTATTTTTTAATTTTGCCTTTTAGTATAAGATAGCAGGATATTTCTATATTGCTGGAGAGGGGAAGTGTTCACAAAAATAGGGAATAAAACATGAGATAAAAGAATAGTTCTGATTATAGATACTATTAAATAACATTAACAGATAAGCTATATGAGTCATTCTTAAGTATGGTAATATTTCTATAATTGTATTAGGCAGGGACATCAAATTACATAATTGTTTACACTACAGTATCTCTATTAGTACTTTGATTTTGAAACACACACTAATTTGTCATGACCTTATAGAGAGATTCTGTGATTAAAGTTACAATATAAAATTTCATCCTGTGCTTATGTATTTATACTGTACAATTCACACAATTCAGTATGGCAAATCTAAGACTGGAGTGCTTGTACAGGAGTACAAGTGTATGTATGTATGTATCTCGGTTTTATATAGATGTAAATACACATATTGGCATGTTTTTATTGCATTTAAGATAAAGAATGGAGCATATTAAGAAATTACCCAAATTAGTCCAGAAATAAAACCTTATGGCAATAACTAGATAAATTTCCTCCAGGTTTATATCAATTGCAGTGCAAACAGTCATAATACTGAGTTCTCTATGAACTAATTTTTTAAATATCCTATCAATTTATATCACAGAATTTCAGAAGACGTGCTTTTTGGCAGCATTGGTCATGATCTGTTTCTCATTGCACTGGAAGAAGAACTAGCCCTTATTCCAGTAATAACGACCTAAATTAAATCGTTGCTGACTCTGAATATTTCACCAACTTAACACTGTTGAGAACCAGTAAGTGACTGATTTTTGGATGACAGGCACGGACAAAAATTAAAGATAGTCACTTAGATTTGATTTGAGGCTAGCGTTGACTTACTCTGCTCCTCTTCCATCAGTAGGTAATGTAATGGAGGAAGGAGGGCAGAGAGCAAATGAAGAGAACTCACATTCTAAAGCAAAATTCACTAGAGCTTTTTGTAGTTTCTGTTCAAAGCATATTTTCTCTACCTTTCCTCCCACACACTACTTGTTTTTACTTCAAAACCTGTTTAAGTTTTGTGTCATTTGAAATAGAATTTCAAGACTGTTTCACTATAAAGTTCACAGTTTCTCACAAGTGATCTTTATGTTACTATGTATGCTTGACTTTCAAAAGTCTAGCTAGCTCGAAGTTTCAACTAAATAAACGCGTTATTGAAATTCAAACGAAAAAACAAACAAGGTTTTAATGTCATATGTAACACCTAGAAAACAGAAAAATGAAGTGTACTTTGCCTGATTAAGAAATCATGCTTTTATTAATTACCTAAAACATCTTTTTCGTTGTTATGTGTAACAATATTTCTCAAATTCTTAACTGAGAATTATGCAATCTTTTTAATTTGGTAATTTCAAAGACCGTTTAATATTTAATTTTATCAAACTATTCTATTCAATTTTATTACCCAAATCAGAAAGTACTTGCTAGTTTGCATTCTAAAGTTTCAATCATGAGAATAGTCACAGAAAATAACAAATAGCGCAAAAAGCACTATAAAAACTCTGATATTTTAACTTTACAAGTGTTGGATATTAACTCAATCTGGGAAGATGAATTTTCATACCTGAATTTGCCATTAAACCTTCACGTCAATAGTGAAGGTTGGTGAGAAGACTGTTGACATAAAACAGGACTTCCATATCTAGGATTTTGTTTTTTGTTTTTGTTTTTTTTAAGAAGAGAGCTATCGCTGTAGTTTTATAGACAGACAGAAATTATATATATATTAAACCAGTTCAAAGTTGAGGGGTTAGAGGTAATCAAAATTATAAGTGAATAAAGTGATTTTTTAATACGGTATCATTTTTGTAAATGAAAAGTTGTTCTTACTTACTGTTGGGCGAAACAGCAGCAGGCAGGGCAGGCAGGGAAGTCATGCCAGCCAGTGGGGCCCCGAGGCTCTGAAGATAACAGAGCTTCAGAGCTCCCTGAAAACCAAACAATCTAGCTCTTTCCCTGGACTTTCCCTAGTGCTCTCACTCCATTTTCTGGAAGCTGTCTTGCTCTTGCATAACCACGCTGTTGAAGCTCTCGTAGCCACACTGGCGGTATCTGAGAAACGCCGCCATTTTAAACTTATCCTCCAAGTGCAGGTGCACACACTTAATGCATGCCCACACCATGCTCCAGCTGTCTATGATCTGCGGGCCGACGCCCACACTCCCCAACGCAGTTTGCATCTCCAAAATCAAGGCCACAGGTGATAGCCACAGAGGCTAGTGGCGTAAAAAGCCTGATTAATTCATTTACACCACACTTACATAAAAAGATATATGTAGGCTCTCCCTGGTGGCGCAGCGCGT
>NW_004567113.1:25062726-25071552 GCF_000260355.1 Condylura cristata | reverse complement strand
GTGAATCTTCTCACCACCCTGCACCTCTGGACTGTATCCCAGTTCTATACGTATAAATAAATAAATCTTTAAAAAAAAGATATATGTAAAACAAAGATAGCAAATGCACCAATAGTTTAAATGCATTAAATAATTTTCTTTTAAAATAAAATTAGGTGGAAACATTAGCTTTTTCTTTTGTACAAAACATTAAATCATGGATATCACAATGACATGACATTTTACATTCTGGATTGCCATGCTGTAAGTTTTACATAAGTTCAATTCAATACAAGTGGCTCCTCTTTGTAGTTTCATCTTGGATTATGATGCAATTAAATGTGATTTGCAAACAATATTATATTGATTATCCACAGTGGTTAGAGTCATTCATGTGTGGCAGATTGGTCTTATCCCTAAATACCTAAATACCTAAAAACAAACTGCTTCTTTCATCTAAAAAAAAAAACTTAATGAAGTTGTTGAGAATGAAAGAAACAGTTAAATCACCAAACTTTATTTTCTTTGATGATCAGAATTTCTAGAATCTCAAAGGTCAAATACTTTCCAGGGTGTAGATTCCATGCAAAACATCATCCCTAAAATGATTCCCATGGTCCAGTAAACTACTGTGCATACACAAATATAGATATGTTATATAAAGATTGTTGTTGACCATTTAAGTAAAAATTGGAGAATATGTCAGAAATAGAAAATCGAAACTGAGGAAATATGCTTTCTTTCATTTAAACATCCACCCTTGCATTTAGGAGAAAAAACATATATATGACACCTATTGATGGGGAATTTGACAAAATAATTATGTTGAATTTAACACTCTTGTTATTTTTTTTCTTGTCAGAATCGTGGGGCAAGTTATGGATGTAAATGTGAGAGAAAATAATAATAATAAATAAATAAGATGGAATAATGACATCAGATATGTTCCAGAAAGTTATGACAGAAATAGATTGGTTAATATGTACACAGTAATATCAATGATAAAATGTAAATCTTAATATTTATTCCAAAGTTAATCTATAAGATAATTTTTAAAGTTATAATGAAAAGCTAAGCAATTTGAAGTTTCACAAATACTTTAATAATACTAATTATTTATGAAAATTAAGTAATATATGCTCTCAAAAATTTGGAAATATTGAATATTACCCAGAAGGCTCAAGATTTATAAAATCATGTAACAAATCAATTTTCTTCTCAGCCTTTAAAGAATGTATAACATTTGGTTTCTCACCATTCAGTATGATGCTAGGTATAGCAAAAACTGGAAAGTCAAATGCAGAAAAATTAAACTAGACCACTCTTTCATACCTATACAAAAATTAGATGAAAATGGATTACAAACTTGAATATAACATTGAAAATCAGAAAATGCATATAAATATAGGCAAAACACTCTACGGACATTGGTTCTAGTGTTGTCTTTATGGATTTATCTCCAAAGGCAAGGAAAACAAAAGCAAACATAAACAAATGGAACTGTATCAAGCTGAAAAGGTCTGCACAGCAAAAGAAATTACCAACAAATGAAGACATCCTACTAGAGAGCAGAAAATATTTGCACAACGTACAGCCAACAAGGACCTACCAAGAACTCATACAATTCCAATAAATAATTAAACGAAGAAACAAAATAAAACAAAGATCCCAAAGTAGAGATATTTGTCACACTTCATTTATGTGTGTGGATGGGTGTGTATACTCAATTTATAACAAATTGATTTCATTATCACTGTCTTCTGAAAATCAAATACATAACATAAAGACATAAATCTTAAAAGATTTGGGAGACAATTCATTTTTGCTGTAACCTAAAACTGCTCTTAAAAATAGTGCACTTTAAGGAGACTCTCTGCTGGTACAAGGGTAAGTTAAGCACAGCACTAGGAAGCTATCCACAACTACTGCAGTGCAAGTGCAATCCCTGGTCAGTGAAATGCCCCACATAATGCAACAGACCTCTCCTGTCTCACTCACTGCTCCCCTCTGCAGTTTATTTCAGTACATCTGCTTGTTCTGTATCCCACTCTGTCTCTGGTAAATCCTCTCATGCCCTATACCTCTGGCCTTCTTGTGTGCATAAATTAATATTTTAAAAGGTGTATTTTTAAAAAGAAAATTAATAATAGAAATTAACTGTGATGTTTTAAAAATTAAGATTTTTTTTTGTAATGACTACTTATAACAGGTTCTCAATATATAGTCAAATGTATACAGTCCGATATTTGTGTATATATAGTTATATATACATGCATACATACACATATATATAATCTAAAAGAAGTGTCTTAGTTAGCATCTTTAATTACAAAACACTTTCCTCCCATATTGTTAAAATACTAGAAAGGATGTAAAACGTTGGAATTGGAATTTTAAAAAAGTATTTTCTACCACATGGTAATTTAAGGTCTCATAGTCTGCCTATGTTTTGACTGCAACACAGATAAGATCTTAATTGTTCAGATAATAAAATTATAAAACATGAAAAAAAAGTTTACTTGCTGAATGTCTTGGTCAGAAAGTGATATTCTCTACTCAACTGTCTCTAGGCACTTAGGTTGTTTGCATAATTAATTATCATAAATAGTGCTACAATGAACATAAGAAAATGTGTATCACTTCAAATGTGTCTTCACATTCTTTGGGTGTATTTCTTAGATTCAAATGGTTGTATCACATGGTAGATCTAGTTTTAATATTTATAAAAACCTCCATGCTGTTTTCTATAAGGGGTGGACCAGTCTTTTTTTTTTTTTTTTTTTTTTTTTAATATGGGCCTTTCTCATAAGTATGAGATGGTATAAAAATTGTGGTTTTGTTTTGCACGTCCTTGATAAGTGACAATGAGTATTTTTTTCATGGCAAAATGTATGTCTTCTTTGAAGAAGTATCTATTTAGATCTTTTGCCCATTTGTTTTCTGTTTGTAGAGTTGTACAAATTCCTATTTATCAAATGTATGATGTGCAAACATCTCACATCCTGTGGTGTATCTTTGTTTGACTTTTTTTTTTTTTAATTTCACATAATCTTGTTAGCTTGATATACACTTGTTTTTGTGTTTTTCTTTTTTTTTTTTTTCCCACAACTTGCCTTTGGTGTCTAAGCCTCAAAGACAACCATATAGCCAATGTGTTTTCTTCTTTATATTTTGTGATTTCAGGTCTTAGATACAAATTGTTTATCCATGTTATGTTAATTTGTTTGTACGGTGTGAAAGGGAGGCCTTTCCTATACCATGTCAAATTCTTTGATTTCTCTTTTGTAAATTCCTGACTCCTTTATCATTTACCATAGTGATTTAGAACATACTAATGAAAATGTGGAATTTTTCACAGTTTAGATTTTTTGTTATTTGTCCTATATCCTGGCATCCAAACATACTTCTGCTATGGAACACAATGACAGAAATTGAGAAGTTTTCTTTGATTCTATTTCTGCTGTAAATAAAAAAACACTGTGGCATCTTCATCTAAATTTTATATAAATGACAAATATCTTTTCTGATTGATACTTCATGGAGGATTTGACAATGCCTGCAAAATTTCTAAGATGCATATTACAATGAATGATATTATGCTTTCCCTTATTCAAATATCTTTATATTCTATTTAGTCTGTACATAGCCATTTCCTCCTTTAATCAGTCTATTCTTCTGAACATATGACTTATTATCACAATAACTATAGTCTATAAACAGTAATTAAAAAGTTTTTCCTGATTTAAATTCATCTATGCTCTAAAACACTGGACTATTTATTATTTAGATGATAAATCACAGATCCTAAGTCATTATTACCTGATTTTTCATATTCATGCCACAAGATATATAGCACAGAATAATAGTTGGATCAGATAGTTTTTAAGTGAATGTAAATTATACATCCAGAGCACAAAAACAAAGGATGATTTCCCACAAAGTCCTGTTAACCCAAAAAAAGAATAAGGGTTTAGAGGAAAGAAAAATATAATTCAAACTTGGAATTTAAAATCTGAGTTGTTTTCGCAATGTCAGGAAATAAATCAGATTTATGTGCCTGAAGTGTAAGGGAAAAGAGCGATAGTTATTACTTAGTAAGTTAATATTAAAATATTAAATCATGTTTTTTAAATTCAAATACCTGCTCATCTTAAAATATTTGATTTTGCAAGCCACAAGAGGAAACATATATGTCAAAACCACATACTAAATGATTAATTACTTTACCATTTAAAGAATAAGTAATGATAGTGAAAGATTAACACAAATAATAAGATAAAACAAAACATACAAATTCAAAGTTAACAAGACAAAATTTAATTGCAAGTGACAGGCAAAACCCACAATGGTGCATGCTGTGAAGAAAATGTACTCAAGTAAACTATGAAGTTCATAAGTAGTAGTATGTTTATTTGAAAATATAGGACAAATGTAAAGCAACATGTGAATCATGGAGCTATCAATATTTGTTAGAGAAAGTTTTAAGATAAAGAACATTACATGAAACATGATATTTAATTATGACAAAATAATAATCATACAGAGATGGTAAAACTTCAGCTTCTTCATGAAATATTTGCTAAGTGTAAAAGTAAACCCAGGAAGGATTCTTAGGTATATACATAAACACCTTTGATATATATGCAATCATTTTGCTTCTCAAGACATAAAGACAGGAATAACCTATATAAATGTCAAGCATAATTCTCAATTTTAACAAAGTTTATTATATATTGTAGGAAACCTGTTCATATTTGTTTAATGAATGAGTGAATGTAGTCATGTTCAGTCTTGGCTACTAGTGTTATTGATGTTTTGTGTGTCAAATACATGCATAGTGTATATAATTCCACTAATTATGTGACAGTAGTTAATAAAGATATCTGAATTAACAGTTTACCAATTAAAATGGAATATAGCTTTTCATTAAGAATGTCTAAGTGAAATATCAAGGGTTTACAAATGCACTACATAATACATGTAAAATGTACAATATCATGTACTCATCTTTAAAACCTATTACATTTAATAACTATCAAATTGTTAACATACCTTAAATCTTTGGAAAGTGTAAAATTTTCTCAAATTGAGATCTTAAGAGGTATAAAATATAATGTAAATTAAAATTTCCCCAAATTTTAAAATAAGTTTAAAAAAGCATAAAAACAGAATTCCAGAGTATATTAATAATGACAAGATATTAGAAACTAAGCTGATTAATATGTAAAATGCAGAGTTCTTTTTTAAAGAAACAATCAGTTTGAAAGTACTTTGTAAAGTAATAACAGTTTTAAAACTGTGCAAAAATGTAATTCCTAATTTGCCCCTAGGTCTTTTTCCTATGTGTTTTATAGCACATCAGTTCAAAAACATAACTTTCATAAATTTTTATCATGGAGGTATATCATAGGTATTTTAAATTTCAGAAACTGATAGTAATGTTAAATGGTTACAGTTATTTTTGTTAGTATTTAGTCACACATCTATGGAATAGATATTTTATGTAACTTTTGTTTTCATGGATTAAGAAATACTGATTTTTGTTGTCACAATTGGGATCCAAACTTAATTTGTACAACCAACTTTTAAAATAACATTATTAATTCATGCATTCCATATTTTCAAAAGCTTAACAAAATGTATTGTTCCCTATGATCCTTTGCTACTACAGGAAATAAAAGATAGTGAAAAATTGTGTTCCCACTCTAAGCTTTTGCAGGTCAATGGGGAATAAAAGAAACAAAATATGAGCCAGCTATGAAGTGATAATGTTACATATAAATTGCTATTTGACTCAAAAATCTTGATTATCATTATCCTCTCATAGAATAAGATTACTTTTTTCTTTCAATTTATCTATGTTGAATATATTCATATTTGAAGCAACTCAATATAGCATATGAAGCAAATTTCATATTATGTAATTTCATATTTCCTATTAGAATTTTAATTAATATACCATTTGGTCCTAAAAGTTTAATAATCCAAAATACCTAAAAATTCTACTATTGTATTTTACCACTTTGTAGAACCAATCAATTTGAATAAGAAGAGATTACATATAATAGATATCTTCTAATTTGAGTCTTAAAAAAATAAAGAAGAGATAGTCATTAGTAAAATATAAGACCATCAATGTAGATAATAGTAAACAATTTTAACCTATGGAATAAGAAAACAATTCATGTATTCTTATAAAATTAAGTAGAGACATGAATAAGTGGGGAGAATAGAGTGCCATTTTCTATTATATTAATATTTTTGAAATAATTAAGTTATAAATCATTTGGTATCAACATACTTATATTTAATTCAGCAAGAAAAATCAATAGTTGCTAACATGTATTTGTATGAGGCATGATAGTTACACACTGTCAAATTATGGTCATATAACTTAATGACAAAGGAAAACAGAATAAATCTAGAATGGAGAAAGCAACTTATTCAAGTACTCATAGTAGTAGGACACAAATGTAGTGACTTCTACTCATTAGATTCAGTAAGAACAAAATATTTTTCTGTGATATTCTTGCCAAGACAATGTAAAGTGTGTCTGATCACCAAAAAAATAAAAATAAAATACACCCAAAATGGAGGAATAAATTGCAAAGTGCGTGGCCTCTATTGATTAAGAGTCTTGAAAAACTAGAGGTCAAAGAAAGTCTAAGAAAATGTTGCACTCTAGGTTTTGAAGGGAACCAAATGAAATGAGTCACCCTGAAGTGCATACTGTGTTTGTCAAACTTGAATGAAGACTAAGAACATACAGTATTAATGAATTATTACTGACCCTCTATTTTAAAGTATCAAACATGATTATAACCTACTGAGAACACCTAGCCATAAAACATTGTATATTTACAGATTTAAAATACTTTATTATGTGATATTATGTGAAATTATGAAGCAGCTAATTAAACAAATGTTAAATATATGCTTTTTTTTTTTAAGATTTATTTATTTATTCATATAGAACTGGAGTACAGGCCAGAGATGCGGAGGGTGAGAGGATTCACCAGAGACAGAGCAGGGAGCAGAACAGGCAGATCAACAAAGTACACTGCCTAGGGGAGCAGCGGGCAGGTCAGGAGAGGTCTGCGGCGCCATGTGGTCACCTCTGGGGCAGGCGGGGATCGAACTCATGGGGAAGTGGCTTAAGCTTCTCAGTGCTGTTTTTTAACCCGCTGCGCCACAACGGAGGGCCCAAATATATGCATTTTAAAAAAGGTTAATTTATATCAGATTTCTTGATGGTCACTGAATAATCTAGAATGCTTCCAAAATGTGCTAAGTTTTGCATTTAGTTTTTTACCATATTTATATTATGATTTCCTAAACTTTAAGACACTGCACACTAATTTTGCAAATTAATATATCTGTTATTTTAGTTTTATTGATATTGTGCAGTTAAGGTTGGGTAATTTTGCTTTAACATTTCTAATATTTTAACACAATTTTACTATACATCAGTGTAGGTTTTAGTCAGCTAAAGGAAAATTCCTTTTAAACAATTCTAAGGGGGTATAATTTGTCTTCTATGATTGCATTTTCAAAAACAAGTATTATGAAGCACCAAGAAGGTTTTATCTATCTTTACTTGTGAATTTCCATTGAGCCAGGGAAGATTCAAGAGAAGCAGGCACCTGAGGTTGATCGTGATGATTGAACAACTTTCTTGCAATCCCTGTGTGTGTGTGTGTGTGTGTGTTTAAATTTGATTCATCTGTAGATTTTACATTTTAGGATATTTAAAAGCAATAAATGTGTTTCTTTTTATATTTGGAATCAGTTCTGTTAAGCTTCAGTGTTCTATCTATATCCACCTCCTGCACTTCATTTCCTAAATAACCTCCCTGTTCATTAGCAATGCTTTGCAAATGCTGAAACCAATGAAGTGCACTCATATAATTTGTGTTCAAATGGTAAAAATGACCTCAAAGGTACAGAGTTATTTTGTGGTTCTTCTACCTTTGAAGTCATTGCTTAATTTTTCACTGCTGCCTGAATGCCACAGAAACATTAGTAGTGGACTCATGAATTACTAATGTGGCGCTCTAGAGGTGAAATGTAAAGACCTCATCAAACTCAGTATTTGCATATGCATTGCAGATAATTAAGTGGCTGATAGGTAAGGTTTCCCCCTCCCTGCAATCAGAGTGTTGAAAGATGACAAGATACTTAATATAATCAGTTTCTCAACATTAACCTCACTTTAAGAATGTCCAAGTGTGCATATTTCAGGGTGCATAGAACTTCAATCCCAATGCTTCGTTGTTCTCATTAAGTCTAATATAAAATAGTAATAATTTACATACCTATAAGCTATCAGCATAGCTTATTATTTGTTTATATATGCTTAAGTAAATTTAAATCTCTCTTGATCAATATGTTAATATTTGCTCAAACTAGCTATAGAACCCAAGCTATCCATAATATTTATTTTATAAAGTGAGTAGCAATCTGTGAAAATCAAGTGCAATAAGTACATAGGAAGACTACTTTGTTCTAAAACTAATGTGTCTTTTCTTAATTAGTTATAATTTGCTTGCTCAGGGTCATTTGCTATAATCTTTGAAAACATCAAATATTTATTTTAATGTTTCAAAGTGTATTGTGTGTTTACAAATGCATTCTCACTTGATACAAGAAAACTGTAAGCTTAATAACTTATGTCTAATCTTTTTGTTACAAAACATTTTAAATCAGAATCAAATGAGACCAGAAAATTCTTTATCTTGTTTCTCATTTACATATATTACACATTTTATACAACTCCAAACAGAAATTAAATCATATATGGAATATAAAATAGCAGATAAATGTTTTCCTGTATTGAACCCATTTTAT
>NW_004567113.1:25059670-25060366 GCF_000260355.1 Condylura cristata | reverse complement strand
CGCCATGTGGATCTCCTCCAGGGCAGGTGGGAATCAAACTCATGCGGAAGTGGCTTAAGCTTCTTAGTGCAGTGCTTTAACCCACTGCGCCACCAGGGAGGGCCAAGTGTAATCATTTTATTAGCCTTTGGTATCACCAAGAGTTCTGCTTTTATAAACAAACTTCAATGGAAGAAAATTAGCCACAGAAACAAGTGCTAGAATAGAAACTTAGTAAGTGGCTCTCTGACATAGTTAAGTCTCAGTTTTCTATGGCAAGTCCTTTATTTTGTCCTCAATGATTTAACAATAGCCATACACTGTAGACTTTCAGAACATCTTACTCAATGCATAAGATTCTACTTCTGAACAAAGAACTAATGTTACAACAAATGAAGGGCAACTATTGATTTATGTTCATAGAATTGTCTAGTTGTGACAAATTTCCCATCACTTCGAATCTTTTTTTTTTTTTGTGTAGAACTATAGGGTGATTAAAAAAAAATGTTTATAGTGGCAACTAATAATACCAACACTTAAAATTAAATCATATTATTGACATCAGGATTATTATATTTATATGGAAATTTAAATGTATAAACTAGCTAAAATGTTTACTATTTGAAGGGACTAAACTTAAAGATTGATATGGCAAATTATCAAGACTTATTTCAAAGCTATAATTGAGACAGTAGAATATCATTAGATCATCCGAAG
>NW_004567113.1:25057263-25059570 GCF_000260355.1 Condylura cristata | reverse complement strand
TTTTGCTACCTAAAAGAAAATAATGAAGAATTACTCTATTTTCAAAACAGTTCCAGTGTTTGTTTACTTAAGTTTTCCTCTGAAATATCAAAATTTATTCAACAGACGTTTGCTGAGCCATTATTTTGAATCAGCTTAAGTGACTAGCAACACAGTTTAAGAATATATTTTTTCTTTTTTTAAGAGCACTTTTTGAAAACAATAGCAACAATAAATGTGAAACAGAGCACTCATATTTTACTGTAAACTCTACATTGTTAAGGGTTATGAAAATATACTTTTACTAATTTTTGGAGGCATGCCATGAAACTGACCTCATTAAAAATTTTGAGAGAAATTTGCAGAAAATTATATTTATCATTAACAACAAGGGTTGAATCGGATATGAAGTATAACCTGTGCAGAGATAATATTCACTCCATGTTGCAAATGGATGTATTTCTAGTAAAAGTAGAATACAAATTATTGTCACAAAATTCAGTAGGATTTTTTTCAACACTCACATTCATAGCTATTTGTCTTTGTAATGATATATTTGAATTCCTCATATAGCAATTCTACCTGCCTAAGAAGATTGAAAACAAAATAGATTAAAAACAGAAGTAATCAACACACAACACATTATTTTTGTTCAATATATCAGCAATCAAAAGGTAAAGATGCAATATATAAAAGATACAACTTACCCCTGCATCAAAATAATTTCAAATATTTCCAAAGTAATTTAACAAAAGAA
Organism: Condylura cristata; assembly: GCF_000260355.1. Classification (NCBI taxonomy): domain Eukaryota; kingdom Metazoa; phylum Chordata; class Mammalia; order Eulipotyphla; family Talpidae; genus Condylura; species Condylura cristata. The sequence goes on along the minus strand of NW_004567113.1, from coordinate 25,058,834 downwards.
AAAAAAATGTGTATATATGGTTACTTTAGTGAAGTAGGAACTACCATTATCAGATTAACCTTTACATTCCTGATTTGTGTTAGTCACAGGAAAATTTCAGTGATAGGAGTGAAACAACAAATTTTATGCTGACAATTGATATAGGACAAATTCTGTTGCAACATGGTACAGTATCACTAACAGGCTGCTTACTTCATTGTGGAATAGAACTATGTCTGTGCAGCTATAAGTAAGTGACATAAGCTTCTGTTTTTTATTCTCATTATATAATTTTGAATATTGAGAAAGATTCCATTTTCTCATCCTGTTACATTTTGTTCAAACTCTCTGAAACTTCATTTATTGCATGTATTTATTTATATTTAACAAAGTACCATTATTTTATATCCTTGCTAATTTGTATATGATTTCTTCCCTTAGGAGTGGGGAGATTCTCTAACCATCATTTTATATCCTTGCTAATTTGTTTACACTATAAAATTTCTTCCCTTAGATGTAGGTAGGTTCTTCTACCACCAAAGCACCCATAACCCGCCACCATCATCCATGTCTTAACCCCCTGTTTCCTCCCTCCTTTTAACCTTCCTCCTCCCTTCCAGGATGTTTCAGAGCCTGGAACAGCTTTCAAGGATCATTTTTAAAGTTTATCTTTGTCTGATTTCTCTATAATCCATATATAAGTGAAACCGTTATATATTTAGCATTCTCCTTTTGGTTTATTTCACTTAGGATAGTCCGTTCCAGTTACATACATGTTGCCACAAATGATACAATTTCCTTTTTTGATTGCTAAGTATTATTCCATAGTGTGTATATACTAAATCTTGATCCACTCATCTGTTCTGGGACATTTAGGATGTCTCTATATCTTGGTTATTGTAAATAGTGCTGCCATAAACATGATGGTTCAGTTTTCCTTTAGAATTAGTGCTTTTTTGTGTTCTTTGGGTCAGTAACTAGAAAGGAAATTGCTGAGTCCTATGGTAGGTTCATTTTTAACCTTTTGAGGAATCTCCACTCTTCGTTTTATAAGGGCTGGGCCAATGTACATTTCCACCAACAGAATATCCTGGCAAGAACTTGTTCTCAGCCATTCTCACAAATGTGTAAATCTTTGTGTTTTCAGTAAGTAATGATTGTTTTTTCATAAGCCTATTGGCCACCTGTTATGTGTTTATTGGAGAAGTAACTATTTAGCTCTTCTATCCATTTCTTAATTGGGTTATTTGCATTCTTTTTGTTGAAATGTATGAGTTCTTTTAGGTCTTCACTATCAGTTCCTTGTCAGATATATGATGTGAAAATATTTTCTACCCTTCTGTAGGTTGTTTCTTAATTTTGGTTACTATCTCTGTGCAACTTTGAATTCAGCTTTTCTTGATGATTTTTGTTTCTGTCCATCTACAAAGATTTCTTGCCCAACAACTAGTACAGATACAACATTAATGTGGCTTTCCTTACCAATTCTCAAAATTGTGTTAAGTGTAATCATTTTTTTTAAAGATTTATTTACTTATTCATACAAAACTAGGGTACAGATCAGAGATGCAGAGGGTGAGAGATTCACCAGG
>NW_004567113.1:25052667-25055533 GCF_000260355.1 Condylura cristata | reverse complement strand
CTCCCTACTCCGTCTCTGGTGAATCCTCTCACCCTCTGCAACTCTGGCCTGTACCCCAGTTCTGTATGAATAAATAAATAAATCTTTAAAAAAAAATTATCCTGCAATTTGATTTTGTTAGAAACTCACTTTAAATATGGAAATCTCAAAGAAAACATAATAAAAGAAAAGATACAATATATTAATCCAAGGAAAGGTGGATTTTAGAATAAAGAATTTTTTTGATATAGAAACATGTTTATATAATGGTAAGGTAATCAATTATCCAGAAAACAAAATGATCCTGTATGTGTATGTACCTAACAACAGTACATCAAAATTGATGAGGCAAAAGCTGATAGAACTGTGGGAAGCAATAAATCCACTTTACTGTTGAAAACTTCAACACCTTCCTTCAGTAATTGATAAATCAATCAGATAAAATATCAGCAACCCTATAACTGATCTGAACAGTATTATTTATCAACTTGATTTAATTGTCATTATGGAATACCACATTCAAAAGGGACAGATAATACATTCTGCCAAGGTGACACAGAATAATCACTGTGTTTGACTATATTCCCTACTTTAAAATATAAATGTAAGTTAATAAAAATCATATAAGATATATTTTTAAAATCATAAAATATGTAATTTCAGACCATATTGAAATTAAAGTAGAAATCAAAAAATTAAATTGTAAATCTCTGAATATTTGCATATTAAACAATTCACTTCTAAAATATATATATATCAAAAATGTCTCAAAGGAAAGGAAATTTTTAAAATCCCAATATACTGAAGTAAATGAAAACGAATATATATATATATATATATATATATATATATATATATATATATATATATATATATATATATATATGGTCTGTCAAAATTTGTGCAATATACCAAAGGCAATACTTTGAGGGAACATAGTAGGATTAAATGCATATATCAGAAAAAAATATATAAAGCCAATGAAATCTTCTACTTTAAGAAACTGGAGAAAGAAGAGTAGTTCATGCTTCAAACATAAAATGTAATAGAAAAATGTAACAGAGAGAACAGAATCAATGGAATTTGATACCTGGAGAATTACAGAAAAAAAAAAAAAAACTTAAGTCCCCTCCTCTAAAGTATGTTTTAAAATGATAAACTTCTAGACATACTAACAAAGAAAAATGAAGATATGTACTAATTTTCTAAGGCTTCAAATACCAAAGAAAGTATGACATTTTTCCTATTTTAGCTAAATTGGGCACATTCAGGGTGGTATGGCCATAGACTTTCCTGTTTTAGAAATGTCACTTTCAGTATTCTGAAGAAAATAGATTGGAGGTAGGTAATAGTAGAGGTAAGATGAGAGATGGGAAACCACTGGTATAGTCCATGTAAGAAGCAAAATCTGTTAGAACCAGGATGAAAGAGATGATGTCATGACTACATAGACAATATATAATTTTGGTAACCACTTGATAACTTAGATATGAATGCTAAAAGACAACAAATAAAATTAAAGAGGACTCATAAGCTTTGGTTGAGCAAGTAAGTAGAAAGAAGCTTGATTTATTGAAGAATGGAAGCCTTGGAACAAAATGAAAATTATATTCTGTATGTCATCTGCTTGAAATACTCATTTGACAATAAAACTAGCAATTACTCAGGTGGCTACAGTTAGGAGTTTATAGATGAAGTGTGACCTTTGGTCTGAATTTAACATAGAAGATAGCATTTATTTACATTAATATTTTGATATGATAATTAAATATATATTACAAGATATTTTGGGAGAGATATGAAAATAAAGAAACAAAAATAGAGACTTTCAAGATCCAGTCTTTAATATTTCAGATTTGTAGCATGAAGAAAGGAGTACAGTTAAAAAAAAAAAAACTTACTTCAGAAAATACAAAAATCCAGAATTTATCCTGAAGTTCATACTTTAATAAACTTACCCATAAATTTCTTTCTACAAATGAAGGGACTAAACTTAAAGATTGATATGGCAAATTATCAAGACTTATTTCAAAGCTATAATTGAGACAGTAGAATATCATTAGATCATCCAAAGCAAAAAATAAATAACTTCACATATAAAGAATATCTAATTTATGCAAAGGGAAATATTTAAATGAGGGTTATTACTAAATTAATTGAATGGGTTATTAAAAAACTTAATTATACCTGTATCATAATTAATAAGCAGATTGAAAAAGATTGAGGGCACAAATATGAAAAATAAAACAAGTTTCTAGATTTCAAGATTGAGTTCTGCCATGTAATAAGTTGGATGTCCTTTTATTTTTATAACAAAACAAAAAAAGTGAAAATTAACTCTTTTGGACGATCAGAGAATTGAAAACACAGGGAAACTTCTACCCCATAATCTTGAAAGAGGGGTAAATTCAGACAATCACATCTCTGATCTTACTCAGAGCCATAATGATATACTTGGTAGGAACATCAAATGGTAATTTTGAAAAAATACTGCAGGCTAAATTATACTGTACTATGAGTGGGGAACTCCTCAGATCTGCTGACTTAGTATAGTCCCAAACTTTAAGTACTCTAATATTATTTGTAGATAGACTTGGATTAATAACAAATGTGTTGCAAACTATAGGGCAGCCCCTAATAATTTTAAGCAAGAAAGATGAAAGGTGAAGAGGAAAGAAATGAAAATTACAACAAATATAAAATATGTTATTTAATAACTATCTACAGTAATTTTAAATGTAAATGGTTTAAACAGAGCACTTAAAGAGAGTGACTCACAGCTTGCATAAAAAAAAAAAAAAAAGTTATCAGGCCCTCCCTGGTGGCACAGCGGGTTAAAGCACAGCACTGAGAAGCTAAAGCAACTTCCGCATGAGTTCGATCCCCG
>NW_004567113.1:25044131-25052567 GCF_000260355.1 Condylura cristata | reverse complement strand
GCATTTATTTACATTAATATTTTGATATGATAATTAAATATATATTACAAGATATTTTGGGAGAGATATGAAAATAAAGAAACAAAAATAGAGACTTTCAAGATCCAGTCTTTAATATTTCAGATTTGTAGCATGAAGAAAGGAGTACAGTTAAAAAAAAAAAAACTTACTTCAGAAAATACAAAAATCCAGAATTTATCCTGAAGTTCATACTTTAATAAACTTACCCATAAATTTCTTTCTACAAAAATGACCTTGCTCACCCCATGGCCCACTAAAAATAATGACTATTCAATGTTCATATATGTCAATTCCTTTACAACTAGTTTTATTATGAATTGTCCCTCTGCTCATTAAAGAAATTTATACCTAATTTTTTATTATAGCTTCAAATTTTAACTTTTTAAAAATATACTAATGGAAACTGCTTGAAAGTGTCTTATTATTTTCCTAACACTGGTAGCATGGCATAATCACTGCTACCTAATACATATTTTAGAAATATTGCTGTTAACAATTATCCCTTTATTCCCTTTAAGGTAGAAGTCTTTTGTGATAGTCTTATCCCAACCTAAGACAAAATTAAGTAGATATAGAATGTTTTAAGATGTAATTGCGTAAAATGTCTATCTTTCTCTGAAACAAAGCATATGAGTTTGTTTTGGAATATAGTTTGTGCAAGCAAAATCAGACATGTCTCGAAATCATTTGTTGGTTTCTATAAATTACCATATTGAATAAACTTCAATGTGTTCTTAGTAGAAAAACAAGCACATTCTATGAAGATGAAATTAATTTGACACTCTTAGTAGCAGTTATTTTTATATGTGTAATTATTAACAAATATCAGAAATTCACATTTTTTCTTATATATTACAGTATCATGTGAAAAAAAGACAAATTTCTTATATAGAGAGATATTCACATTAACTACAAATATGTTAAATCTAGTGTTGCAATTGTAACAGTGATATCCTTAGAAAAGGGAGCTTCCCTGCCCCACACAAAGAAAGGTGGAGCTGAGTAAGGAGAAGAAGCTAGAAAAGACTGTGAAAATGACTTGCAGAAGAAGGAAGGGAAAGCAGACTGGGGAGAAGACATGTAGGAAGTATATGGAACAGAGAGATATATGAAGATGAACCAGTGTTGGCTTCTTGGTCTTGGACTTGTAGCAAGGATTTGGAAAACATGGAAACCAATACATGAAAGAAACAAGAGACCTAGGTGAAAAACCCATAGTGAACTTAACAACGGCAATTTTTATCTTGACTCGTATTTTGACTTTGCTTTTTTCTTTTCAGACTCGCCGAGTCTTTTCTTCCCCTTTCTATAGGTCCCCAGTAGCAAGTGACTTAGATTCTGACAAGCTTTTGGGTATCAGTGGTTTTGTTTTGAGGCAACACTATGTTAGTGAGCATTTACCCAAGAGGGGATGGATAAGTTTGAGTATAAAATTGGAAATTATATTCTTTCTTTTTTTCTCTATTGCACATTAATTATATTAAATTTCTTCCCTATGAAAGGTCTTACACACCCAAAGTTTATTTTGTCTTTATGCGGCAGATGGCAGAACGCATTTAGAGCAGGAAGGTTTGGGAGTCACCTGGATCCCCATAGACTGCCTGCCATTACAATCAAGTAAGTATGGAAGTCTATCTCTCATTCAAATCAAATCAACTATTTTCAGAAGTGCAGACTTTTTTTCTCTCAATCAGAGAATAAAGTCTTTGTTGAAGCTAATTCTATACCTGGGAAAATTTACTGATTCAAAACCTAGTAATATACTTTTTCCCCCACCCACAGGTAATAGCTGTTTTGGCCTCAATTACTTTTCCACTGATTTTTTTATTTGTTTGTGAGTCCATATTTCTCATTGAATTTGTGTATACATAAATCACAGTGAAAATAGCATGAACAAAGAATAGTCATTTTTGTTATGTTGTTTTTAAGCAACCTATCACACCAGATCCTTTAAATTTATTTAATATATGACTAGAATTTAAGTCCCCTAGGGAATAACTGTGTAACTATCCAGAACATCCTAAGAGCACAAATGTGAAAATTCATTTTAAAAAAGAAGAAAAATTTTAAAAGAACAATTTTAAAAATGCCACGTAATGAGATTTTAGTGTCAGTGAATGCATGAGTGACAACTTTAAAAGAACTGATATTCTAAAGAAAAAGAAATAAAATGATTAGCCTATTAAAAATGGACAGAAGATCTAAACATATACTTCCAATAGGCACAAGTAAAAAATTTCATTACTGCCATTATACCAGAAAAGCAAAGCAAAATCTCAATCAGATATCACTCCACTCTCATAAAAATACCCTTATGAAAAGAACCAGAAATAAGTATTGACAAGAGTGTGGAGACAATATAGTTAACCCACTTTCTATAGGATACAGATTAGAGGGTCTCAAAATATTAAAAACAGATCTACCATATGACCCAGTAGTTTCATTCCTACTTATCTACTAAAGAACATAAAAGCTAATAATTTCAAGGGATATAATCACTCCTGTATTGTAGCACTGTTGACAGTAATCAATTTATGGAAACAGTTTAAGTATTCAACAAGAGTAGTGAATTAGAAAATATAATTAGAAAGTATATATGTACAATGTAATACTGATCAGCTATAAAAATAAACATTTTGTCATTTTTTATAACAAAAACACAGTAGAGAGGAACATAGGAGACTTGTGAAGGACTATGGGTGATTTAGTGGTGAGTTTGATACAAGAACATGCAGCTGAGGAAGTATGATACTATGTGTGAATCATATACAATTTTTTTTAAATTTATTTATGCATACAGAACTGGGGTAAAAGCCAGAGGAACAGGGATGGTGAGAGGATACACAAGAGACATAGTAGGGAGCAGAACATACTGATAGATGAAGTACATTGCTGAGGGGAGCAGCGGGCAAGACAGGAGAGGTCTACCACCCATGTGCATCACCTCATGGGCCCAGGATCCAACTCTCACTGAAGCGGCAGTGGCTAGCTTACATTGCTGCAACTAACCATTTGCACCACCATGGAGGGCCATATACAATGTTTTAATCCAATATCACCTCAATAAAAATAATATTGTGTATATATACACAATATAATATTACTCAGCTATGCTAAAAGATAAAATCTTGATATTTGTAACAATGAAGATTGTAGAGGAGGGAATTATGCTATGTGAAATAAATCAGGAGAAAGGCAAATACCAGATGATTTCACTCATTTGCGAAATATAAAGAAACAAAAATGAAAAATAGACAAAGCTAAACCAAATCAAACCCTAGGAATCTGAAGCTACCACAAGGGAATAGATGTTGGTAGGGAGCAAAGAGAATAAAGGACCTATGGTTGGAGATTATAGGTGACTTGTTGCTTAATAGGTATTGTGTGATAATATATGTCTGAAGCTATGTGGACCTCTATTGCTAAATCATATACAAAGTTGTAAAGCACTGTAACTTCAATTAAAAAAAAATGCCTTTAAAAAATACTTAAGATTTTAGAATAAAACCTGAGTTTTAGCTGGCTTTAAATATTGTTTCAATATGCCAAAGATAGAAATGTATTAATAAAATAGTAATATTTCTAGAAATAGTTCTAGTTCTACCAAAATAATTTATATTTAAAGTTTATTTTTAGACATGCTGTAGTATGATCCACTGAAGGGATAATGCTTGAATACATACTTGAAACACTACAAAGTATAAAATAGAGATACCTTTCTCTAAACACAACAGTCCTATTAATGTGCTCAATATCCTACAGTATACAGCATATAAGCTTACTATATGCCTGATATTTTTGCTGGGTATCATTTTTATTATTTGTTACTATAACTTTAAGCATTTGTGAGTGCAATCATTAAAACTTTTTGCAGAAAGTCAAAATAGAATGGAAGATGGATTTAGTCTGTTACTATAGGAATGGTTAGTACTTATTTTCTTAACCAAAACTATTCCTTTAAACTATTTCTTTAATAAAAATTATTCCTTTAACTTTTTTTCTTTAAAAGAAATTCCTGATTGTCATTGATCCATTCTTACTCATTATCTAGCATTATTTTATTCCATACTAGCACTCTGTGGAAAATTTGAATAGAAGATGAAAACATACAATTATCTAAATTATGCAGTATAGTTGGATTATAAATGTCTCATGAAAACAAAACCAATATTTCAGTAACAATATTTATAATGGTCAAAGAAAAAATCCCATTTGAAAGGATTAACAATACATTAAGATGAAAACGTGAATAATATATGAAATGCTTCACATAAATCTTTGCATATTTAGGTTGGTTTTCTTGAAGACTAATTTTTAAAAATTAAGATGACTGTGAATGGGGGGAATTGTTAACAACTTGTCAAGTAAGTCAGAGATGACTGAGGATTTATCTGGGAAAATGTCAACATCTCTCGATGTAGTAATAAAATTTAAATTTAAGCTTAGTTATTTTAATAATGTTCTTTCAGAGTGTTAGTAAACAAATATGACTAAAGTTCTTTTTTTATCTCTTTATGTGTCAGTGTCTCCACTCTCTATTCACCTTTAAGAATTAAGATGTTCAACCACAGGAATATATATGTAGTATTATAGAATGAAATTAAAATATTCTAATCAATATTGTAGGGAAAATATGAAAGAGGATTCACATCATGACAACGTAGAAGCTTGATATAATATCTTGTTCAAAGGTCATATTTTCAATAATATGTCATCCTTCTCTTTAAAAAGGTATGCTATTTTTTTCTTAAACAGGACATTTAAGTTCAACTCACATTTTCTTCAAAACAAGCAAAATTCCAAATGTTAGCTAACCATACCATATGAAAACAAATGTTATTGGTATTCAAGCATTCCTCATGTATGAAGCATGACTTTTTTTCACAAATTAGTCAAATATTAGTGAGTAAGGAAGAAATTACAAGACAAAATAAGGTATCATTTTTGTTTATGTTGTATAAATTAATCTAATGTTAGATATTTATCATAAGATATAAACAGTTCTAGGTATTGTGTGTGCAATGTTAAATATCGAAAACACTAAGCTCTAGAAAAATAAAGGATAGATAACCAAATTGTGCTCAAAACTACATATTTATCAACTATAAATAAAACATTTTGTTTCTGAAAATCCAAAGAAAAGTGAAACATTGTGTATTTCACATTAGCTTGTACATAGACACATTTAACACCCTAATCTTTTTTTTGAAGGAAAGATTATTTTGGGGAAAAAAATTAATGAATTAAGTGAAAGAAATATATTTTATGATATATGACAGGGAACTGTTTCCTTTATCAATAAATATAATATACCAGAAGGGCAGTAAGTTGCTCTTCACACAATAGAAACAAGTAAATTGTGATAAATGGTAGCTAGGAATGATGAAGCAAGATTTCTATTCTTTTCTAATGGAAAATCTTCTAAATATAATAGAATATTTTGATAAAACTTTTCATCTTTTCCTTACAGAAAATAATTCAACAATGTAGGAAGTTGCCACAATAAGGGATTAAAAAATGAACTGTGTGAAACAGAGAACTTAACATTTAGATACATCTTTCAAGTGTATAATGGCTTCTTCTTAAGAAACATGATTAAAATTAATATGTGGTTCCTGGACAAATGGATCATGAACAAGAAAACTTGTTAATCCTAAGTTTTCTCTTTTACTAAGTGCTTCTAAGTGGTAATTTAAGTAACTCATGGCACCCAGCATATTTCTTCTACTTGCCTATTTAGTGTACCTCTTAATTTAGACTATTAATATTTAAATCTAGAAATAGATGTATTTAAGATTATTGGCTAATTTAAACTTTATGAATTAAAAACATTTTATTTGAAAAAAGTGAAATGCAGATTTAGTGGCAGAAAACAAAAAAATATTAGATACAGTTCTAGATGAATAAATGTTTATTATATCTAAATGTCACTAGTCAATAAATAGACTTCAGTATTAATATTTCATGTTGATCATTACAATTTATACAGTACAAATTATCAAAAGTAAGAACAGCTATGCTGCAAAAATGAACAGAGAACAGTTCCTTTTAGATGCTTTGAGAAATAAAAGGTACACCCATTTTAAGTGAAAAACTCAAATCTATTCCATAAATTTACATATTCAAGTATTTGTCCTTGAAAATTTTCAAGTTAAACATGATTTTTCCTAAATTGGTACTAGTACAGATAAAAACAATTTATTAACATATCATTCTTATATCTCAAACATTGTTGACTTTAACAATATATTTCCAGGCGATCAAGATATTTTCTCATTTTACATAATGTTTCCCTTTGAATAATTACATCTTCTCTTTTTCTTAATCAACTTAAAAATTGATATATTATTAGAATTATAGAATATCTTCAAATATAAATCAATGTCCCCTTATAATACATATTGCATTTCCTCTATTACTAGCACATAACATTTGCATAGTCATTTAATTCATACTTTGTATCACATTTCCATAAATAATGGCACAAAAAAAATTTCATTAGTTGGTAACTATTTCTCTTTTCAGGTATTTAACAAATATTTGTTGAGCCCGTGGATATTAAAAGTCCCATATCCCTTCGAAGTAGGCATATTACCTGATATTTGAAAAAGCATATGGTATTTTTAGTAATATATATGCTTATCAGCGATGTTGAAATTGTAAATAACATTTTCAGTAAACATGTCAAAAGTATACTCTAATGGTTTTAATGTCCAAAATAATCTCTTAATCAATATATTTTTAAAAGGTCAAATACATGCACATGCATACACACATACACAATAAATAACAATAAATCATGTCCTTATTTTGGTATATTTATTTTTTTCTATTTTTATTTATCTCTACTTTGTTTCTAATTGAAGATTCACAAAGGTGAATCTGATTCACAAAGCTATACAGCATAGTAGAATGATTAACATTAGGAACTCCTGATGTAAATAGTGCTGAACAAGTTTTGCTACTTTCTTTCTTAGCAACCTTGGAATTTACAACTATTTTACTCTCTAATCTTTAATTTTCTCACCTGGGAAATAAGAAAATGTGATGTAATTAGCCACATGGAATTGTATGAACATTAAATTAATTAAAACAAGGAAAATACTTAGAATAATCACTGACAAAAAGCACCTGGCAAATACTAATATATATTGGTCATTATTATAATTACTGTGTGATGTGGTAGTCTGCTTGTCACATAATAGTTATAGCTGTCAATGAGAATATTTGCTACTTATTTTTAATTTTTTTTTTTAACTGAGCTTACAATACCCCATGCAGTAGCTATGTCATCATATGTTTAAACAATCCTAGACTACGGATTCCTAGATACTACTCTCCTCTAGGTACTTCTACATATGTATGCTTGTCATTCATTTTTATTTGCAATGTTGAAAAAAATGCTCAATTTAAATTAAACTGTATTGGGACTTCACAGGTGAAACCAACAGGCCTCCAGAAAGCAACAAGAGAAATGAAAAAACTTAAAATGTTATTTCTATCTTTTTCTTCTATCTCTTTTTTTTTAATTATTTTTTTTTCTTTTTATTAATTGAATTAGTATCTCTGGCTATCACTAAGAATGGGCTCATGACAACAGAGAAAACAGAATTATCTGCCTTTCAAAGTTGTACACCATATCCTGGAATATGCCAGAACACTGACTAGCTGGATTGTTCATCTTTGTATTTTAAACTTAAAGGTCATAACTTCATTCAGGTTTTCTCTCTGTTCTGGTCAGGAAGTAAGTATAACCTGCCATCTTGTGGAATGAGGCAAACAATTTCAGAAAGAAGCAATGGATTTTATACCAGGGTAGGAAATGCACATGCTTACTAGTAACACATAAAGAGATAGATAGGTTGAACAAAGGAGATGCTAAAGTGAGGCAAATTAAAGACTGCAGATGTTTTCAGAAAGAGTACTTCAATTGTTGCTTTGAGTTGTATATATTACTTTTTTAAAATCAGACTCAGATGTGAAATTTAATGGTATCTTCTAACTTTTGAGGTACACAACTATAATTAAAATAACTAATAAAAAAGTATAAAATTTAGTAAAACAACCATAATTTTTGTTTCCTAATGTTAAAAAGGAGATTTACAAAGTTATTTAATTTCAATGACAATTCAAAAGTATGTATTGTTAAGATAAGTTGGTTAACCAGCGTTGGGTTTGAATCCCCTTTTACTCTCTTATCATAGTATAAATGTAGTTGAGATTTTTACCCTCATTTTCTCTATACAAACTATGAATTAAACAACTGTTGTTAATATAAAGATATATTGGAATTATGTGTAAGCACCTTAACAATAGGAAGACCTAAACAGATAACAGTTTACTTTTTGTCTCATATATTTCCTTAAAATTTCTGTCACAAAATCGAGGCATTTAAGGTAAAAAATAATGAGGGAT
>NW_004567113.1:25034422-25042945 GCF_000260355.1 Condylura cristata | reverse complement strand
ATATATATATATATATGATGTGAAATAAATAAGAAATCATGGCCAAAGTAATGGCTATTGCATTGCTATGCCAAGAAATCAATTTAATGTACTACATAAAAGATTTAAAAAATGCAAGAAAAGATAGAGAACTTAGCTCTTTTAGAACAAATTGCTGATATATACTCACTCTAGGAAGACACATGAAGACAAAATACTTTAATATTGTATACTGATTTATTTTTAAATATAAGGAGATGAACTTCTAAAAGAATATATCAACTATGTAAAGTTAACCACAAGTCTAAAAAAATAGGTTGCATGATTTATTTATGTGTTTAACATTTTTTACTGACTTAGATTCCATTTTATTAAACTAGACTTAGATCTGGATAGAGAAATAGATATAGTGATCACAACTTGTTCAAACCAAATAGTAACACAAATTAAAATAAAACAAATACTTTGTTAAGATTTGTACAGAATCTAATAAATGGTAAGTATAGAAAACAAACAATATAGCATGAGGAAGCAGAGGAAAGAAATTTTTCTGAAAGATTTAGTAATTATGCTAAATTTTACAAGATTAACAGGGATACTATTTCATTAAAAAGGAATTAGGCGGGCCCTCCCTGGTGGCGCAGCGGGTTAAAGCACAGCACTGAGAATCTAAAGCCGCTTCAGCATGAGTTCGATTCCCGCCTGCCCCGGAGGTGACCACATGGCGTGGCAGACCTCTCCTGACCCGCCCGCTGCTCCCCTCAGCAGTGTACTTCCATGATCTGCCTGTTCTGCTCCCCACTCTGTCTCTGGTGAAGCCTCTCACCCTCCACAACTCTGGCCTGTACCCCAGTTCTGTATGAATAAATAAATAAAATCTTAAAAAAAAAAAAAAAAGGAATTAGGCTTTCCAAATATCTGATTGAAGATGTGATACCTAAGTTTCTTAATAACTGATGATAAATGAAAGAAGAGCAAACTGTTGGTATGTTAACATGTACTCTTCAAGATTGGCTTAGGGTAATCATTCTCCTAAACTATTTATTAAAAGAAGGGCAACTCAGGCCTTCCCCGGTAGTGCAGGGGGTTAAAGCACAGGACTGAGAAGCTAAAGCCACTTCAGCATGAGTTTGATCCTGCTTCAGAGGTGACCATATGGCTGGCCGACCTCTCCTGACACGCCCACTGCTCCCCTCAGCAGTCTACTTCGTCAGTCAGCCTGTTCTGCCCCCACTCTGTCTTTGGTGAGTCCTTTCATCGTCCCTGTCCCTCTGGTCTGTACTCCAGCTCTGTCTGTATAATTAATCTCAAAAAAAAAAAAAAAAAAAGATAACTCTATCTAGGAATGATAACATAACTTGAGGACTTTTAAATTTTTATGTAATACTTGATATTCAATAGAAACGTGAAATTATGCGATCACATCAGTGTATAGCAAAATCTAGAACAAAAGAAGTGAAATAAACCTATAGATGATCAAGCTAGAAGTTATCAGAACAACTGGCTCCTAAATCACATACACAAGCATCAAAAAGTTACAATGAAAGAAATATATATCATAGAGAATTCAATATATATTGATGCTTATCTCCCATTCAAAAGATAATGACATTTAAAAGATACTTATGTTCCATTCCATAGTGTCCAATATAAGAAATAATACAAGTAATACTATACAGCAGTCAAAAAAAGATAAACTCAAGCCATTTGCAGCAACATGGATAGAGCTAGAAAGGATTATGCTCAGTGAAATAAGTTAGAAGGAAAAAAAGGATGAACAGAGGGGAACCAAACAAAGCATCAGGAAAAATAAGGAAAGCAAAGCTAGCAGGCAAACTATAAATCAGGGAAAGGGATTAAAACAAGGAGAGAGGAGCACAAGAGACCATGGTGATAGATAGTTCAAGGATGTCTTTGTGGTGGTAATTTTATTGGGATTATATCTGAGAGGAAAAATCAAACGTGTACAAAAACAATGTTGTAAAAATAAATAAATGTTTTTTTAAAGAAAGAATCTCAACATATGCAAATAAATTCATAACACTTGCATGCCTGCTTAGATTAGGACTAATAGTTATAGAACTTTTACAGTACACATAGTTTTTACAAACTTTTATTTTAGACTTCTGTCAAAAATCTTCACAGTGAAAGTTTCACATGGAATAAGAAATGCTGTATTTAAAAATTATTCCTACATTGATATTTGTTTTACTAAATTACTAGATAGATGTATTCCATAGCAAATAGATCCAGATGATGAGAAATAAATAACACATAGTTCAACAAAGTAAATTTTCTCTTAGTTTACAAATAACCAGTAAAAATTTAATTTAAAAATGTATCAATGTCTTTATTCATTCATATGAAAATGTACTAGATTAGAATAAGCTGTCAGCAGATTGCTCCTTCAAATAGATAGATTGATTTATTGATAGATATTAGAAACAATGATGAGTGAAAAAACAATTATTAATTGAAAGTAATAAACAATCTAGCAAACTAGGATGACTTATATACTTTAAGCAAAATAGCAATTGAATTTTAAAAAGTAAATGACTACGTTTCAATATAAACTTTCTTTTAAAAATTGTCCAGTGAAACATTGGATATTTTTGATCAATTTATAGGCTTTCAGTTGAGTTTTCAAAATTATATTGCATCCTAGAAAACGTTAAATAGGAAGATATATCAGAAATGCTGTGCGGTCATAAATTTATTTCAGAATTGGTATTTTTTGTCATTCTCACTAGGCAGAAAGAATGCTTTAAAGTTTTATTTTGACACTATCACTATTAAAGGCCAAACTATAAATTCTCATAATTGTCTTCAAACTTTCAAAACTCACAACCAAGCTTCATACATCAATGTTTAGTACATCATGTTGTTCTGTGCAATATTTGCATGATCTTATTCCTCTTTGCATTCTTTTGCAAATAAAATGAGAACATTTTATTTGAGCATTTATTTCAATGTATGCAAAATTGTAACTTCTAATCTTTTTTCAGAAACATGCTTGTTCAGGCACTCCTGTTTTATTTTAGGAAGTCTTAGTTTCTTAAATTCTCAATTTCTAATTCTACTATTGTATAGTAGATAGAATTCCTTAAAAATATAATGATTTGAGTATTAATTTATGTGGTTGATTCAAGGCACTATGTTGTACAACTACAGGAGTCTCTCATACGGAAGCTTATATAACCAGAGAGCTATATAGTATAGAAACTTCTTGGTTCTTAGATTTCTGCATAACTTCTTCTATCTCTCTCTCTACACTTTCCAGGAAAAAAAAAAATAGAACATCAAGTAAACATTTCCACACAATCTTAAGAATAGTTAACACTTTAATTACTATATCTAATATTTCAAAAACACCAAAAGGTATTTATCATAGAAATATGAAAATATACCAAATAGGAACATGAAAAAAAATTACAAAATATGTACAAAAATTTAATAAAACTTACATGATTATTTCAGGAGATTTAAAAATGTAGATGTAAGAAGAGAAAGCAGGTTAGATTTTTTTTCAAGTACATAAAAAAATGTTGAAACAATAATAATCCTCTGCCCTCTAATTAGCCACATTTTTCTCATAGAACTTGAAATGTTCTTCATGCAGCTGAATATGTAACTTTTTGGTGATTAGGAAACGCATCCTGATTTTGACATGGAGGCTACAAAGACAATGATGTACCTTTAAATAAAGTTTTATAAGATTGTCTGAGTATAGAGTCAGTACGATAATAACAGTCATTGTGAGTTTAGCAGGATGGCTACTGTGAGCCCCTCCCAAGTGGCACAAAGAGTTAAAGCACTGCACTGTGAAGTTATCACAGCCACTGCAGTAAGAGTTTGATCCCTGGCCAGGGAGTTGACCCACATGGGGTGGCAGACCTCTCCTGCTGCTCCCTTCAGCAATGTATTTTAGTCCACTTTCCTGTTCTGCACCCCAGTCTTCCTCTAGTGAATCCTCTCACCCCCGACACTTCTGGTCTGTACCTCAGGTTCCGTATGCCTAAACAATTAGATCTTAAAAAAATAAAAAGGCTTCTGTGCAAAGACACCGGGCTCGATTCCTCCACGTTTTCAACAAATTACATATAATAAAAAACAACACCCCTCAAAAGACACATATCACAATATTAAGGGTAATAAAGTAGAACACTAATCAAAATTGTGTTTAGAGCAACACGAGAACTGTATAACCGTTAGAGGGAGGGTTAGTTGATATACGAAGTCTCCACACCAAGCACATGAAAACTGGGGACTACCAGAATATGCAGAGACAGAATACAGAACAGAGGGTACACTTAATGGAGAACTATATAAATATCGATGCAGAGTGGTGATTACTTGTTTGAGAATTTTGACTCCAAAGCTAGAATAGGTGAAACACAAACAGGCAAGACATTTATGGGGTTCCATGACATGGCTGCCCTGAATATATAGCAAGCTTAGTTATGCTGCTATGCTCAAAGGGTGCATATATCTACTCATAGAGGGATTTTCATATCCTTCAGAAAATATACAGCACTAATTATGAATCATATGGTATACCCATTTTTTAGTTTTCAAAGGAAACTCTATGCTGTTTTCTATAAAGTCAGTGTCAGTTTATATTCCTACCAATGGTTAATGAGTCCCATTTTTCACCACTTCTTTCTCAATATTTGTTTCTTAAGACTCAATCTTTCAGTTGATAGATCCTTCATAGGATGATTCTGGGGTAATTAAAGCTCCAAACTTATGTTCTCAGGTCATTACACTTTGCAATCTACTTAAGAAAGAACCAGGAGAAAAAAATGTAGATTGATTCTTCTTTTTAATAACCATAACAGTATGTTGGAATGTCAACAACAGGATTCTTACTCTTCTGTTGATAGTATCTTCCAGACTTGGACATCAATAAGAATTTGAAACTATTTTTTTTTTTTTTGGCGTTTTTGAACTGGTTACCCTGAGAACTTTCATTCATCGTTAACTCTTCAATTTAAGTTTACAGAGAAAAAGTTGAATATTTTAGTCAAAATATAGATCTTTGTATATTTAAAAACAATTTCAATATCCATTCTTTATTGAAATACAACGTGGTCCCTTGACTTTATTTTATGAAAGTATCCTGAATTTTCATCAGGATCGATCAATTCTAAACTCTGTTTTATATTCCTATTAAAGTGTGATTCCCAGAACTATTCATATCAGATAAAATTATATTGAAAAACCAAATTGAAGTTAGCAGTTCCAAAATTTTGACTAATTAAATTGGATATTTTTCAACATTCTGATTATATTTTGCTTATTTAAGCATCATAAAGTTTCCAAAACCCTATGCAAATTGGCATGTGGATCAGAACAGTAATTACAAGTCTAAGTGTGAACTATCACTGAATCATATTTACTTCAAGATGAAGATGCTGTTATTCTCGTCCTTCTTTAAGGGAAGGGAAATATTACAAATGTGTTTATGAATCTGTTTATCTTGAATGCTGCCTTCCATTAAATGTGACAGGCACATTACTTCACTGTATTTTTAATCATCACATGGAGAATTGCTCAGTACATTCTGCATCTGTTAGTTTAAACACTCCAAATCATTAACCCTGCTAATATGATTTGCCTTTATCTGTGTCTGTATCAATAAAAGGGCAACTGCAGTTTAAGCCTGGTTGAAAGGAAAATGAATAAACTTCTGCTTACTCTTGCATTTCCCATCAGATATTACATTGTAATATTACTTCCTTAACTTATACATAAAAAGGTATTTCACACATATGCCTGAAGTACAATGTTGTAACCTACTTATTAAATTTAAAAAATAGTGTTTTTCTATTGTAATGGTATACCAAAGTTATTATCTGGGTTGAAAGTGTTATGAACTTAAAATCTTACAAATTCATCCTCAAGGTTTATGGATTTATACTCTTAAACACGTAAACTCTTTGTATTATGGTAATCAAAACCAGTTTTTAGTTAATTGATAGGAGAAATGTAAAATTGCTCCACAGTTGCAATCAGATATACTTCGAGGCTACACATTAGTGGTTATCTCAGCTTATTATCTCTCATTCAGACAAACTGTAGATTTCTAACTGGTTTCCCTGATTCAAGTATTGTTTCAAATTTATTCAACACCAGAGATGCCATTTCTTTACTTAAAATGAAAGAGTGAAGGGGTTCCTTGGTGGCAGGTGCTAAGTCTCCATGCTATCATTGGTATAGCCTTGATATTTCTCTCAGGCCAGGGAGCCAAATCATGTATGGTGCAGCAGACCTCTCCTGTCTCACCTGCTGCTCACCTTACTCTATTTCAGTAGATTCACTATTCTGCTCTCCACTCTGTCTCTAGAGACTTCTCTCACCTACACTCCAATTCTTCTATAAATAAATAAATAACCACATACATAAAGACATAAATCTTGGATAAGTTTAGTAAACCTCTGCTTTGTATTATCAGTCTCTGCCATCATTTTGTCTAGTATTTTACATTTATATCCTAAAGAGCAGTAGAAGTGATTCATCCTTGCTCCCTCACACCCACCCCCGCACCAGACTTTATAAAATAAATGAGCTAATACATTTCTTTAATTTCCTTAAAAAATAGGAAATGGCTAGAAAAGACCAACTGTTATTCTCAACTGGTGTAGGACCTATTTGACACAGTAATCTTTGCCAGCTCTGTCTTGCCCTTACATATATCATAGACTGGAACATTCTGGAAACAGCCAGAAGCCAATGATGAGCTTGAAGAATATGAAATCTGCTCAGGAAGTAGATACAAATCAGTGCTGCCATAGAGAATAGAAAAAATAAGTCTGATTGTTTGTGTCCCATACATATTAAGCACAGGTACATAACATAAATCTAAAATATTTATTGTTGTAATCCTTTATTAAAGTTGTAATAAGCCCTTTTCTTGGCATTGAGATAAAAAACAAAGTTAAAAGCAACATCAGTTATACAACAATTATTAAGTTGTATAAAGTGTACACATTCATACACATTCAATCTATGTGTCTGTCTGTCTGTCTATCTATCTATCTATCTATCTATCTATGTCCTATTATTAACATAGATTTTCATTAGGTCAAAAGATTTTTTTTTAATGTTTATTTATTTATGCATACAGAATTGGGGTACAGACCAGAGGTGCAGGAGTTGTGAGAAGATTCACCAGAAACAGAATGGGGAGCAGAACAGGTAGATCAATGAAGTACACTGCTGAGGAGGGCAGTGAGTGGGTCAGGAGAGGTCTGCCACACCATGTGGGTCACCCCCTGGGCAGAGATAGAACTCATGATGAAGTGGCTTTAGTTTCTTAGTGCTGCGCTTTAACCCTCTGCACAATAAGGGAGGGCCCGGATTGTTCTTTTAATTCATTAATTCTATATTTATCAAATATGAAAACTAGAAGCAAAGTTTTCACTTTAATCCCTTTTTAAATTCAACATTAAATTTTAATTAACGCAAGCAAAAAATATCAAAGTATAAGAAGAAAGAGATATGGTGAAATTCTAAATTTTCTTAGGAACACACTAAAGAAAAAAATTTTAAATGTAATAGCTACTTTAGCCCTCCACTAAAGCAGTAGATAATTTGAGAAAAGGTCACTGTTACTACATCATTATTGGTTGACATCTAAAAATCAACCGGCAATATTTTACCCTTTGGCAGTTGTCATAAAATGTAGGTACCTCTTCATTTCATTTCAGGGAATTAATTTATGGGGCCAAAGTACAGTGAGGAAAATTAGAGAAATGCCTCAAACACCACAGGAAGTCATAGACAATATTTTTAATTATATAATTGAAATGTGTAGTACAAAAAAAAAACTAAGTAAGAAATATGATACTTCTATGGGAAATTCATAACTCAATCAACCATATGAAAATATCAACAAAATGGTATTGCAAAAAGATACAGCTTTGTTTCTAAAACAAAAATATTATTTCTGTGACTAAGATACAGAGACTAGTGGGTCAGTGTCATTCTGCTTTGTTTAAGATGAAGAAGCCAAGTTGTGTTTTTATATAATTTTACAAGTTATTTGCCAGAAGTCATGCAATTACCTGAAGTCAAATCTCCATGATGTTAAAGCAAGGGGAAAAAATAACTATTCAATAATACAAAATACTTTGAAGTATAACAAATATATAGTATACTCAATAATACATTTCATTTAATCAATACAATCTTGACTAAAATCCAACTGATCTAAACTTTTTTTGAGAGTCAGAATACCAATAGCCAACATGTCATTGAAAGAGAAGAACAAAAAGACCAACAACAACCAACTTCAAAACTTATTCTAGAGCAACTTGTATGAGTTATGCCAACTAATGTCTTTTAAAGAATTGTTCCACTTTATCTAGGTTTTAGATTCATAGGCATGCTTGTTTCATACTACCTCTTTGTTATCATTTTTAAATCATAGAATGCAATCTCTAGTAATAGCTAGTCTCTCGTTTCTGATATTGTTAATTTTTGTATTCTCTGTTTTTTTAGTATTGACATTTTAAAAAGATTATGACTGGCTGTCCCTGGTGG
>NW_004567113.1:25006290-25032417 GCF_000260355.1 Condylura cristata | reverse complement strand
TGCTGAGCCACCAGGGAGGGCCCTAGCTGAAGGATTTTACAATAAATAATTTGAAAGGCTGGTAGTAAAAAATGAATCTTTGAAAAGAAACAGAATTCAGATCATTAAGGTCTTTGAATTCTACATAAAGAATGTGGAATTTTATTTTCAAGATGATAAGTGACAGACAAATAATAAAATTTTATTAATGGCAATGTCCACTGTGATATTATATAAGAAATAACTGAGTTAAATAAAACAGGAAGCAAGGAGTAGAGTCAAGAAGACTTTTGGTAATTCAATGGATATAAGCAAGCCACTGAGTTTCAAAATTAGATACAGTATCTATAGTTTGAAAACCAATTAGAACACTGGTCTTGATCAAATATTTATTTCAAATTAATTGATAAAAGTGTACATAAAAGTAGTATCTTAAAAAAAACAAGTTTAATTGCTTACTTTTTTGTTTCTTTGTCATGAAGTCTTCTTGGAAATATGCACAAAGGAACACTAGGGAAAACATCTCATTTATAAAGACAGCAGTGGCTGCTCCATCACTAGGTACAGATTTTCCAGATAATTAGGTTCCTAGGGTTCACCACGTTTTGTAGGGTAAAAGGTGAGATATGCTGCCTTGACAAAAAAGAACAATCCAGGATACCTTTATAACTCTTTTTAGTTTTCTATTCTGGTGAGATGTGGCAAAACACTGGAAGTCACATTCTGCTAACGTTAGATGTTGGTTTACAAAAGTTGCTAGTATTTGATTTAATTACTTTCTAAAAAATAGAAACATTTAAGGCAAACTCCATTGTAGAAGAATTACTGTAAATCTAAGGTAACAAACATCAGCAGTTAAATTTTATACCATCATTTTTGTACGACAGAGTGGTATTTATATATTCTTAAATTATTATCTAGACATACTATTAGTTATAAAATGTAAAAATCATTGACATTTAGTTATGACAGGCCCATACAGTTCTCTGTTCAATAAGTTCATTTTCACAAATTTAAGCCTTGTTTTTCATCAGCGATGTGTCTAATGATGACTTTATTAAGCTAATGAAGTCTTTGATTATAATTTCTTGAGGTGAAATCAAGTATTTTGGGGAGGGAAAGAAAGCCATCTCACTCACATGAGAATATAACAAATATTGTGTTCAAATATGCTGTCATGTATACTTAAAAATACCAAAATTCCTGTCCTACAATTTACATAAGGTCCCATTTACTTTAGTCTAAAAATATGATATGAATACTTGTATCCAAAGTAGAATATTCCAGTAAAGTTTCAATCTAGTCATTTTTAAAGATTTATTTACTTATGCATATAAGAATTGGGGTACAGAACATAAGTGTGGGGGGTGAGAGGACTCACCAAAGAATGGGAAGCAGAACAGGTAGATTAACTGAAATACATTGCTGAGCAGAGCAGAGGGCAAGACAAGAGAGGTCTGCTTTGTCATGTGGGTCACCTCCCTGGCCAGGAATTGGACAGGTGCTGCAGTGGCTGCAGATAGTTTCATGGTGCTGTGTCTTAACCCCTTCCACCACCAGGTCCCTTATTTATTTATTTATTTATTTATTTATTTGTTTGTTTGTTTGTTTGTTTGTTTGTTTGTTTGTTTATTTATTATTTTTAAGATTTAGTTATTTTTTAAATTTATTTATGCACACAGAACTGAGGTACAGGCCAGAGGTGCAGGGGTGGTGAGAGGATTCACCAGAAACAGAATGAGAGCAGAACAGGCTGACTGATGAAGTACACTGCTGAGGAGAGCAGCAGGAGAGCAGGAGAGGTCTGTCATGTCATGTGCCATCTGGGTCACCTCCAGGGGGCAGGCATCAAACTCATACTGAGGTGGCTTTAGCTTCTTAGTGCTGTGCTTTAGCCCACTGCACTGCCAAGGAGGGTCAGGTCCCTTATTTTTTAAGAAATATTGAGAAAAAATATGTCACGGGAGCTTGGTTCTAAGAGATATCAGTAGAGAATGACCCAACCACTTCCTTGTTAAGGTGGAATCCCTACTGAGTATGTATGTACTGGAAAATGGCTTTCTTTCATATGAAAAGAGAAAGTAAGTGATTAATTTATGCTTGGATAGTTAGCTATTTTGAATCCAGCTTGAGCAACTGGACAGAGAAATGTGCCATAAGCAGAGAGGAGAACCTGTAATTGTGAGTACTTATTTTCCCCATAGAAACTTATCATGGATAGGCAGGTAGAGCATTTCCCTTTGTCTTGCATTCTATTCTCACACAGAATGCCAGTCTGTCTTCTGAACACATCATCTCATTATACAGCCAAGTTATGAGACCATCTGGTGTACTTATCATTCCAGAAAACCATGAGCTCATGGGAAACAATGGTCTCTAAATGCCTGAATAAAACAGTCTAAACTAACTTAATAACTTGACAATGTTATGTTCACCCAAAGGTAGATCATTACATATTATTTTCACTTCATATCCATGTATGTATGTCTACATGTGTTTTTGCATTTGTGCAGTTGTATGTCTATCTCTGTGTTTCTATTCTCATAAATCAACCTTATGTAACTTATCAAAATATTTGAATCTACTGTTTAGTCCATAAACAAATACAATAGTATAAATTTCAAAAAATCTGTTTTAACTATAAAAACTTCATAAATAACTGAAAAACTCTGCTCTTTATTTCCTACCTTTAAGTATGTCTTTCCTTAAGTCTTCTAAATTTTGATAAATGACAACTTATCTTGATCTTGCTTGTCTCAACTTGGAGTTTTATTTATCCTTTTTCTCACATATAGTGCATTCAATTATCATAAAGCTTTTCATTTCAAATTAGAAATATTTCCACTTTTTGACTTGTATTTCTCTCATCCTGGTAGCTTAATCCTTTTTTGGAATATTGCCAATATTTCCCAGCTGGTTATGACCTTATTCTTGATGTAGGATCTGTTCTTGATATAGTAGCTAGAAGGATCCCTTTAAAAGAATATGTGGTATATATACACAATGGAATATTATTCAACAATAAGACTGATAAACTTACTCCATTCAAGACAACATGAATGGAACTGGAAAGGATAATACTAAATGAAATAATTCAGAAGAAGAAAGATAAATACCAGGAGAGCATATTAACAATGACATTAAGGGTCATCTAAAGTCAAGCTTACAAACCAGTCCTCAAATTTAACTGTAGGACTACAGCATCCAGAGGGGAAGTAAGGTAAGGGAGGGGTAGAAAGAAGTACACTGCTGAGGGGAGCAGCGGGTGGGTCAGGAGAGGTCTGCCTAGCCATGTGGATCTCCTCTGGAGCAGGCGGGAATCGAACTCATGGGGAAGTGGCTTTAGCTTCTCAGTGCTGTGCTTTAACCCGCTGTGCCACCAGGGAAGGGTGTTTTTTTTTTTTTTTTTTTTAAGAATAAAATCACTTAGAACAATGACTGGTATATATTGAGGAGTCAAAAAGTGACATTTATTATTTCTATATATTTTTCTCTTAGATCAGAATATGAACTAATTTTGTATAAAGACTGGATATCACTCACCCTTTAACCTAGTGTTTTGTAGTGTCATCATTCATTATTTGCTGCAGATAGAGAACATCTCAATATCTCATGTTCCTCATGATATACTCTGCTATAACCTTCTCTATGTTAATTATACATATCTTGTTCTCTCATCTTCTAATTTCCCTGTAAGATTTTGCCAGTGAAAACAAATGTGGCAACCAACTAGGCCCTGTATAGTGTTCTATCAATATCTTAAATTCTTCTAAACTTGATTTCTGGTAGGCCTTGAACTAAATATGGGAGGTATATATAGGTGTAATAAGACACCACCTCTCTCCTAAATTTACAAGTAATTTTTGTGTATGATAATTAAAATGTATGCTGTCTCTGTTAGGATCCAAAGAGACAAAAATAGTTTGCTTTGTAGCTTCCTATCACCTATCACCTCAAAATCAATAAGGAGGGTCTTCCATTTTACCCTATTAAAGCCTTTACTCAAGAAAAAAAAAAAATTACTCCAAGACTGGCAAGTTACTCATTGACTAACAAGTCAATGGCATTGAGAACAAATGTCCAAGATGATGTCCATTATTAAGAGCTCCATATCTTTATAATTTTTAAATTTTTGAACATCATTTGCACATGTAACATTTCATTTAATCTGATCATTTGTGTGAAGTTGTCAAAACTCCACCAGCAGTTCCAAGTTACCTGCCAAATCTGACAAGTAAACTTTATTGCTAGCCATTTACCCAAAGAGCAAGTGCTTGGTTTTCCCTTAGTTATCATTGAAACATTTTACCTGCTACAATAAGTGTATTACAGATCCTTCAGGAGAGGGAAATTGTGTGTTCAAGAAATTTCCATTAAAATTTGTTTGGGTGTCTTGTGCTTGGCCCTTAAGGCAGTAATCACACAGTAAATCACTTGTTAAATATTAATTGAATTTTGAATGAGTGGGAAATATAAAAAGAGTGTTCATGGTAAAATAGCCACTAACTCTATACCTCTGGTTGTTTACATGAAAATGTTTCATTTAAAACTTCTTTATCTCATAGACCCTTTTATGTGTTGAATTGTCTTCTCCCAAAATTCCTATTAACATCCTGACTCCCATTATCACAGAATGAGCTTTATTTGGATATAGGATCTTAGAGGTATTCATTTAAAAATGATATCATTATAATAGGCCTTAATTCTATTCTACACTTTTGTCCTAATTTAAAAGGGAAATCTGGAGTCAAACAAGTGATCAAAATGTGAAGGCAATGTTAACATACCTAAGAAGAAGGTGAACATTTTCATATTTTTACTTGATCAGAAAAATTAAAGATTTTTTCCCTGCTATTTTATGGCATTTTTCTTCACTATGCTTAAAATAAATATCTTTGAAATAAAAATGATGAAGTCTCTGAATATTTTCTTCCTGTTAGAGGAACACTCTACCCCCTGACATTTTTTTAGACTCCACATCCATCTCGTGATAAAAGAGATCTCAGGCACCAAGCATTAGAAGTCCCAGAATGACATGTACTAGACTTCCTGAATGGGTAAGGGCAGCCAGGAAGGAGCAAAATGGATATATAAAGGGTAGTGGTACTGTTTTGATGGGACTTAGAGAGGACACATGGAGGAGGGACACTTGAAAGAGATACAAAACTAAGATACATCTATCAAAGGTTTCTGTTCCTGTCCTTTGAAGAAATACTGACCTCATTGTGGATTATGAGTTATATTTTGAACCTTGACACTATGCTCTGTTGCAGCTCTCTAGGACCTGCCCATTTTGTGGTCCCTTGCCAGAAGTTCCATTAGACTTGTAGCAAGTTTCTGGGTCTCAGTGGCCTAGCTTCAGACCAAAGCTGTTTGAGGTGAAGGGTAGTTTTGAGGATTTTTTTGGAAACTACTATTTGAAATCCTTTATTTTTTGCTTTCTTTCTGTCCACATCGGTTCTTTTAAAAATATTTGGCACTAGCAATCTACTGCCTTTGCCTGTGTACTCATAGATGAGAACATCTTAAGGGTTTGGTGTCCCTCACTAGCCCTCTGTTAACACTAACATCACTGCATGTACCAGTTCTTACTTTAGTAACTAGTCAAGTGAAAAAGAAAAAGTAATAAAGGGAGAAGAAGGAATGAAGGGCTAAAATGTCAAATGTGTATGTGTGAATTTTGCTGTATAAAGAAATTGTATCAGTTATTTTACAACATTCAAGATGTATCTATCTACTCTTTGTATTTTTTATTTCTGAATAAATAATCATAAAAACAGCAAATTGTAAGTTGAAAAGCAAAATAATCTCTACCAAATGACTTACATTTCATTTTGATGTCAGGGTAATGAAGTAGAGCCTTCACAGTTACCTCTATATGTTTTAAAACCTATGAGTCAAATGTCATATGAATTTTAAAAAGATACTTAAGTTTACCTTTAAACTCTGTTACAAAAATTATAAATTACAAATACTCAAAACAATCACTTTAATGCTTTAGGCTTTCAAAGAGCTTGCAGGAGGAAATTTAGTCCAAGAGATAAAACTATCACATTTTCTTATTTCTTGCTCATATAGCCAATCTTAAAATTGAGTGCTGCACTTGTTTTATGTGCTATACAGAATGTGAGGCACATTTACTTGATGTGTGATTACAAAATGACAAAAACTAAAAGGAAGCAGAATTAGAACAACTATTATATAAATTATAATTAAGAATATCCAAGTAACCTTATAAATTTAGCATGATAACTTCAACTTATTTTGATTCTAGGAGCTGATGTGGGATGATATTCAGAAATCAATCATTATAACTTCTGACTTTTGCCTCTGTTCTTAGATAGCATTTCACTCAATTTTTTATATCATCTGTAAAGTACAAAAGGCTATAAAACAAGTAGTAGCTCTTCCTCATTTGATTACTTTTATTCTCTCTAGTTCTTGACAGTAGTTAATCTTCCAAACATTGACAATAAAAATGAATTCCTATGTAGGGATTTATTATCAACAGTTAGATAGCCACTAGAAAATGATATTCTCAACAGTTTTAAAAAATTTATCAGTGTCATATGCTATCCACCAACTTGCACAGGTGACAGTTTTTAAAGTATTTTGGGGAAGTTTTAAAAGAATCAAAAGTTTATCCTGACTTAAAAGTTTGAATAATTATGCACTTAATTTCTTTAGTTATAATATAAGTGCATTATATTATTATGATATAAATTTATTTTATAATTAATTTAATTAATGTTAATGTATATATTTTATTTATATATAGAATGTACCAGTTACTGTCCCATTCTTGTGAAGTTCTATGAAGAAACTATGTAGAAGAATTTGATAGTGACATTAGAGGAAAAGTGACTTGTATTGGGAAATCAGATAAATCATAAAAATGAGATGATATTTACACTGAAATTTAGTTTAGATGGCAGGCATATAATAATTGACAAAAATTGGACCCTCCTTAGTGGCGCAATGGGTTAGGATGCAGCACTGCAAGCTAGCCACAGCAGCTTCAGCGAGAGTTCTATCCCCGGCCCCAGAGGTGAGTTCTCCTGACTTGTCTGCTGCTCCCCTCAGCAGTGTACTTTGTAGATCTGCCTGTTTTGATCCCTACTCCATTTCTGTTGAAGTCTCTCACTGCCCTTGCACCTCTGTCTTGTACCCCAGTTCTGTATGCATAAATAAATAAATCTTAAAAAAAGAATAATTGACAAAAATCATCCAAAAATGGGGGGAAATCCTATGAAGCATTGAGCTTTGAACTTTCAGAAATAAAAGAATGATCATATGCTCATAACTAAAACATTTCAGCAGTGATAATAGCTAAGGGTTTACTGAAAATTAATACATGCATTCTTGATCACAAGGGAAATCACCATTTTTTCCAACATATCTACTGGAATGATAAAGTTATACAAAATCAGTGTGGGTCAAAATGTCAAAAATAGAGCTAAACTGACTTTAGCTGACTGGATCATACCATCCATTTTTATTGCCACTAACACAATGGGTGAACTTAGGTGGAACATAAATATCTTCACACTTTTGTGTGTTTTCTTATGATTCCAACCACGTGGATGATTTCAAAATCCATGATCTTCTAATCATACTTCTTATAAACATTTAGCCATTAAGTTAAATCATTTTGCATCACTTTTGAGTCTATTGCTAAAGAGACTACTTCTTTCCAACATTATGTGTATAACCAATCACCCAAAGAAGCAAAAATAACCCTTCTCATTGGGGGAATTCAATCTAAGCACTCTCTTCAGGGGCACCAATTATTGAGGATGTGCAGTAACATTTCATTTGTGATTTGTGCATACATGGAAAATCAGCCAACCCTTGAACTAAACCTATGCAATTTCCTACTGGGAATGCTAATCTTAGGGGAGTGAGCTCCCTCCCTTTTTCCAGTTCAAGGGAAGAATACATAAGAGAAAAACTTACATGTGGGAGGATATGATGGATGAGATATATGTGCCCTTTACACATCTTTGCTAGGCATTTGAGCAGCAGTGTAATAAGCAAATTTCAGGTTATAGTTTTCTGTTGTTGTGGGACTGTTATAATCAGAATATCTGTACCTATTTGCACACTTATACAGCCTCAGTGCATATTTAGACTCAGTACAGAATATGAAATTAAGAAACATTATACTAGTAATATGTATACTAAAAGTATACAAAGGTAAAATATGTGGCAACCAAGCAATTTTTCAGCCCAGGTAATAGTGGGGAATATACCTATAGGATCATGGAATCAAGGACTTTTGGCTTTGGTATGGCAAGCAATACAACAATTAAAGTGCTATGCAAATGTATTTATTTCTGTAAGTTGTATGTTAAGATCTTTAGCTATCTTTTTTCCATGTACCAGAAATTTAAGAAGGATTGTGTTTTATGGAAACCAACTAGACAGAATAACTTCTTAAAATAAATCATTTTTCTCTGAGTCAAGATATTTAGTTCCTCGATGTAAGCCTAGTTTATCTTTGGGGTTCGTGTCTCCAGGAAATAAGAGAAGGATGAATTCTGTTTCCTGATCCAGCTGGATACACTGTGTATTTTAAATGTTGAGTGCAGTCAGTTTATATTTACAATGATTATTGATATGTGATAATACTTTTTTGCCTCTTTATTCTTAATCTTGGGGGATCTACTGCTATTTAGATCTTTGTTTATGTTCCTCTTTTCAGTTTCAATGTGAAATCTTTCAATATTTAATAGTTAGATAAAGATAAGCTGAAAAACACACTTCATAGCTGACTACAGAACTGAGACAACAGGATAGAAAGAGTTTGGGAGGGGAAGAACAGGTGGAGGGAGGCATAGTGTTCTGTAGTGTAGTTGGTGGTGGATGCACTGCAGTGGTATCACCTGGCAAGGATACCCCAACATTACCTCAGTTAAAAATTAATTAACTTGGGGCTCTCTCTGGTGGTGCAATGGGTTAAAGCACCACATTCTGAAGTTCTCCAAAGCCACCACAGTCCAAGTTTGATCTCCAGCCAGAGAGCTGACCCACACGGTGTGGCAGACCTCTCCCGGCCCACCCACTGCTCCCCTCAGCAGTGTACTTTGTCAATCTGCCTGTTGTACTCTCCACTCCGTCTCTGGTGAATCCTCTCACCCACCACACCTCTGGCCTGGCCTGTACCCCAGTTCTATAAGCATAAATTGTCAAAAAAATAATTAGCTAATAATTATTAAAAAATATAGCTATTGAAAAGAAGTCATTTTCTCTTCCACATTTACTCCATATCATCTTCTGATTATGTCACATTGGTGAATTTATATGCATCAAAATACTAGCTGTAAGAGTATTCTAAATGTAAAGTTAATTTTCTAATCCATTAGTTTGAGCAAATTCTCATCAGAATTACCTTAAGAGATATTTAGTCTTAAAAGCCCTGCTAATGTACATGCTTTTCATGAACAACTAACATTGGTTAGTAACTAACATGAAGCTTTCCTTACAAACCCTAACCTTCCCATTTTAACCTTCCCAGTGTGGTGGATTTGAGCTTCAGCTTCTATCACCTCATACTCCCCTTGACATCATATTGATCATGAAAACTGTTCCCTATTTCAAACACTTGATAGTCAGTGTTTGATGATTCTATGCATTAGGTACACAACTAACTTAACATGCTGATGAATTAGAAAAGTAAAACTACACTTAGAGTACCCATGTAGCTAGTATTTTGATGCATAGAAGATGTCTGAGTGTCTACTGGTGCTAGTGTCTGCATTCAAGTTGAGTTGCAAGTGACTTGACTCAGAGCCAGTTTGTTTCCCAGGGCTAGGTTGTAGCTAAACTTGTGTGAATTCCTTCTGACTTCTGTTCTTTCAGTCCTTCAAATATTTTTGTAAGCCCTGTGAAATGAATTAAGTATTTCATATTTCTCACTGATATAATCTAAGTGACTTATTTATTCACTGAACACTGACTGGTGCAGAAAAGGACAAAGTAGTATTTCAGGGGATAGTTATGAACAAGATTTAGGGATGGCTGATTTAAATGGAAACTCCTCATCTGACAGACTGTGGGAAAAAATACACTTTATTTTTTGTTGTTTATCTTGTTTGACTTTAGTTATTTTCATGAAAATATTTGTTGTTTATCCTGTTTGACCTTAGTGATTTTCATGTGCCCACTATTACTAAGGAAAAGACAGGACCTGGGATCTGTTAGGGTACATCTCTTTATAGAGGGAATCCACTGGTTTTCTTTCTTTTTTTTTTTTAATTTTTAAAAAAAATATATTCACTATAACATCCTTCATTTCTGTGCATGGATGATTTCCCCATGATATTCCCACCACCAATTCACAGATGCACCATCACATAGTCCCTTGTGCTCACCCCACTCCTGTCCAGACCCCTCCTCCTCCCCTATCTAAACTCTCTGATCTACAGTTGCCTGATGATTTTTATTTTTACTTTATTATAGTTACTTGTTTTTAAATTCCTTATTTGTTTTTTCTACGTTCCTCCTATACGCAAGACTATTTGATATTTTTATTCTTCTTTCTGGCTTATTTCACTGAGCATAATCCCTTCTGGGTTTTCTAATAATTCCCCCAGTTCTGACCTTTCTTTTTTTAATGATCTTTTCAATATTTTTTTCATTAGCTCTTCCACCATCCCAATTATTAATTTCATGTAATGGAAACATCACAAGTTTTAATCACTCTTTACATTCTGTTATTAAAAACATGATTTTATGACTTTGAGAACTCCAAGTAGATAATTCAAAATTATTTTTTGAATTTTCAGACTTTAGGGAAGTGGTAAGTGATTCTTAATTAAGATTCAAGGACAATTAAATGAACACCATAGGTTCTTAATTCACTTAACAGTGTATTAAAAATAATTGGAAAGGGTATAATTTTTTTTAAAGATTTATTTATTTATTCATACAGAACTGGGGTACAGGCCAGAGATGTAGAGGGTGATAGGATTCACCAGAGACAGACCAGGGAGCAGAACAGGCAGATCGACGAAGTACACTGCTGAGGGGAGAAGCGGGCGGGTCAGGAGAGGTCTGCCACGCCATGTGGTCACCTCCGGGTCAGGCGGGGATCGAACTCATGCGGAAGTGGCTTTAGCTTCTCAGTGCTGTGCTTTAACCTGCTGCACTACCAGGGAAGGCCCAAGGGTATAAAATTTTACTAGTGAAATTATAATAAATCTATACTAGCAAAATATAAATATTTTACAAAATTCTAAAAAAGATACCTAGTAGAAATAATGCAACAACTACATACTTATAGTCAGTTATTTAATAAGTTCACTGTCATATTCAATGACATCTTATTACTATTACTGCCTATATTTTAAAAAATATTGAAAGTTTTGCCCGGTTTGACAGTAACTAAATTGCCATTGCCATTGCCATTGATGATTTGGTTTCATTTATTTGTATTACTTGTTTGTTTTCATCATTCTTCCCTGCAGTAGGATTCTGCACAGTTTATTCCAATCTAGAGTGATTTCCTTTTTCTAATTTATTGTAAAGAAGATAAAAATGATTACAATTAAAATTCTACATATTTATATACCTAGTTTGACCAAGTGCTGATTTGGTGGTGTAGGGGAGTTTCTTTATTTTAGTTTGAGATTTTTTTAGCTTTATTTGGCAGATAGGCACACTGATTGAATAGACCCATCTGTTGTCCCAGCAATTAGTTGGCTAGCATTGAAATTAACCAGGCGTATATCCAATGTGAGAAGAGTCTACTGTGGGAGGCCATCATTATGAGAATAAGTTTTGGCTTCAAAGGGAAATGCCAAGTAAATCTAGGTCATCAGCATGGGCATTCATTCATGGCATTTGGGGCTTTTCTAAGGCACACAATGTTTATTCAAAATATTAATTGAAAAAAGTTCATTTTTCAGAATGAACTTGACTTCAATTTTACCTTAGGTAATGTCATGGTGTTTTAAAATATTTAAGTAACAATTGACAAAGTGGGCATCATTTTTGTTAAATGTACTTAAAAGTTCTACTGAAGATTAATATATTAATGTTTGTGTATTTGTATAAATACAATAGCAGAAATCTTTTAAGATAGTTCAACTTAAAGGAAAAAAAGTCTCCTTTTTGATACACAAGTTAGAAGAAGTAAAAATCAGCATAGTTCAAGTGACAATGACCAATTGACTGTGTTATAAACATTAAAAAAATCATTTTTCATAAAAATGTCTCCCCTGTTGATTAATTGGAGTATGAGCAAGTTTTCTTTTTCAGGATCAAGATGTTAATACAAAGTCTACTCCTCCTTTCAGGAACATATCTTACATAGATTTGACATGTCTCAATAAATAAATCCATTCATTCAAATAGTAGATATATATTGAGAACTAACTTTGTGCTACCATTATAGATATAGATGATAAGTAATAAAGGAGATATTAAAATATAATGAATAAGAGAACACTGTCCTTATTAAATTTAGAACCTAGAACAGATAAAGTGCTAGTAAACTGCAATAATAAATTAAATAACATTTTATTATGTACAATTGCTTTGGAAAAAATAAAACAGAATAAAAATGGAATGTGCATTAGCTACAAAATATTAGAGTGTTTATTCCAATTTTAAATAGACCCACAGATAAGCTATGTTTCAGTGAATATATTTAACCTGTTATAAATTTATGAGAGTATAAACCCTGTTGATTTTGAGATTAGAGAGTACCGGGAATAGATATCACGAATTGTACATGTCTTCAGATGGGAGTCTTCCTGGTGAGATGTGTGTCAGGAGTCAGTCTGCTTACAGCAATGATGAGGGAAAGACAAATGGACATGAGGAAAGAGGAATGAATCTTTATAATTACTCTCCTTTTTGCATAGAGTGAGACAAAGATCATTGGAAGATTTTGAACAGGAAAAAAACATAATTTGGATTTTAGAAATAAAATGTGGTTTAACAGAAAACAAGTATACAGGCAAACAGTGAAATAGGGAGGTTAATTAGCGAGCAAGAACAATTGAGTTGACAGATGATGACAGATCTTTCAAAAGTCATAGTGGAAGTTGTAATAAAGGATTTGAGTCCAGATGATTTTGTAGCTAGTGAACAAAAATAAAATATAATGAAATAAATTGCTGAAGATTAAATATATACCAAAAAAAGAGAGAGATTCAATAATGATTTTGAGAATTTTGGATATACACACAAAAATGATGCAAATTCACATATTTGACTTAAAAATTGATTTCCCGTATGTTTTTAACTATTTTTATGGCAAAAGTATAGGTCATTGGCATCTATTTTCCTCCACAAACACAACACACTCAACTTCAAATATCATACTTATATAACACAATTTCACAGGTACATCCTTGACGTTGCAGGAGCTATATGACTCATTCAGTCCTGTTAACTAGTATCTTACTATTGAAAATGTGCTTCCTTTCCTATATCTCATATTTTATGCAACTGACTGTATAAGTTCTTTGATTTGATTAATATTTCAACTTTTATACACACACACACAAATTGTCTTCACTTTTCTTCTTGCTCAACTGAAATCATGACTTATCATTTAGTCATTCTTTACAGTCTTTATATAAATACATCTCTCTGATCTTATCTACTTTTACAATAATGTCACAGTGTTCCAATGCCAATATCAAAGTTTCCACTTCTGTATCGAATGAATGGCAGGTTTCTTGGGAAGAATTTCACTTTTAAGTGGGCTGAATTTATATAAAATTCTCATCAAATAGAGAGTATACTTCTACTAAACTTATGGTGATTCTATGAAGGCTGTTTTCCCCTCCTATCCAGGAATACATTTTAGTAAACACCTTCACAACTCTATATTTACTCACTGTTACAACTTATACCCTTATTATCTAGATTAACATTCTCATTAAATGATTTGTTCTTTCCCATGATTTAATACCATTTATGTGCTGGTGATTGCTAAAATTTTTATCTCTAATCCAGTTTTCTCCTATAACTCCCAATTAATATCTCACATTGCCTACTTAATTCCATTGAGATGTTTCTTATGCATGTCAAACTTTATTCCAAAACAGCAGTTAGTGTTTCCAAAACAACATGAAAATCATTTTTCTTTGACCATGGGAGAATTATTTGTTCAGATAATTAGGACAAAAACTTAGGGTTCATTACTGATATCTCCATTTTCCTAATCAGCTGTTTTCTGGTTTACATACATAAAGTATGAAACTTAGAAAGTGCTTATAGCTTTAGAAAATGTATGACTATAATAACTATTATAGATAATGGATATTAAGTCAACATATGTTCTCAACACATGTCTCTCTGAATTCTTCTTTTTAACTCCTTATATGTTTTGCCATTTACGCTATCATTTAGACATCCAGCTATTTCTTTCTTTGATACTATTTTATCATCATTATCATATCTTAATGCTTTAATTCCTTTTATATCATTTTACAGTAAAGATCCACTAAACTAGCTAAAGTATTTGAATAACTATGTTCAGAACAACAATTATCAAATATGGGTGTCCTATTAATACAATTATTAAAGTTAAATGTAGAATGCAATTTGACATTGTACATCAAACATTCTCTTACTACAAAATGAGACACTGTTACAAATTAATATTGACTATAAGCATAAGTCTAAACTTTGTGTAATTGATAAGATATATATTAGTTTTTTTTTAACTGAAACTTAGCTTCACTTTCTCCCCACAGAGACATTTTCCTGATCATGATTGTCCATCTCACACTGAGCATCCATTGGTATTTCTGTCACCTATCCTATGGTTCTTGTGTCTAAAAATTTGTCAAAGAAGTGCTATTACCACAAGTCCGAACCACAAGAGAATTATCAAAAGTCACATAAAAGTGGTAAAATGGTGTCAGAAATGGCAGCAGGGACCCTTCGTGGACATAACGGGTTAGGACGCAGCACTGCAAGCTAGCCACAGCACCTTAAGATTGAGTTCTAGTCCCAGCCCCATAGGTGATCCACATGGCATGGCAGACCTCTCCTGACAAGCCCACTGCTTCCCTCAGCAGTGTACTTTGTTGATCTGCCTGTTCTGCTCCCCACTCTGTCTCTGGTAAATCCTCTCACTGTCCCTGCACCTCTGGCTTGTACTCCAGTTATGTATGCATAAATAAATACATCTTAAAAAAGAAAAGAAAAGAAATGGCAGCAGGAACCCAGTTGTGTAGGTGGCATGGAGTACCATGTATAGAATTGTCTCAGTCAGCATTTTAAGTGGTATTTTCCTGGGGTTCTGGCTTGTTTCTGTTTTTTTCTGTGAAACTGATTCTCTAGCCTTCATTTTGGTTCTATGAAATATCAGGTATCATTTTAGTTAGTTACTTATCTTTGAATTAACTAAATTTTTTTTTGTATTACATTCCATTGAGAGGTACAACTGGTAAACACTGTTACATATAACTACAAACATATGAAGATATAAAATATATGAAGGTTCATTGTGAAATATACTCCCAAACTCAAAAATACTGTTTTTATTTCCAGCAATTTTTTTCTTATCCCTATTTCAACTAAAAATGATTCTATTATTTTACCAAGAAATATTTTTTTCTCCTATTTTCTTGGGTCATATTGTAACAGCCAATATACCACCAAAAACTGAGTTAATCAATTATTTATTATGTAACCTGTTATAAATTTATGCAAAAGTATACATTTCAGTATATTTAATTGTAACTTCTATCTTCCTCAGTTTTAAATTTACACTTCTCTGCCTGTGTGTATGTGTGTGTGTGTTTGTGTGTATACGAGGGTAACTATTGAAAAGTAAGGATTTGAATGTATTTCATAATAGAGCATTTTATACATGTGTACTCTCCAAAATATTATATTGATTACTAAACATACAATTATTCAGTAATTCCTTAATTTATGTAATTTGAAAGGCCTTATACCAAGGATATTATTAAATGTTTCTAATAGGGTAGTGAAAAAAATAAATGGATAGCACATTTTTCTTTCAAAGTTAAAGTTAAGTTTCTTTTTTAAAAAAGGTTTATTTATTTATGGATATAGAATTGGGGTACAGGCCAGAGGTGCAGAAGCAGTAGGAGTATTCACCAGAGACAGAGTGGGGAGCAGAACAGGAAGACTGAGGCTGAGGGGAGCAGCCAGAGAGACAGGAGAGGTC
This sequence comes from Condylura cristata, assembly GCF_000260355.1. NCBI lineage: Eukaryota > Metazoa > Chordata > Mammalia > Eulipotyphla > Talpidae > Condylura > Condylura cristata. The sequence continues at coordinate 25,016,276 of NW_004567113.1, read as the reverse complement.
TGCTGTGTCATGTGGTTCACCTGCAGGGTGGGATCAAACTTACACTGAAGTGGCTATAACTAGTGTATAGTACTGCTCCTTAACCCACTGCATCACCAGGGATGGCCGGGTAGCCTAATCTAATTACCTAAATAGTTAGTGAAAAATGGTTGTCAGATTATAATATTTAGGGAAATTGTTTTATAGAATTTAAAAATTATCATTTTATTCACAGAAACATTAAATATATACTCAGCATAAAATAATGTAAGAATAATTATAGTTATTCTACCAGAACATTTAGATTATTCCACATTTGTCTATTAACCAATGTCTTCTACTTCAGAATTATTTAATTTAGAAATACCAGCATATTTGGAATTAATGTTTTTTTTTTTTTTTTATTATTTATTTATTTGTTTATACAGAACTGGGGTATAGGCCAGAGGTGCAGGGGTGATGAGAGGCTTCACCCCAGACAGAGTGGAGAGCAGAACAGGCAGATGGATGAGGGAGCAGCGGGAGGGTCAGAAGAGGTCTGCCTCACCATGTGGTCACCTTTGGGGAAGGCGGGGATTGAAATTATGCTCAAGTGGCTTTAGCTTCTTAGTGCAGTGCTTTTACCTGCTGCACCACCAGGGAGGGACCCAATATTTGGAATTAATGTATAAAGAAAGCTATTATTAGCCAGTTGATGGCACAGTTGTTCCCGAAGTAAACAAATACTCACTAATCTTAGGACATTTTTACTTTTTTAGTTTTCCTGAGTCCAAATCTATGTCCAACAGAACATTCCTAATCGTATGCTAAAATTTGTTTTAAAAAAACAAGAAACAAAAATAAGTGCCTTTAAGCATGAACAATGACTAAATGGTTGATAAGTACACAGCCTGCAGCTGAACTGATTCTAGACAAATACATGTAGTAGGCAGCCAATTGTGTTCATGACTTAGAGACCATCAATTAATGAGAATTATTAAAGAAAGAAGAATGTCACTTTGAGATTTACACCCCATTAATATTATTTTTTTGATGTTAAAAACAGATATAAATATCAGAAAATAGAAGAGAAAGAGTTTGGATTGGGTAGAGTTATACTAAAATATCCATAATCAATGTATTAAATGGCACAAAATCTTAATTTTACAGATATTTTCATTTCTAAGAGTATTAGGGCCAACTATTTTACACACTGTTAAATATTACACAGCTTCTAAAATCTATTGTGAGAGATAATATAGAAACATATAACATACACAAACCAAATAACTGTGGGAAAAATCAGGACTCAAAATTATAACAACAAATTTTGAATATGAAAATGTGTACATGGAAGACATTAGAGTAAGATATATATACACACACACACACTATCATAGCTTGTTTATTAAAATAGCATGGTAATGGATGAAGTTTTATCTGTTTTAATTTCTCTTTATTTCTTCTATTGTCATTGTTTCAGGAATTTTACATCATCAAGAGAAAATTATATTTTTAAAATTACTTTGCTTTGCTTCTTATTATTTAAAATTTGAAGCTAAAATATAAACAGATAAGTCTCAAAACCCTTGTGTTTTCTTCATAAATGAGAACTCTAGTCCCATTTCTATCTTTTTATGATAGAATGTTTGAGAGAAACTGGTGTTTTCTATAGGTAATAGTATAGTGTTAAATGTAATCATCCATCTGCTGGGTCAAGACCCTCTTTCTGTGAAGCAGGTTGATTAGCATCAGTATATAGGAGCTTTTGATGGATAACTGCTTATGATACCCACTCATAGTTGTGATTGCACACATCAGGATAAAATATTGACTATAGAGACATTTTAGAAATAGATTATTTCTTGGGGTAAGTGCATTTCTAGTAACATTGAAAGTAACTGATTCCTTTACTTGTAGAGTTGAGCTTTTCTGAAGAAAAGCTCAAAAATAAAATTTTAACTAATTTTGTCATTGGCTTATAATACTATGAATGTTTGGTAGTACATTCTCACATCTCCATACACACCCACCATCAAATTTCTATTTTACTAGACCTCTCTATCAAATAGACCCCCTCTATTACCTTCTTTCTTCTCCCTTCCCCTCCAGTAAGCACAGCACTTTTTAAGGCGTTAGTTACTTTTGTTCTTTTGCTAGTTTGTTTGCTTTGGCTATTTCTATTCCATATATGAAAGAATCCATCTGGTAACTTTCACTTTCTAAGTTATTGTTGCTCAGCAACTTCCATCCATATTATCCTAAAATGCAAGATTTCACTAGTATTAATAGCTGTCATCTACCATAAAAACAAAAGACATCCTATTGAATGGAAAGATATATTTGCATATCATTCATTTCATAGAGGACAAAAATCTAAAATATAAAAAGGATTTATACAACTCAGCAACAGAAAAGAAAAACATAGTCAAACCACAGACATAGACATTCCTCCAAAGAAGGCATAAAGGTGGTGAACAAGCAGTGAAAAAATGCTCAGTTTTACTTATTATTAGGAAATGCAAATCAAAACCACAATGAGCTATGACCTCATATCCATGAGAATGGCCTATTTCAAATGAACTGGAAACAGCAAGAGTTGGTGAGGGTGAAAAGAGTACTTATGTATACTGTTGATGGGCCTGTAATGCCTATAACTTCCATGGAAAACAATATGGAGGCTCCTTACAAACTGAAAATAGAATACTATATGATCCAGCAAAACCACTCCTACATATGTATCCAAAAACTAACAGCATTCACTTTTGACCATTTGAAAAGACATTTTTACCCCTATATTCATCATATTTATAATAAACAAGACATGGAAACAAACAAATGCCCATGGAGAGATGCCTGGATGAAGAATGTGTAGGTGGTTGGTACTGCTTTTTAAAGAGAGAGGAGCCGTTCTCTCTAAAATTCAATTTATTCAAACAGACTGTTGAGACAACATTTTCCTTTTTAAAACCAAAACTAAAACAGGGTCATAGCAGTGTACAGTGAGTCAAAGAATAGAGCTAAATTAGAGGACAAGGTCACAATCTGCATGTGCAATTGCAAAACCACACAGTCTCAGGGGAAAAAAAAAAAAAAAAAAACAATGGGGCTTATTTAACAAACAGGGGGAAACAAAATGTTCGTAAGACCACAAGCTACCAGCTAACTCACCGAGATAGTTTCCACAGTGTCCAGAAGTTCCAAACAGAATTCTGCTAGTGCACAAGATGGCACCATCCAATGAGGGCCTGGAGCTCATGGCAGCAGGCAACCCCTCTGGGTAGCCTGTGGGCGACTCCCACAGCTACTACAGAGCCTCAGGGACTTGAGCACTCCAAACCTGGCTTAATGGGAGGGGCTACCTGCAGGCTGCAGCTCCTGAGGAGGGCGGAGCAAACGGAATCCCACCATCACTGTTGCTTTTAGAGTGGTGCTCACCAGCTACTACCTGCACACACTGGAACAACTGGGTGGGGCAGAAACCGCAGCTGCCACCCAACCTGCAGGCACTGCTGGCTGGCCTCTGGACAAGGAAGTACAGAGCAGTCATTTCCCATGGATTGTGGCCTGGAGCTCTGGATTTGATACAGGGCAGCAAAGGACACTAAAACCGGCCAAGGATACTACCGAAATAGTTCACTGGTCACTTTCCGAGTTTTCACCTGTGCACACACTGTAAAACTACTCAGGCTTGGAGAACAACAATTGGATTGATTAACAAGCCAGGGGAAAACAACAAATCAAAAGTGGCTGTTTACCGCATCCAAAACAGTCCTAAACAAAAAGCATTTCAGAGGTTTGGAGCATGCAAGGAAGCAGACTATAGGCCAGGTTCCAATTCACCAAGACAACAGAAGACATAAGAGGAGATGCTCCCATAGGTGCTGAAATACCCAAGCACAGCACTAGACAAGCAGCACTTAAAACCACAGTTGCAGCTGTTGAATGACCCGAAAAATGGCCCCACTCAACGTTATCTCAGCCAGGCGTCCTGCTCCAGGTCTTCACCTTCCCTGCCAGGCTGTAACAAGATCAAAACCAGAAAAAGTTTCAGTGGATAGGCTACTTGCAAAGCCTCCAAACTTTTCCTCTCTGACATTGGCTGCTGGAAGCTGCTGCATGTTCTCCAGAGGCCTTCAATAGCCTTCTGAAGATTGGTGTGGTGGACGCTTAAATCGCTCACCCTGGAGATGCTGAAGATCTGAAAACTCTGAATCCCAAACACTGAATCCTGAACACCAAATTCAAGCAGCTGCTTCTGGAGTCCTTTATATTTCTTATCAGTGTCTCCACCCCCAAATGTGATACGTTTTAGCATTTTCCCTGGGGCTGTCTATCCTCATCCTCAGGACTCCAGGGGCAGCACCTGTAGCAGTCTTGGCTTCAGCCACCAGTTACAGAGTAAACACCTCAATATTTGAAATCATCCATAATCTCTTAAATAATTGAATGTCAACACATCAGCCAGAATGACACTTTGATAATTGAAAGTTTTAGTTACTGCTAAAATAAAAATTTTTTAAAGGTATCTCATTTTGGGCCCTCCCTCATGACTCAGTGGATTAAAGCTCAGCTCTAGGAAGCCAGCTGCAGCTGCTTCAGGAGGAGTTTGATCCCCAACTAGGCAGGTGACCCACATGGTGTGGCTGATCTCTCCTGACCCTCCTGCTGCTAACCCTCAGCAGTGTGCTTCATCAATCTGCCTGTTCTGCTCCCCACTCTGTCTCTGGTGAGTCATCTCACCACTTCTGCAACTCTGGCCTGTACCCCAGTTCTAGATGCATAAATAAGAAAGTTCTCATGCTGAGTGCAAGAATAGATGATCCTGAGAAATTAATTTTCCAGTTTCAATCAATCATTATCTTATGTTTTCTGCTATAATATATTCACTTTCCAGCACTTGCTAGCTTAACCCATAGGTGATCTGACTATGCCAGAAAAATACTCTGAATACAAAGTTAATGGTAGATGCAATAAGTACAGAGCTTATCAACAAGAATGGCTAGATTTATGTGGTTTTATACCAGAATGTAACAATATCTGTTACAAGAATAAATTGGATATAGGTGTTGTAGGAGCACAGCATAGCAAATGAGGCTTCAATATTCACAGCTTGAAAAACTGAAAAAGTATAAGTACTTTTCACTAACAAGAACAATAGAAAACTGTGAAAGGCTTAGAGGATAGCATTTTAAAGTGGGATCACAATGTTACTGATGTATACTCATTTGCTCCATAAGGACAGTTAGTAAATGTTTTCTCCATACTTTTCCATTGAATATGCACTACTATCCCAGAGTTCCATTTTGTTTTTGTGTAGGAAAATTTTAAAATTCAATCATGTAAATGTTGATAGTAGCTAAAATATTCACAACTATTAAAAAAATCATGCCATTAATGATTTTACTTCACTTGTTTTTGGCATGTAGTAAGTGCCTTGCACATTGTATTTTTTTAGAGTTTATTTGATTGCAAAAAGTAAAAGATAAAATTTCATACAGCCTGGGTGGTCTTTTCCTGTAAGTAAAGAAACCCTTAAGATCAACCATTAAATAAAATGATAGCAAAATAATACTATAAAGTACAAAGCAGAAACCGATTCCTATAAATATAGTGTATCTGCCAAGGTCTTGTATATTTGTGTGTGTTTGTGCGTGTATGTGTGCGTGTTTATTTTAAATCAAGAATCAAAAATTTCAGAGTAGTATTTATAAACTTTGGGAATTTATTGGAGGTAAAAGGAAATGTTTGCATAGTTGCCTTTTCTGCTACTTATATATTTTGCTTCTATATATTAAAAATGCTTTAAAATCATATTTTAACTCATAACTGCTGTCACATCCATGTTATATTTCATTTTATTTCTTGCCAAATAATATAATAGAACATGGATATAAGAAGTGCAAATTACTTGGCCTTTTTAAAATGTGTTATATCTCTGTCTATGCAGTGCTACTTAATTGAATTAGACATTTAATTTTGACTTGATTTGAAATTCTAATATGCTGCATGTTGGTTCATTTGTCTTACAATATGTTTCATTTGAGGCATTCCACTTTATAATACAAAGAAATATAGAGTTGAAATTTAATTTATTAAACTTGATACACAGTGTGTGTTTAAGAAGTCAAGTTTGAGAAAGTGTTATTTGCTTATACAAGTGCTTAAATGATTAGGTATTACCAAAAATGGAATGTTCACTTAATTTGTCAAGAAGCAAATAAAGCACACTTTATTGTATTTGCATAGAATTTATAATAAATATCTGCTTATATATTCATAATTATCCCTGTTATCCCTATATTACTATATCTGTATATGTTCATACATATTAGTAATATCATTTATAGCAAATATTACAATAAATACAAATTACTAAGAATAGAAACATGTAAAATTAAGAAAGAATTGAAGTTTTCGTTCTACTCCATCTTTAAGCAAATAATGTTCCTCTTAAGACTACTTTATATAAAATAATGAAGATGAAGATAAATTTTAGTGTGTCATATATTGGACATATATTGTGATGATGATGAATTTAGTGTGCCATGTATTTATTGGACATATAGTCTGTCCAGATGCTATCATATGTACATAAGTATAGATATGTGTATATGCACATAGATACGTATACACACACACACACACACATATATATATACACACATTTGTATGTGTGAATGAATATAAGCACACACATATATATCAACAATGTATGTGCATACATCTTGCTAGTTCTTAAAGAGAGAAATCTTCATTAGATATACAAATGAAAATTCCCATAATGTAGTTAAATATTTAGAAATATAGTTAATAATAACTGGTACTTATTTGATCAGGGTGATAAGTATATGTTAATGGAGAGGAATATTAATATGACTTGAGAACTAAAGGCAAATGATTGTTGGTTTTCAACTGTTTTGGATGTCTTTGATGTCTTTGATAGTATTTTTTTAGATCTTTTTGGGTCTCTTAGATAATAACATCTGGTGGTTCAATTCCCAGATTGATATTTTTCAGTGATTATTTCTTTACATAGATTTTTTTTTACAAAGACTTTATATTGTTTAAGATTTTATTTATTATGGGATACAGGTCAGAGGTGCAGAGGCAGTGAGAAGGTTCACCATAAACAGAGTAGGGAGCAGAACATGCAGATCCACAAAGTACACTGCTGAGGGAGGCAGCAGTCGAGTCAGGAGAGGTCTGCACACCATGTGGGTCAGCTCCAGAGCAAGTATCAAACTCGCACTGAAGCGGACATGGCTTGGCTTAGCTTCCCAGTGCGCACTCCAACCTGCTGCACCACCAGGGAGGGCCTACATAGATTTTCTACGTCTTTGTCTTCTCCTTTGGCACCTCTGCTACATGGATATTATTATTCTTTTAGTTGTCCCAGAGGCTATTTACACTTTACACTCCTATATACTGACATTATTCTATTCATTTCTAACGTTGTGTTTTCAAGTTCACTGATGCCATCCATTGCTTCTATTTGTTTGCTAGTTAAGAACCTCAATTTAACTTTTTGAATCAGTTAAAGTATTTTATAGCACTTTTATTTCTAATTAGTTCTATCAGCTTTTTCAGAACTGTTGTCCTTGGGTCATGCTATCCTACTTCTCTTAGTCAGGTATTTGGTTCAAGGTTATTTTCTCTGGAAGTTATTTATTTATAAGTGTTGTGTCTTCTCATTTTTAATTTGCCTGGGTTTTAGTAAGCATAGATTTCAGACCGTTGGCTTTGAACCTGTCCAAATAATCTGAGAACTAGTACCAGCAAGGAGTAAAAGATATAAAAGAGGCTGTAGATCACCAGAGACTTGCCTCCAGTAAACTCAGGAATTTGAACATCCTGTTATATGGTGGGTATCAAACTTGTATGGTGGGAATTCACAGTGATCCACTCTTCTAGACATACTCTTCCACCTTAATGTCTCTTTTAGTTTTATGTTTACTTCCACAGTAAACTGGGAAGATTTAGTAGTTGACATTAGGCCACAGGACTGAATTTGTTCTGTTTTCTTCCTGGCTATTTTTCTTGTTATTGGTAGAAGCTTGAATTCTAACTTTTGCTAACATTTCTTTGTTTTTGTTTTAGCCCTGGCCGGGTTAGGGGAGTGGAGCCTGGTAGGTAGATATATCAGTCTGGGTTTCAAGCATTCGTATCTTTTATAAGGAAACCCAGGTGCTCCTACCTGATCCAAGCTATAGCTATTCTGTATTAACACTTGGGCTCAAACCACTAATTCTCACTCCATGATTCTCCTGAGCTCTCCAGCAATGCAACTCTCAAACAGGATGCCTACTTATGGATCCCCTTTATCCCACACTATGCTATTTAAAGAGCCTAAATGTTAGCATGTGTCCAACTAAAAGCTGAAGGAGCTATGCACAACCACCAAAAATATGTCCTGCGGGATGGATTGCCCATATCATGCTAAAGAACGTTCACTTAAAAGTTTGGCCCAGCCCTTTTTGCTGTTTCTTTGCTTCTATTGTGTGCTGTAGTTGTCCATTTTATAATTGTCCATTTTTTCCTTGGCAGTGTTTTGGTTTTGTTTTACAGAAATTTACTTGTGTGTATCTGGGGAAGGCAAGGTGGGGTCCTTATTCTGCTAACATCTTGCCTAGCCTCTGTTAGTGGTGGTTTAAACAACCAGTTGCAACCTATGAGACATTTAGATCACTATGTCTTTTCCATATTCAAAACTTTGCTTTCCTAATGTTAGCTATTCTAGCTGTCATGGCACTCAGTGTAGTTTTAGTTGGAATGACATTCAAGACAATGGAAAAAAATATTAATATGTACTTACTAGACATGCATATGTTTCTATTAAAACATGCTTCAATAGCTTATTAACGAAACTGAGTCTTCTAATAAACAAGTATGTTTCCTCTTACTTCCTCATTAGGTCTTCATTACTCTACATCAGATTCTGTATTAATAGATTAATAACAAGTAAGGAAACAGAGAGATAGCTGGCTATATTTCTTATGAGATTGAAGCACTACCTACTGCGCTATGGAGGCAACTAATATATTTCTTTAATCATATTTTATGCTATTATTTACCAGGATACCTAAGAGACTCTCAACTAACAATTTTGTTTTAATGCATAAAATGATTTCAATTAAACAATTGCCCTATCAATATTTACTTTATAAAATGCAACATTTCACATTTTGCAATATGTTACTGTTTTCTGATTTTAGTGATATATATCCAGTGATATTATTGAAAGTTCAGTTACCCTAGGAATATTTGCATAATAATGAAATATGAGATGATATGATGTCTGTCACTCCTCTGTAGAAGCTTTAAAAGCCAAATAGAATTTTGAATATTGCTTTCCCCTTATCTTGGGAATCAGTGATGCAAATATTAAGTTGATTCCCTTATGATTTACTGGAGTGACTAGTAGGTAGAGTAGTGCTCCTCTAAAAACAAGTTAAAAGAGTAGCATTAGAAAAAGAAATTATCCTGATACTTGTTAATAATGTTAATGATGAAAGATATGGTTCAAGGACTCACGCTATGAGGGTTTGTAGAGAAAGGAGATTGGTTTAAACTTCAATATAATAAATAAAACAAGATTGGTTTCAACTTCAATATAATAAATAAAACTTCTTTAATACTACTAAAAGAGTAGGATAGGAATCAGAAATTACTAAAAGGAAACATTAGCATGAAGGGGCATTTTGGTTAAGCTAAGAGGAAAGGATTTTTGCTGAAGTGTGGTCAGGGTCATCAGATATTACCTGATAGGTGCAATGAGAATTTGATCAGCTATCTATTAAGATTAATCATACATTAAAAGTAGGATTCTCTGTAAACTGATTTAGCAAGATTCTTGCTATAACTGTATTGCAGACCCACCATGGAGAGTTACTTCTATTGAGACTGAGATATTCATGCACTCCTTAAAAGTTTGTTAAATGAATAAATTAATAAAAAATTGAATCAGGATTGCTTTCATTACAAGACTAGTTAAGATGATAAGTTTATAGATTTAAGAATGCATTAAG
>NW_004567113.1:25004437-25005807 GCF_000260355.1 Condylura cristata | reverse complement strand
CACATGGCGCAGCAGACCTCTCAGATCTCTCCTGTCTCTCAGGCTGCTCCCCTCATTATTGTATTTTGTGGGTTTACCTGTTCTGCTCTCCACTCTGTTTCTGGTGATTTGCTCGCCATCCCTGCACCTCTGACCTGTACCCCATTTCTGTATGCATAAAGAATGAAAGAAACAATACATAAAATTGTTTCTGTTTTCAGGACCTCCTTGGTGGCACAACGGGTTAGGACACAGCACTGCAAACCAGCCACAGCCACTTCAGTGTGAGTTCAATCCCCAGCCCCAAGAGATGAGCCATATGGTACAGCAGACCTCTCCTGTTTCCCCATTGCTTCCCTCAGCAGTGTACTTCATTGATCTGCCTGTTCTGCTCCCCACTGTCTCTGCTGAATTCCCTCACTGCCCCTTCACCTCTCCCTGTACCCCAGTTCTGTATGCCTAAATAAATAAATCTTTAAAAAAAGAAATTGTTTCTGTTTTTTCAACTTGACAATAGCAATAAATTTTCTAAATAAGGCCATTGTTAGGGTTTGTTTATTACATAAATAAATTAATAAAACAAATAAATATTTATTTTTGAGATTACAAAGTGCCTTTGTTTTAGTTATGTACAGTGGTCTAAAATTATTTGATAATGCTAAAATAATATATCACAAATCAATTATTTACATTTAGAGTATATTACCCATCTTCCTTTTAGATATGTGATGAAAACATAACTTAGTCAGCTTTGTTTCCTAGAATTACCTTTCAAATTAATAAAATTGATTTTTTTTCAAATAATGATTTAGTAACATGGATATATTCAACTAATACATTTCTTAAGGCTTATAAACATCATTCATTCTCTGAAGGGGCAGAGTAGTTTCATTAATGGAGCAACATCTGTTCTTTTAGCAGTAAATGAGTTCCCTGAAGGACAATTAATAAAAAATATTTCCATTAAACACAGCTGGTAAGTTGTTAATAAAAATACAACAAATTAGAAGGGAAATAACTGTTGATTCAGTAAATATGAGACTGTAAAATATATAATTTTTGCTATAAATTTAATCAATCTAATTTTAAATTCTTAACATACATGCAACTTAACTTTCAACAATAGAATTTTGATCATTGAAACTGATAACACTCAGCATCTTTCTAGTTTCACAATATAAACTAGTGTATTTAATAAAGTAAATATTGACTAAATGAAAACTGTAATTGAGATGATAATTTCTTTGAAGGAAATAATTAATTAAGACCCTCTTGTGTATCGTGTGGTAGATAGTAACATAAAGCATAATTTTAGAAAGATGTGTCATTCTATTTATTTGCTATTTATTATTAATATAATATTGCAAGTAAAATGAACATCATACTTTGGT
>NW_004567113.1:25003159-25004337 GCF_000260355.1 Condylura cristata | reverse complement strand
AGAAATCCTATATTGTGAAAAAATAAATGAGTATTTAAAATAAAAAATAAATTAACCTAAAATGAATGAAAGACTTGGATGTAAAACCTAAAACCATGGAATACTTAGAATAAAACATTGTCAAACATTTCTTTGGCTTCAGGAATGTTTTTAAGGACTCCTCCGATTACAAAACAAATAAGAGAAAAATAAGAGATAAAAGGGGCTACATAAAACTAAAAAGCTTCTGCACAGTGAAATAAACTATTAATAAAACAAAAAGAAGAATGAGGAAAAATATTTGCATAGCACATGTCCAAGAAGAGGTTGATATCCAAGATCTACAATGAAATCATTTAGTCAACACAAATAAACAAAAAGCCTATTAAGAAATCCAAATCCAAAGTAGTTGTATGGATCACCAATATACACTGGAAAAAAAAATTATCACCACGTATAAGGAAAGTGCAAATCTACACTATGAAACACTTCATTCTTATGAGGATAATCCATAATAAAACCACCAGAAATAGCAGTTGTTGGATAAGGATATGGAGCGAAAACAACCCCAACAAGCTGTGTTTGGGAATGTGGACTTTGGTCCAGTCCATATTAACTTTATGGAGGTTTTTCAAAACATTTTAATGAGATTTAATTTATATTTCACTTATTTCCATTTTATGTTATCTACACACTCACAGCAAAACACATTAATTCAAGGGATATATGTACTCCTATGTTCATTGCAGCAATACTTTCAATAGCCAAGTTACGGAAACAACCTTAGTATGCAAAGACAGATGACTAGTTTAAGAAAGTGTAGTTTGTATTCTTAATGGAATACTACTCAGTTATAAAAATGATAAAAAATATGTCTTTTGCAACAATATGGATGGATCTGGAGAAATAAGTCAGAAATATAAAGATAAATATTATGATTTATGTCCTATGTGTATAATAACAATGGAAGGGAAAGAACTAGATGAGATCAAACCCTAGAAATTTTAATGTATAGTTGAGATTACAAGATTGGAAGGATGGAGGTAGGGAGCAAAGTGTGGATGAGGCCCAGTGGACTCTGGCGGAGGATTGTGGGTGCTTTCATGGTGAAATTAGTGTGAAAATATATTTGAAGAGGTGTGAAACTATAATTTTGGATCATATACAGTGTTGAGAAACAGCATTACAAAAATAAAAAA
>NW_004567113.1:24996293-25002249 GCF_000260355.1 Condylura cristata | reverse complement strand
TTTCATCTTCCACATTTGATTACTAATTTTTAGTCCTAGTACATGTTAAATTCATTCATCTATTTTTCTCTATTTTCAATAACAGTGCTTTAATCCTGGGTATTGCCTCCTCCATCCAGATAAATACAGAAACAATCTGCTTCCAATAATTTTTTTAATTCTTCCCACAATCGGTGGACATGGCATGCCTGAAACTCTCTTGATGTAAAACCACTTCTTTTAAGGTACTTATCAAGAAACATAGCTTTGCAATGGATCTCAATCAAAATGGAACTCTTTTACTTGATCATAATGAGCACATTTGTCTATCTCTTCAGTTCATATTTTCTATTCTCCATCAGACATTCAATGTTCCATTCTTTAATTTTACATTTAGTATCCTCAGACTTACACATAATATATCGCACCTAACTAAGGTACCACTTATTTTCTGACCACTATTCCTGGGTAACACCTCAACTACTTTATGTCCTTCACTTAGACATCAGTTTCTGAAGAAAGATTCCTCTAACCCATTACTACCAAGCCAGCTGTCATTGCTCAGTATTTCATGTTTCATAACACTTGACACATTGGTATAATTTATTGTTCAATTGTCAAAGATTCTTTGCACTATAAATTCAGAAGCAGAGTTTATGTCTTTCCTATTTCCTTTTCTTATCCAGTCTCTTGGCATGTGAGCAATTTTCTTTGACTTATAAATAATATTTGCTTGTAGAAATAAACAACCTCTTTTCAAAAAAATTCCCACACATGTTCCACTGTGAAAGAATTTTGAAGACATTATGCTGAATAAAATAAGTCAGTAACAAAGAGCCAAAAAAACCCCGGCATCTTTTTATATGTATGAAATATTTACAGTGGTCGCATTCATGAAAATAGGAGCAGAATAGTGTTTTCTGGGTTGGGTGTTGAAGGATGGGGCTTAGGATAACACAATGGAAAGTTACAAGTATAACAGGAAACATTAAAAAATATTGTACAGATGAAAGGTTCAGACAGGGATAAGTTTATTAGTAAAAGAAAAGAAGGACTATTTCAGGAAAAGCTACTTTACTTAAGGGAAGGCAGAGACGTCTTTTGCAGATTGCCTCACTTGCTCTGACCAGAAAATTGCAGATTAATTGGTTTAAAATTCCACTTTTGGGAGAGATTGAACAATTCCTTAGGTTAGATAGTAAATCTTGGTGGCATAAATGACTTCTGTTAAGGTCTGTGGTTTATTTTTTAACGCCAGGAATAAATTATTTGAAATGAGTGAGTAACTTTTCCTAGTCCCAGAGTAATTAAGTAAGAAAAGTTAAACATGAAAGCAAAATTACCCAGTGCTCATACTCCTTACCACTGCATAATTCTGAAATAATTCTAAGCCTTAGGAGGTATACTATTTTGATGCTAATTTAAATGTTTTGGAGTTAATTTCTAAATAACATTTTCATAAGCTTCTGATTTCAATATTGCATTACATAGCTCAAAAATACAGTCATATAATGCTGTTTGTTTTTTTTTTTTCTTTCCTCTTTGGACATGCTCTTTTTATCAAACCATGAGCAATAGCTCACTATTTATTTTAAACATAACTTTAAGACAATACTTTTTTGCATCTTTTATATTCTGTGAGTCAGTATATCCTCGAATTGTCTTCCATCAACACTTTATAGGTTCAGATCACATTTTTTAATATGCCAGTTATCTTACATCCTTCTAGAGTGACATTAAATCCTTCACTAAAAACAAATTTTATGTAATTCTTTTATATCATAATTTTATTTTAATATTGTTTTATATATATTTTATATTTCTAATATGATTTCACTATTCATGATTTTACTATTATTTGTTGTATTGAATGGTCTTTATGTCCTTGAATTTATCTTAAGATACACTCTGCCAGCCACATGCCTGGATAAAGGGTCAGGCAGCGTTCACCTATTGAGTCTATATTGGTTTTGTTTTTAAAGATTTATTTTATTTATTTATGCAAGAACTGGGTGCATACAATTCGGAGGGGTGAGAGGATTCAACAAAGATAGAAGATTCACAAGGGATAAAGAGGATTCACCAGAGATTTAATAGAACAGGCAGGTCTACTAACTACACTGCTAAAGGGAGTAACAGGCAATACAGGAGAGGTCTGCTATGCCATGTGGGTTAGTGCCCAGGCCAGGGATCAAACTCATGCCACAAGGACTGACAATAGCTTGACAGAGCTAAACCTTAATTCCTGTGTATCTAGGGAGACCCGTAAGACTATTTTGAATCATTTGAGACATACTCTTTTTTCTATCCCATGCTTTAAATTCTCAACCTCATGCTCTTAATTCACTAGTAGTGAGGGTCCTCATTCCAGTCCTGGTGAAAGCAGAATCTAGACCCATTCTCCCCATTCACCCTCTTGTGCCCATGCTGTTTAGCCCCAGTTATGCCTATAATTTCCAGGTTCTGTTCATATTAAATCTTTTTGCTTTTTCAAAATTTCTTGATGGTTAGTACTAAAGAACATCTTGTTATGACAATAAGAAACTCAAGGGATAGACTGGTTGAAATTAGCAAAAACAATTGATATTTATCTAAATATGTATTTCTGGGTTTTTTTTCCAGAAAAATGCTGATTATTAAGCAACACCCTTATACACTAGAACATGAGTTTCTTTAGGAAAGTTAAAAAAGATTTTTTGGAAAAGGCAAGGATAAATTGAAGGGAATAAATACTTACCTGACATGTGGACACATAGAGAATGTTAACTAAAGAAATCACAAATGAATTAAGAAGAAAGAGATTAATTTTTTCTGGTATTTGTCATTGACACATCAATTTTCACATTTGGATAAATGAGAAACCTCAAAATCAGAAATGAATAGAGTAAACCAATTTAAATTTACAGAAAGGGCTGAAAAAATTACTGAAAATCTAACAAATGAAGATAATTGTACATTTAATGTGTAATGCATCTGTGCTAGCTGTTGTCAACATATCACTGCTTTAATTAACTACACTGAAGTATCTGTTGTGCAAACTACCTATTCCACTTCTAAGTTCAGGTGAACAGAATATAGGACTGATATACATATCATGTAAGGGCCAGCCATGTGAACTGAATTTTTTAAGAATACTATTAAAATCGGCCCTCCCTGGTGGCGCAGCGGGTTAAAGCACTGCACTGAGAATCTAAAGCCGCTTCCGCATGAGTTCGATTCCCACCTGCCCCGGAGGTGATCACATGGCGTGGCAGACCTCTCCTGGCCCGCCCGCTGCTCCCCTCAGCAGTGTACTTCGTCGATCTGCCTGTTCTGTTCCCCACTCTGTCTCTGGTGAAGCCTCTCACCGCCCCTGAGCTTCTGGCCTGTACCCCAATTCTGTATGTACAAATAAATAAATCTTAAAAAAAAAAAAAAAAAGAATACTACTAAAATCTCTTGGCTGTTTCCAAATTGCTAGGGATTCTCATGAGACAAAACAATACAATTCTTTGTTGTTCTGTTTCTTTGGCTCTACAGGAAAAATAAGCATAAGGCTGTAGACTTTAATGTGTGGAAGTATCCACACTTGAATAAACAATGATTCGGGACAAGTCAGCCACTTGACACTGTCAAAGCATGATGTAACTTAAGTTATTGTGGTTTTGTAGTTCTTCTGGTTTATTTTTGTTGTTGTTTTTTCACTCCATTTGAAAAGAGCATTCCTTATAACCAAGAAATCCTGACTGATCCATTCTGGTTTAAATGAGTACAGGCAACAATGAAAACAACAAACTTATTATAATTGAACGTGTTACAAAAAGCAAAAGAAGGAAAGAGAATAGGAAAAATAGTTCTGACCAACAAAGTCATGTTAGACCATAAAACTAGAAAAGGTTTTCACATTATTGCCATAAAGAAGATAATATTAGCCATTTTTCTTTTTTAATTGTTATGTGGCAATAGAATTCAAACCAGGGTCTTCCTGATTTTGATTACATCATATTTTCAACAATGGCATATATTATGAATAAATGCTTTAATAATTCTATACAAAGCCAGTGAACAGTTCATAGTCTCAAAGTTAGCTGGCATAAAGTGTATTTTTGCAAGGTGACTTCCACTGAGATAGCTTCCCATTTATTAGGACTCAATACCAACTTCTGTAGTAATAATAAGCTCCTAATAACACACACATGAAAGCTTATCAGTAGTCTATATATTTTGAAAAGCAACCAAAATAAATCTATTTTGCATCATATACACTATAGTATAAGCCCTTATATACTATTTTATTTAAATTAAACCCAATAGATTGTATGTTTATAGTCAAAATTTATTTAAAAAAAAATTTGTGGGCCCTCCCTGGTGGCGCAGCGGGTTAAAGCACAGCACTAAGAGACTAAAGCCACTTCAGCATGAATTCGATTGCCACAAATACCTGAGTTGATCCACATGGTGAGGCAGACATCTCCTGACCGGCCCACTGCTCCCCTCAGCAGTGTACTTCCTCAGTTGGCCTATTCTGCTCCCCACTCTGTCTCTGGTGAATCCCCTCACCGCCCCTGCATCTCTGGCTTGTACCCCAGTTCTGTACGCATAAATAAATAAATCTTTAAAAATTAAAAAAAAAAAGAGTTGCAACACTATTTTCTCTATGGTGAGTTTATTTCTCACTTCGCTTATCATAATGAAAGAAAAATTATTCAGATCAGGAAAATTATCATTTAAACAAGTTACAGATACACCCAAATAAGCCAATAGTAGGGGATGATACCTACAGTACTTAAAGAAAAGTTCTTGATCTGGACTGTTATTCATTATATATATAAAACATGCAATAAAACATATTTTAAAAATTCAACATCATTGATCATAAAGGCACCTTCTATAAAATAAAACACATCAGACCAAAGAAATGCATTTAAGTAATGCTTTTAAGATGTTCTGAAAAGAAATAAATTATTAGTTCTTACCGTAAATGGAAATTGAAGAGATAAGAATAAATTCCTTTCCTAAATCATACAATTTAAGCTATAGATTAAGTGACTTGTAAAAGTATTTGAGGTATTTTAATATATGAGACATATTTAGATAGAAATGCTAAATAAGGAAAAAAATTGTTTAAGTATATTTTTAACCTAGTAGTTTCAGAATATCAGCATTTAGTATTTTCCTATATATTTTTATAATTAGTAAAATGCCCATGAACCTCAGGAGTAGAAAAACTACCCTTTTGTTATCTGCTAAATTCCTGAAACTTTAATTATATTTGGAACAAAGATGTAGAATCTTGATGTTTTATCAACTTCTGTATCATAGTCACTGTTCTATGCACTTTAAATGTGTTATATAGCAGATAAAGACAGGTATGTGCAACTTTGACCACCCAAAGCCAATGCACAATAATTTCAGCCAAGACAAAATTATTAACACTTATGTGTATGACAAAATTATTAACACTTATTATCCTAATGGATAATATTCAATCCATCTGTTTTACCTTATTCTTCACCTTTCTTAACCTATCATGCTTAGTTCAGAACATAATTTTGATGTAATTATAAAGGTAAGTAAATAATTCCCCTAAAATAAGTTGTCCTTCAGGATTCATATTTATAAGCATAATTGCAATGGTTTGTATGCCATGCCAGATGGATCCTATAGCAGATACCCAATGATCACTCTGTACACCAAGCATACTGGATTAAAATCTGGATCTTGGCACCAAGCTGGAAAGGTCCAATACCTGGGGTAAACTCATAAATCTACTTGCCAAGACTTTTTTTCCAACTCACTCTACTCTCCACCACTAATGTTCTTTTATACTTGTTATGGCTTTCAATCATTTAATTCCTGTGGTGGTTATTATTTTTTATTTTGACAGTCACAGGTTCTAAACTAAATGCTCTATACTATTTTGACAGTCACAGGTTCTAAACTAAATGCTCTATATATAAATGTATATATATAGTGCTATATATATATATATATATAT
>NW_004567113.1:24954585-24995218 GCF_000260355.1 Condylura cristata | reverse complement strand
GAGATAGAAAATCTTTTGATTTTTCTCCTCTACCATTTTTCAGCCTGGACTCACTAAATAAACTGAGTAGAAGACTAAATTCATAAGGGAAATTATGTCAGACTACATTCCAGTAACTAAGATTTTCATTAAAATATATTTTTCACTCAACCTAATAATCAGACTCTTTACTTCATGTTGTAATTCAATTGTAGAATCACTAGTCAAAGCAGATCCAAAGTGATCTTCAATACTGGAGAGATATGTGCTATAAGTTTGGTTGAAGTCCTCCTAAATTCTCTGTAAATATATAGGAATAAAACTTCCATCAACCCTACCCATTATGCCATCATTATTCCTCTACGAAATGTCTCATCATTCTTGTATCTCATCTTATTTTGCATCCTATATGAAAATTCTTCTCTCAAACAATTAGAGGTAGTTTTTCATTATTATTCTCATGTGATTCTGTAAATCTTAGTTTTCAAGTGTAGGATAGTTACTTATTAACATCTTTATCTGTTAAAGTAAATAACAATTATTTTTGAAAGCAGGAAAATAATTGAATACATTTTACACAAATATTTTTCTAATTAATCCATGTATGTAACCATCAAGTAGGTATATAATTCACTGATGCCCTCTTTCAAGGAAATTTTCCATTTTCACTGAAAGAGAATACAGTGAGATTCTTGAAAAAAAAAAAAAAGCCAGTTTGAATAAATGTATATGCACATACATGACTATGTATGAAAAGAAATCTTACACTTTCCTTATCTGGTTGATTATAGTTTGTCTTAATGACAAATAGTGTCTATTAGTCCAATCTTTTTATTTTTTCTTCTCCCTCTTTGTTTGTCTTATCGGGCACCAGGTTACTTTCAGCGTGGCACTGTCTTTTTGAGGGGTATTATATGTTAGTCCCATTCTATTCCAAAGTAAATGAAAACAGGTAAGTACCATGTTAGGCTAGTCCTTGAATTTGGATAAATTTTCCAATGGCTTCAATGAATTGTGATTTAATATAAATTGTTTGTAAGATACAGTAACCAATTTTAGCTGTTTCTACATTTGATGCTTTGTCAGAAGCTTGGATTTGTATGAATCAAAACTACATTGTCAATAAAGTAGCCTGCACATCTCTCTAATGATATGTTTTTAAAATTAACTTCTTTTTGTAAAAGATTTATCATACATAGAATTCTCCCTCTTTTCTGTTTTTATTTTTTTCATGAAGGTAATGAACAATATGTCACATTTTTAATACTGATGTATCAGAATAAGATTTTTTAAGAGTATGCCACTCCACAGAGGATAAGTGGGATAACAATGCTTTTAATTTTAAATGTTTTGAACCCTTTAATCATTTTAAAGGGACAAACATTAAACTTATGTTTTCAAAAATTACATGTTATTCCCTCAGGCAAATAAATCATTTCCTGAGTGATTGTTTACCTTATGCAAATATGTTCCAATTCATTGACTTCATTCTTTACCAAACAACCTCCCTAGGGCATTCTCTTCTTTCATTGCTAGGTGTCTGAAATAGTCTGTTCTTTGGTTCCCTATACAACCTTTCCCTGCAATCCCTTAATATCAGTTACTTTCCATTATTCAACTGAATTATCACAAACTAGTAACTTATGCTTCAGTCCCACAGTCCCTGAAATTCTGTATTAGTCGTAACAGGTAGGTAAGAAGAGAGTATTTTTGATTTGCATAGATTCAGAAAGTCTTTTGGGAAATTTAACTCCCAAATATTTTGCGCACTCCAAAATATTTTGCTGATGCTGTCATTCTGGGAAAAAAATTTAAATAAAAATCAAACCCCACATAAAAAAAAAAAAGGTCTAAGATGTTATTAGACTATTTTGTTGGGGAAAAAGAGTACAAAAACTATATAAGCTGGTGACAATTTCCCATGAGAGTTAATTTATAGTAATAATTAAGTTTCAGTTACTCTGTGTTTATTAAGCAGACTTCCCAATATGTTATCACCTTTTTAAGTTTTCTCAGCAAAAACTGAACTTTCAACTTTTTGTATGAGATCCTGAATCAAGGTAAACAGGGCAAGTAACACTGTTCTTACTCCATGACATTTTTCTTGCTTTTAAAATAATAACTAATATATCCTATGTACTTTACAAAATCATTGTTGTTTTCCATTTCTTTACTTATTTGACAGCAAACTATCCCTTAGTTTTTGTATACCAGACCAATTGTCTTTAGTTTTTTGAGAATACAGTCTGTTTCCTGACAATGATTAGCCACCGTGGAGTCTTCCTCTGCACTTCCCATATCTAAGTAACTTTTATCTAGCTTTCAAAATTCATTTGCATTTTAATCCCTTGGGGGTGCCTTCTCTGAATTTCCCAGGTCAGATCTCCTTTACCTATATTCTTAACATATTAGTAATACTCATTTGTTAATGAAACTATTTAAATATTAAATTTTGCAGGTTACTCAAATTTCCTCAACTTATAATCTTGTTTTCTGCTCAAGATTTCTTTATAGATATCAAATTACATTTACTTGTCATATAATCTTAGTCTCCTATTACCTGTTCAGTTGCTAAGGCTTTCATTAAAATATACTTATCGATGTATTTTATTCTTGAAAGAAGTACCATTAGTTTGCAACATAGTGAGTGATTTAAGGAAATAAGTTGAACGTCTCTAGAGTTGTCCCCACACTGTACATACCACTGAGCATCCATGGACATTTCCTAGAGACCACTGGATCCCATTCTCACTTTTTCTCATTCCTTCCTCCCTTAACTCCCTCACCCTCTAAGCTTTAATTCTTCCATCATGTTTCTAGGATTTATGATTAATCTTATTAGTTCCCCCCTTTTCCCTATATATTCCAAATAGGAAATAAGTTATCTGTTTTTGTTTTTCTTCTTCGATTTATTTCATGAACATGATCCCTGCATTTCCATGCACTTGTTGCAAATGGAAAAAATTCATATTTTTAACAACTTAGTAGTATTCCATCCTATAAATACATACATCTTAACCTACTCCTCTGTTTTTAGACAGTTATTTTGATTCTATAACATGGTTTGGTAAGTAGTGCTATAATGAGCATAAATTAGTGTTTCTGCATTGTTTATGTGGATACCTACGCATGGAATTGTTGGATCATTTGTATACCAATTTTAATAACTTTAGGAATTGCCATATTGTTTGCCATAATGGCTGGACTAGTCTATATTTCCACCTACAGTGATTGAAAATTCCTTTCTCTCACATTATCTCTAGCATTTTTTATTCCTGGGATTTTTTTTTTTTTTTTTTTTTTTTTTTTAATGAGCCATTCTTATGGGAATGAGTTGATAAGTCCTTATGGTTTTGAGTTGCATTCTCCTGATGTATGTGATGATGAACATTTTTCATGTATGTGTTGACCATTTGTGTATCTTCTTTGGAGAGCATTTATTTAGCTTCTGACAATTTGATTGGGATTTTTATTTCTTTTTGAAGGAAAAACTTTTATGATTCTTTGTGGTTCTTGAATATAAGCCCCTTCTCAGGTAAATACTGTACAAATATGCTCTTCCATTCAATAAGGTGTCTTTTATTGTAATAATAGTTTTTTCATAGTAGGCATGTGTTTTAATTACTATAGTCATATTTGTATATTTTTGCTTTTTTTTTTTTCCTGATAGGGAACTGAGTTTTTTTGTTTGTTTGTTTTTCTATGTATTTTATAATTACTTGTCTTACATTCAACCATTATTATAGTTTGGGTTAGTTTTTGTTCATGGTGTTAAAAACATCTATAGTCTTAGCTATAATCATTAATATTAACTATCTTTTCTTGTAATCCTAAATAAAATTTGAATTATGGCAGACCTAAATTCTCGGCACTTTCAACCACATCTAATTATGTCAGTCAAGATGTATTGAGATTAAAGAAAAATCTGAAATGCACAGTGACTCAACACAGGAAAAGTTGGCTTATCACTCACATAATGTGTTTAATTGGATTAGATGAGTTCTATTCATTAAGGGTTGCCAAATGATAATGTCAGTTATTATATATTACCCCATCATCACCAAAGTATGGGAAACAGAACATGGAAAATCAAACATACAAGTTTAAATATCCTCCCAGAATGAATAAGAAATATTTTCACTCATAATACACAGCATAAAGAAAGATGTATGACCATACCTAACATCAAAATTAAGGAAAAGTTCAGTACTATCAGATACTAAGAAGGAGCAGAAGAACAGAGCATTATGAAAAGCTCTATGAATACCACTGACATTGTAATTTCTTGGACAAGAATTTTACCTGCTTAAGCACTCAATAAAATTAAACATGTTAATTAATATTTTTCTTTCTGAAATTACACTTGAGAAAATATATTAAGACATTTCAACATTTCACTAAGCATGCAGATATTAACTGTTAAGAAATTACATGTGCAGTATTCATTAAAAAAATAGCTAGTTTTAATCTGTCATTGCTAATAGTAGGAGGCCATTGCTTGACAAAAGATGTAATATAGCAATTCCTCATCCTGTTTAAAATTCATGAAACCATATCCAGACAGACAAATGCTTATTAATTTCTAAATTGCTTTATTGACTCTAATGGCAAAAAATGCAGGCTTTATACATTGCAATAAAATTACAATTAAAGCAGATTTTTCTATAGCCTATTTTATTGGACATATAGTTTTGAGTACTATATTTTTTGTTAAAATGTTGCTTTGGGTTATTGAAGTGAGCATTTTTCAAATAAGCACATTTTGCAAAAAAGACTGTGTTAATTTAATCTAATACCACATTATATCAAATACATTGTCCTCTATGTAATCTACTGGACAATTAGTGGTCTGATAACTGCGAAGAACATGATATAATTGATAAACGACACCCAATTTTCCACTGCTCCCTGTGTGTATAAATGGCCACTTATTGTTTGGTGCCACTGAGATTTTGTGGTTGTTTAATATATAGAACTAATTGTGACCATAAAATATTCAAACAACTTTACATGGCTTGAGAATTTAGCTTTAGGACATACCATTAAGAAATATAATTAAGAGGAAATATTTCAGCTATGTACACTTTCATTTCAGTAAATTTGTTTTTATGAAAATACATTCTTTAACAGACTAAGTTACATAACCCTGAAAAATATAAAGTTTCATGGACAGCATAGATATTGTAAGGAACATTACTTCTATTATATTTCAAAAATAGCACTTTATTTTTATTACCTGAACTTTTTTATGTATTTAGTTTTTGCATTGCAGTATATTTTCTGTGCATCATATAAGATTAAAACTCTTGATTTACATTCAATCATTGATTTTATTATATTAGGTGAGTGGTTTATATGCAGGGTATTTTCATAGGCATGCAATGTTATTTAAAATGTTTAGTACATGTTGGTATATGTTGGACATATTTTTAAGTCATATTAGGTAGTTTCTTGGTTTTTCTTAACTCAAAGCACTCAGTGAGGTACTCGAGTACTCTGACCTAATGCTGAGTTTCATCTTTAGTAAGTAATTTTAAATCAAATAGTTACTGAAAGCTTTATGATTCTTAATTAATTATCATAATAAATGTCTCCAAATAAACTGTGATTCTCTCTGGTACATCATAGTTGTTTTATACCCCCAATTATGCACACATTGACTTGAAATAGAAAAGGAAAATATATTGGTAAAGCAGAGACTATATCTTATTGAAGTAAATTGCATAATCTCCTAAAGATTTCTATATCTAGTCTCCTGAACCTGTAAATGTGTTATTTCACATGCAAAGGTGACTTTCAACTGTAATGAAGTTTGAAATCTTCAAAAAGGAGATAATCTTGGATTATCCAATGGGGTTGAATAGAATGACAAAGGTCCTTACATGATAGAAAAAAAAGAGGACAACCTGTGGAAGAAGAGAAAAAAAAATGTAACTTAAACTGGAGGGACAAAACTAAAGGATGTCCATACTTTCTATAGCATTTTAGATGTCTGACTGCCAGAACTTAAAGCAGATTTGTGTTTGTTTCTTTGCTTGTTTTTTTAAATATGAATGAGCAATAATTGACCATAGCAACAGTAGGTAAGCAATATACAATAATAGAGAATGGACTATTGTGAGCAAGTCTGACCTTCAATTGATAAGTTTTCAGAAACATGGATGTGAGTGTGTTCTGGCAACCCATCTATCAACCTTAATAGCCAGGGTTGATTCAACTTATCCACCTGGCTAGGCGGGCCTCCCCTTCCTCTCTCACCCCTATAAATGTGTCCTCCTTGAAACTCTACTATGCCAAAGATGGACTTCTTTGAATGAAGAGGAGCTGTTCAAGGGCCTTTGAGTACTGCACTCCCCTGCTAGAATCTCCAAATAAGCTAAAAAAAAAAAAAAAAAAAATCACATTTGGCAGTTTGGGGTTTAGAAATCAATAAACTCTAAAGAATCTCTGTAGCAACAGACTACACTTAGAAAATTAAGAGATTTTTGGGCCCTCCCTGGTGGCCAGCAGATGATAGCACAGCACTGAGAAGCGAAAGCCACTTCAACATGAGTTCGATCCCCACTCGGGAGGTGACCTACACTGCGGGACAGACCTTTCCAGACCCGCCAGCTGCTCCCCTCAGCAGTTTACTTCCTCAATCTGCCTGTTCTGCTCCCCACTCTGTCTCTGGTGAATCCTTTCACCTCCCCTGCACTTCTGGCCTGTACCCCAGTTCTGTATGCATAAATAAATAAATCTTTCAAAAAGTTAAGAGATTTTCTAAAGTGCATAAACAGGAGCATGGCCCTTTGTGATCAATGTCACATGTTTAAATTAAAATTTTGCTACCTTCTACTTTTGTGCCCTCATGAAAATTGTCCAATGCTTTCATACCTTAGTTTCCTAGAGGAAACTGGGTTATTTAGAGTTTATCTGATAATTTTGAAGAGGTAAAATGTGAAAAATCTCATAAGCAAACACTTTTAAGAAATCTGTCACCAGGTAATCAACCAATATGTTTATAGAGGCTTATAAAAAACAGAAAGCAATTTCTTAATAATTTTATTATAAATGTAGTTTTCATTTTTGACATTTGAAAGAAGTAATATAACTTTTACCTGTCCATCTGTTCATGAGTTTTAATTTTCTCTGCTGCATAAAAAAGAGTTATTTATAAATTGATCATCCTCCTTGTTTTTACTCAGGATTATTTTAGTACACATTAAACTATTTCTCAGGAAGCTATGTTGGAACCCTGACGATTTTTTTAAGAAATCCCATGACAAAGAAGTTTGAAAATATCTTCCATAGGTAATAGTTTGGCAATTGAAGAGAAAAATTTACTATTTCTGAGCTGTCTAGTAAGTATAATCTATTCAGTTATATGATTGTGTAATAATATTATTCTTGAAATAAATAAGGTAAAATGTGATAAAGGTTAGACTGAGAACTACTTTAAAATTACAAAGTAAATAGGACATTTAACTAGGTAAATACTAAGCTTTTTAGAACACATAATTGCCAAAATTAGAAGAGGAAAAAATCAATAAAATATTGAAATTATTAGATATAAAGAGCATAAACTGTATTAACACTGCATAATACATATGATAAGTTACTGATAGTACCAGTCTAGCCATTGCCATAATTACTAAACATTAAATATTAAGTAAATGAACATGATAGTTAAACCTTTGTACACTTTCAAAGAGCATTTTTAACAGATGATGTTGGGATAGAACTCTAAAGACATTTTGGGAAATTATTAGCCCTTGGAGTCAAAAAAATTTATTACTCCATTTATATAAAGAAATATGTTTGAGTTCTTCTCGGAAACTTAATTTCTCTTATTGAGCAACCTGGAAAAAGGACAAATTACATGCAATTTTTTCACCTAAATGCACTGTACAGTTTTGAAGTATGATGTATGCCAAAAGGACTGTCCTTCAAATAAAAACAAGAATGCAAAATTTCCTTATTCCTTACAGACAATTCCTGGAAACAAAACAGAGGGAGGGGAATTGACATTAAAGCAACTAGTATATACATAAAAAAAAAATGAAATTCATCCCTTCCTTTTCCTTCTTCCCTCTTATTTAATATGAAAATGTGCAAATGATTTTCATGTTCACTTGTTTAACTTTAGTTAGTTATGTCAGTGGATAGACTGGCATTTTTTTTTTTTAGGATTTATTTATGTATGCATACAGAACTGGAGTAAAGGCCAGAGGTGCAGAGGCAGTGAGAGAATTCCCCAGAGACAGAGTGGGGAGCAGAACAGACCAACTGATGAAGTACACGCTGAGGGGAGCAGTGGGTGGGTCACCTCCAGTGCTGGGGATCGAACTTGCACTGGAGCAGCTAAACCTAGCTTACAGTGCTATGTCCTAACCCGTTGAGCCATCAGGGAGGGCCCTGACTGGCATATTTTTTTACATTTTCTTCCTTTCTCCTTCCTTCCCCCGTTTCCCTCTTTCTCTCTCTTTCCCTCCCTAAATTGCTTTATTGACTCTAATGGCAAAAATGCAGGCTTTATACATTGCAATATAATTACAATTAAAGCAGATTTTTCTATAGCCTGTTTTGTTGGACATATAGTAAGACAGGAGATATCTTGACATCTTCTCATTTAGAATTTGTGACTTCCACAGAACTTCTGATTTTCACATATAGTACTGATTTGATGCTTGGCTGACTTGTATCTGTTATTGCCATTTGTTCCTTGACAAAAACCAACCAACCAACACACATCCCCACAACTACCACTTCCATCACTTTCTCAAAAGCAAGAAAGTCTGCATATGTCCTCATAACTCCTTTCACCTGTATCTCATCCTAATTTCACACATGTGAGAGCCTTAATGGTTGTAATGCTACAGCAAGCCTGCATTTATAGTCACCACAATGTGGATATGTTGTCACTTTGCTAGCAAACACTTTAAACTTCCATAATTTCCACATAGCATCTGTTTCCCTCGCCCATTTATGGTCCAAATTAGTATGGGGGCTCTCAGAAGCAAATTCCAAGTCAAATATGCAAGTTCAGATTCCTTAATTGAGATGTGCAGGGAAGAAAATAGCAGAGAAGTAGAGAAGTGCTCTAAAGAAGACAAGAGAGCCAAAAGAAATGAGTTGCTGATGAATTTATCCTGGGAGGCTCTGACAATAATGATGCTAATTTTATTTATTACTGTTATTATTATAATCAAATAAGATAATGGATACTAATCACCAGCATAGCTAGTTAGACAGTGCTGAGTATTTAAAAATATTTTGGTTTGTGTATTTAAAATTGACCAAGAGCCCCACAGATGTAGATCAACTTATTGTTTTTTTGTTTCACAAAGACTGACAATATATAATAGTGTTTTATAAAAAGAGATTCTGTTACCTGAATAATACATTCATACCAAAGTTTAATGATTCTGAAAGATAATAGCCTATATAGAGAGTATATGTACAACAACCCATGCTTTGGTCCTTTTTTTAAAAAGATTTATTTATTTATGCACACAGAACTGGGGTACAGGCCAGAGGTGCAGGAGTGATGAGAGGATTCATCAGACATCGAGTGGGGAGCAGAACAGGCCCACTAACTACACTGAGGGGAGCAGTGGACTGGTCAGGAGAGGTCTGCCATGCCATGAGGTCACTCTGGGGCGGGGATCAAACTCATGCTGAAGTGGTTTTAGCTTCTTAGTGCTATGCTTTAACCCACTGCGCCACCAGGGAGGGCTGATCTGGTCCTTTTTTTTTTTTTAAGGCACAAGACAGAGCTTAATTTTGTCCTTTAGGTAGAAAGTGTTGGTATATAGAAGATGACCATATTTGCTAATTTAATGTTTCAGAAAGCATTGAAATTATTCAGCTCATGTTTGTACATGTTTGTTTTTAACATGGTCTAGGATAATTTCAAGCAATTTTAACATAATGCTTTAATATATTAAATACAAAAGGTTAAAATAACAATATATTTATTATAAGATGATTTGATAACTAATATTAAATTTCAATTCTTACTTGATCTGTGTAGTCTTTTCTCTGCTTTTTCCTCTATCATGATGTCTTTGCTTTCACTTTCTCCTACTTTCACATTCCTGCACTCATTTTCTCTCATTCTTTATTATTTTTTAACATCATAAGAAGACAGGTTTATTAGGAAAAGAAGACAGAAGAGTCACCTGTATAGACCCAGGCTGGCAGAGAGCTACTCCTTCTCTCACTTTTGCTGTCACTGTCTCCCTCTAGTTTAATTTACTTGCTCCCTCAGAGTGTACAAAGAAAGAAAGTACAAAAAATGAAAGAAAATATGGCCTTCTAGAGAATTACATACAGACTGGAAAAAATAATTATTTGTATATACTTTCCATGCTTCATCTATTTTTAAAGGAATGTTATTTCTACCCTTAAAAAACAATAGTCTTCATTCACCAAAGAAGATTTCCAGGAGGTGGATGACTATATGGAAAATGTTCATCTTCACTTTTAATAAGGGAGATGCAGGTAAAAATACAATAAAATAGCAGCTTACACTGATGAGAACGGGATACATAAATGACCTACCGCATAAGTGTGGAGAGGACATGGAGAAAGAAGGCTTATTACTTTGTTGATGGGGATGTAAACTGGTATGCTGTTTTCGAAAATGATTTACAATAAAATATGAAAAATGATATGGATTTATAATAAAACATGAAAATGGAAATGCCATGTGACTCAGCAATCCTACTTTTGTGTATTTCTATCCAAAGACCATGAAACTGTCAACTCAAAAAAGTTATATGCTCTACAATGTTTATTGCAGCATTATTTACAATAGCTGGGGCAGGGAAATTATGTGTCCACTCATTGAGGATTAGACTAAGAAGATGTGATATGTTTGCACAGTGGAATATTATTCATCCATAATATTTGATGAAATGTTGACATAGCAAAATGGAAGGAATTGAAGAAATTGTGTGGTGAAGTAAGTCATAATAACAAAGGCAAATTGGAAACTTACATAGCAGATGCTTTAATAAACCCAAATAATTATAAATAGCTGCAAACACTAACATACATTAATAAATGAGTGAGGCTTTTGAGGTTAAGGGATGGTGGGGAAAAAAGGGCCAAATAGGTATATGGGTGATAGTGAGAAAATGAAAAATACATTTAAAAAATGATAGTTCCCTATTCTCATCTAGAATATTTAGGATTCCCACTTTCAATCAGAAATATGTCTAATATAGTAATAGAATTTGAAGTTGTTTAAAAAGTCACAGTCATAAAATGTTAGTTGCAAAATAAAAAATTTCTGGCATGTTTAACATATTAAAAATGTATCTTTATTTTATCTTAGAAATAAAACCAAATATGAATAACCCACTTCAATATTTATTTGTTTGCTTGTTTTAGTTTTGCATAGATTTACTGCAATACACTGCTGAGGGGAGCCTTGAGCAAGACAATAGATCTGCCCTGTTTGCCTGTTAGCTCCCTGGCCAGGGTTAAAACTCAGGCTGTAGGGGTGAAGCGCTGAGACTTAACCCATTGGTTAGTAAGAGGCTCTTTAAAGATTTACTGGGCAGAATGTGTTCTAAGATTCGATTCTGAAGAACTTACACTGAGATTCACTACTTGGTGTAACTGGACATTAGCTAATTGCAGCCTCACTTCCCACTGCTGTGATTCTGTCTCACTGGGTCTGAAATATTTTTTAAGAAAAATAATTTTAGTTTTGACACTGTTAAAGTCTTTCCAATGCATAAGAAAAGTAAATCTGAATTTGCCATGAACTTAAGTGTTATATATGCTAGACATCTCATTTTCCCTTTGTTTCTGTTCCATATTTCTTCCCATTCGTTCTATGACAATCACAGAAATCCATTTCTTAACCCATTCAGTATCTTCTTTTTTTTCTTCTTCTTCTTTTTGTTTTTTTTTTTTTTTTTATTTATTTATTTGTGCATACAAGCCAGAGGTGCAGGGGCGGTGGGAGGATTCACCAGAGACAGAGTGGGGAGCAGAACAGACAGATCGTGGAAGCACACTGCTGAGGGGAGCAGCGGGAGGGTCAGAAGGGGTTGCTGTGCCATGTGGGTCACCTCCGGGGCAGGCAGGGATGAACTCATGCAGAAATGGCTTTAGCTTCTTAGTGCTGTTCTGTAACCCGCTGCGCCACTAGGGAGAACCTCCATTCAGCTTCTTTTAATAGAGGTTTTGCATTTTCTGTTCCAACACTTCAGTTTCCTGTGGTTTCTTCTCAAAGGTCTAGTGAATTTCAAAGTCACTTTTTTAGGAAAAAAATGTAAACATCACTTTGTTTAAAATAGGATCCCCATTTTACATTCCTTTTATTTCCATCACAGAATATAATTCTGTAAATATTATTTATTTACATGCATGTGATCAGTGCATGCAAGTACATATATGTGTGAGGGTGTGAATTTATGTGTATTCATACATGCACTGTCTTCTCCCATGTAAGCATGTAAGTTACGTGAGGATCTATTTCTTTTTATGATAAGTCTTGTCTGTTTTTTCTACTTTATGTCCCAGGTCTAGCAAAGTTATCTGATATAATTTTAGATGGATAAAAAAACAATGAAAGTAAGGGTGTATACAGATGGCTCTCTGCATGGATCACAAAACTTCTATTTACCAATATAGAAGATTACATCAGTTAATGCATAAGTCTAAAAATACTAAAATTGCCATTTATTAATAATTAAATTTTATTTCTATGATTAATTTTCATATAATTTATTGTGGTTTTAAATTAATAAAGAACTTAATGAGATCAAAATGATTGGAATTTTAAACTGTATAATTAGAATTTCTGAAACTGAAATTGTATTCATTTGAGTCAGTTTGCTATTACTCCGTTGTTTATAGGAAGAGAAAAAAGTGGTCCAAACATATAATGATTATTCATTTTAAAAATTAGTTGGCTGTTTTAATTTCAAAATAGTCCTTTATAGTAAAGTATAGATGGATTTTTGGCAATGAACTTCAAAATCCCCAATCAAAATAATAGATGGTTCAATTAACAACAACAAAAGTTTCCTCTATTAAAGTATTAATATGAAATTTTCCCTCATTCAGTAAAAGTTGAATCCTTCCTAAGATTGTAATAACTGTGAAGACAGATATTCGGAAATCTTACCCTGACTTTAGAAAGCCACATCTGTTGATGTGCTCATGATCTATTTAGAAAGATTATCTCATAGCAGATGTTCATGAGTATTTCTGGAAAACAAAATACTATAATAGCATAACGTATGCTAATATTAAAGACTTAGACTAAAGAAATCTGTAATAGACTGCATATATTTCTGAAATGTCACTATGATGCTCCACCCTTCCCAAATATTTTAGAATGTACTTCTTACAAATAAGATTATTTTCCTATATAAATACAATGCAAGTATACCGAATTTTCTTTTTAATTACATATTATTATCAGCTAGTTCTCAGATAAACTCATATTTTGCTGACATTTCCAATAATGCCTATTAAAGGAGAATGTTCCAGACTGGGCTCTTGTTTTGCTTTTATTTATCATTTCTATTTATTCTTCTTAAATACACACACACAAAAATTCTCTGACTCTTTGATTTTCAAGACATTGAAATTTTTAAATTTATAGCATAGAATTTTAGAGTCCTTCTACTTGGTTTATATACTACTTCCTCATAATTACTCTTAGGTTATGCATATGTGGCAGGAACATTAAAGTAGTGAGGATGTTTTCTCCTTATTGCATTTGGTTATGTGTTCCACATTTTCTGTTAATCACATTATTAGTGGTGTTATCTTTGCTTGATGGATGTATGTTGGTCAGTGTTCTTCTGTATAAAATTACTATTGGCTATCATTCATAGGTAATGTTTAAATCATGTCATGTTAGCACAGTTGTCTTCAAAATTTTAATTGATTCATTATCCAATTAGTCATAATGGTTTATCATCTGTTACTATCATTAGCTATTTTTCTGATGAAAGTGCACTGAATTTGCCAGTGGAATTCCTTCAGAGTTAACGTCTAAGTCTTTTTAATCTGTCCTTTCCATTCTTTGATTATTTCCTTGATTTCTTACCTATAGGATATTCAAGGGAATATGCTTTTTCTACCCCAGTTTTCAAATCACACATTTCCCAGAAAGTCCTTGTTATGATAAATGGAGAATATTTTCAAACAAAATCTAAAATAATATGTACCTATAATTCTATTGCCACTTTTCTTCCCAGTTAAAAAAAAATCTGAGGAAAATATTTGAGCTTGTGCACACATGCATACATTTATATACTTTATATCAATGATACACTTTCTGTGATTATTTAAAATATGTATATATGTAAAATAATAACGAAAGATTGAAATAAATATATGAACTATAAACTTGAATATGTTTAGGTAGATACATAAATTTTCCAGGTTTCTTTATTACTTCTTATCTTTAAACCATCCTTTATTGCCTTTAGCTGATTCGATGGTAAGGTTGGCCATGAGAGGGCACTAGAGATACACTATTGCACTTAAACATCTGGGTTCCAGTGAAGCTTTTTCTGGAAGTTTTTTTAGAACACCCATTGATAACTATGCCCATAATTTCATGGAGATTTCATAGTGAAGTAAGTTACAATCCTGTTAGGAAATTTCCCATTAACTTCATAGTCACTCCAGCTACCTCCTGATAATCACTCTTCCTGAGTCCCAGGACTTTTTCAGGTATCAGTTTGAGTGGGTTCTGCAAAGGCCTAGCCAGTTTCCAGAGTTAAAAGTTCCTCATGAAATGGTTTTTCAGTAGCTTTCTGGAAAACTCAACTAATGTTAGATTTCCGACAATTCTCCACATCTGTCCCCACGGACAATTTCCTAGACAAAATAAGTCATGAGTATCCAGCAAAGAGTATCCACCTTCCAGTGGCCACCAAGTTCATGGATGTCAATCTCACACCAGGTTCTGTGCACTGAACTTTCTTCTTATAAGTTGCCTTTCCTGATGTGGTCTTTCTGTTTCTATTGCCTTACTACAGACTTGCCTACACTGCAACAACTGTGCTGTAAAACCCAAGAGGTGGGTGCTACACATTCCTTTCCCCCTCCTACTCCTATTATTCTTCTCATGGTTCACTCTGCTCTTCTATTGCTCAAGTATATATAAAGTATGTATGAAGAAAGGCTGTACCTGACACCTTTGATTGGAGGTGCTTAGGTCTTCTCATAAGCCCCTAAATCCCTAGTGTCAAATCTTTTTTTGTAGACTCACACTACCTGATGTTACTCTTCATCTCCTTGTACTAGAAAACAATCTCTACAAAGGCAGGAATTTGTGTCATTTTGTGCAGAGCTGTATATCCTAGTGCCTGGCATATAGTAAGTGCAGAATATCAGTAAATGTGTATTAAAGTGTCAAAACTGTTTCCCTCACCAAAAAAAAAAAAAAAAGTCCTATTCAGGACATTGATACATTTCTCTTCCATCTTTGTCAGAGCCCTTTTTGTTCTGTCCCAAAAAATGACTTTGGATTAATTTATCAGAAAAGAAGTAAAAAGAAATGAGAAACAAAAAGAAATCTATTTTTATAAAATGGGGGGAGCACCCTTTGCTCTATCATTAATTGAGAGATTAATGTTAAAATCTGAAAATATGGTAGATTCACAAATTACTCTTTACTATTTTGCTATTCATTTCCCTTTTATTTCAAGATTATTTATTAATTGCACTCAGGCAAAAATAATCACATTGTTTCCTTAAGAAGTAATATCTCTCCTATAGTAATGATCTCCACTTAAAAAATACTTTTTGTGTAATTTTATTTTCAAATATTATATTTCTTAATATTAGCCTGAATATCTTCATTTTTTGTGAATTTTTAGGATGTTAGGTTTTTACTTAGCATCTTTTTTTTTTTTTTAAGGTTTATTTATTTATACATACAAGAACTGAGGTACAGGCCAGGATGTGCAGGATAGGGGGGTGGAGAGAGGATTCACCAGAGATAGAATGCGGGACAGAACAGGTAGATCTACTGAAGTACACTGCAAATGGGAGCAGCAGGCAAAGATAGGAGAGGTCTGCCTTGCCATGTGGGTCAACTCCCTGGTTGGGGATTGAACTCATGGTGCAGTGGCTGTGGATAGCTTCATAGCTTCATGAAAATATGGTGGATTCATCATCATTTTGACCCCTTGTGTCACCAGTTAGTACCCCATGCTTGTTTTTCTTAATCTTGTTGTAAACTTCCTTTTTTGACACAATCTAGTTCTTTTGCATTTATTATGGGTATATGCATATATGAACCCGATAATTCTTTGTGGTACTTTGAACGTTAATGGTATTAACAAAATATTCACTTTTCCTTTTCCCCTCATTGAGGGGTTATTCTTTCCTGTTCTATTAATGTTGAAAGATTATCATCTTTATACTGTGCTGTGGTTAGTGGCATTATGTGGAAGAAACATTTTGTCTGCTGCAGGTATAGGATAAAAGAAGTCTGAAAATTTTCTATCCAGTCATCTTTTCAGTATCACTACTCCATGTGCATTATAGAAGCTGACTTCTCAGTTTATAAGCAGCAAAGAAAGACCTGTGAAATAAAAATTCCTATAGGGCAAATTCACCAAGTGGAGTATTATTGTTCAACTTGCAAAGTTTTGAGTAGAGAAATAAATGTACAAGCCACTGAAAATCTTTCAATAAACTTATTACTGCACAGTATGGATATAATTTTTATATATCACTTATTTTTACCCTTTTAGTCTCCATTCAGTTTTTTAGCCAATTTACTTTTTTTTGATTTGATATCTCTACCTTCTCCCTAAGAAGTTAAATGTATTCTGAGAATTAACTTAAAAACTCCCATATTAGCACTAATACATCAATGTCTATGTTGATAAATTTTGCAATGTAGCATATAAAATTTTTGATATAATTTACTGATTAATAAAAATAAAAATAAAATTGGAACAATGTTATAAATGAAATGTTCACATCTATGACTAATACTCTCACTTCCAATAAGCTTATTTTTTCATTATCTAGCTAACTATTATCTATCCCTCACTTTGATATTACATGTATAATATCTGAGATGAATATCTCTACTTCTAGATTGAAAACAAAATATTTTCAACTTCTAAAACCTAATGTAAGCAGGTGAAACATCTTCACAGTAATTTAGTCCTATTTTTAAACTGTAACCACATTCTTTATATCTCCCGTGCTTTATATCTCCCATGCTTTCATTTATAACAGTAAGTAGGTGATTCCCATTTTCTAAGTTTTGATACTTGGAATTCTTAAGCCAAGCAACATTAACTTATCTGTTTTATAATGTGACTTCTGACATTATTGCTTTGTGCAATATTATAATGAACAAGACCACGAAATCTTTTACTCCACAGATTTTTGGAACTGACAATTAACTATTGATTGTTTTGCCTGTTTATTAAAATGTTACTTCAAAAGAAGTAAAGATATTACTAGTGTACACTGAAGAAAAATAGCTAATGTTTTCTTAATGTATTCGTTTTTAAATTTTAATCTATATAGGTAATGACATAACTAAAGTGTTTTAATTTTTACACCACAAAACTTTTCTCCAACTCTGTAGTCTCTATTCAGTCATCTCTATTTTCTTATTTATGAAATACATGATTTATGAGAATGGACTTTCTTTCACAGAGGCTGTGATTTTGTGAGGCTGATGGATAAGAAACCACATCTTCTTTTTTGTTCTGTATAAAGCAAACAAAGGAAAGAAAAGCTGACAGAAATTTCAAAAGTGTCAATCAAGTAGCAATTGCAAAGTTGAAAAGCACAAGGCAGTGGCATTGCTGACAAGCTGACAATACCTAAGACTCTTGATAGAAATCACTTTTGAGTCTGGGTGACTAGCATAGGGTGATGTCTGACAGCTGATTCATACTAGCAACTAAAGAAGGCAGTAAGAGAATGTGAACATATTAAAGAGTATAGAAGGAACAGGCCACAAGAAAAAGTGATGAACCTCAACTTCACTTTACAATTTGCACTACCCCCTTAATGTAAACGTCTTTCTTATGTTTTCTAAAATAAAAAAGCCCAAAAGAAAGAAATAATAACATGATTGATTATTTGTTCAATC
This sequence comes from Condylura cristata, assembly GCF_000260355.1. Classification (NCBI taxonomy): domain Eukaryota; kingdom Metazoa; phylum Chordata; class Mammalia; order Eulipotyphla; family Talpidae; genus Condylura; species Condylura cristata. The sequence continues at coordinate 24,977,145 of NW_004567113.1, read as the reverse complement.
CTTTGTTTTATCCATTGTTTCCTTTCATTAAAATAGAATCTATAAAAGTCACAATATTTTCTCTGACTCATTAAGCATCACCAGCTTAGGAAGTAGAAAAGAACTTTGCATTTATTAGATCCTCAGTAAACATTGTTGACTGGATGAATGAGGTAAGCTGATGTTGCAATATACTCAAATGTAAAAATCTTTTAACAGAAACAATACCAGAGGTTTGACTTGAATTTAGAAGACAATAAAACATCACTGGCCCTCCCTGGTGGCGCAGCGGGTTAAAGCACAGCACTGAGAATCTAAAGCCGCTTCTGCATGAGTTTGATTCCCGCCTGCCCCGGAGGTGACCACATGGCGTGGCAGACCTCTCCTGACCCACCCTCTGCTCCCCTCAGCAGTGTACTTCGTCGATCTGCCTATTCTGTTCCCCACTCTGTCTCTGGTGAAGCCTCTCACCGCCCCTAGCTTCTGGCCTGTACCCCAGTTCTGTATGTACAAATAAATAAATCTTTAAAAAAAAGAAAATCACTAATGAATGGGCCATCCCTAATGGTGCAGGGATTAAAGCACAGCACTATGAAGCTATCCATTAGCCACTGCAGCTTGCAGCATGAGTTTGACCCCAGCCAGGGAGCTGACCCACATGGCATGGTACCTCTTCTGTCCTGCCTGATGCTACCCTCAGCAACATATTTCAGTAGATCTGTCTGTTCTGCTTCCCACTCTTTAGTGAATCCTCTCACCCCTGCATGTCTGGTCTGTACCCAGTTCTTGTATGCATAAACAAACAAAAAAATAGTTAATGAAGACTGAGCTTATGTGAGATTTTAGAGTCAGCTATTGGAATTTAAGATTTTAGAGTCATCTATATACCATTATCTTCCCAGAGATATGTCCTATTCAATATGCTAATGATCTTATTTTGGAAATAAATGTTTAAGTTTAGAATGCTTCAGTCTTAAAAATTCTGATGTACAATAAATATATTTCATCCTTCCTGCCCAAGCTAGAATTACCAATCTTATTATGTAGTCGGCAGGATTGCATGACTAATACAAATTAAAGCTCTGTAAGTAGAGTGGAATTGTTTTCACTAAAAATCACCAAAAAGGTGATATTTCAGTACCACACACATAATGAGAAAAATATGTCCTGGGCAATATATGAATTCACATGCAGTAATTATTTTGATTATTTTTAATTATTTTTTTTCCTTTGTGATAATATCCATAGTTTTCTATACAAGTTTTACATGTAGATTACTACAGAAATTCTATATATTTTCTTCAGCGACTTTCTTTTCCTAGTCAAAATTTACTTTCTGGGGTTTGCTACATTGTTTTTTGTAGATTGATATAATTCATGTTTGTAGATAGGTGATATTTCATTGTTTGAGTACACAAAAATTCTTCTCTTCGGTCTTTGTGCTAGTTTCTGTGTTTACCAACTAAACTGGATTATAAATATTTTTGCAAAATTTTCCTGTTAATATATGTAGAATTTTTCACATGGAAGCGTATTTTTTAAATCTGGGAAATGGTTTTATTTGCAGAGGGGAATAATAGGAAAGATTATATTTAACTGGGAAGATGGCATGAGGAAAAATGTTCAGAAGTTAAAAACCAGTTTTATTTAATGCTGGTTGACAACTGAAATATTAACCAAAATATAGCAGGTTATAAATCTTGTCTGAGAGCTTTCCAATGTGAAGATGTTTTATCCCGAAAATTTCAATTAATATATCACACTCAATAGAGACAATCTCATTAAGTTGTTACTACTGAAATATCTAATTATATGATTCACCGGTAAAAACTGTTACAAGGGTGCTCTAAATCTAACTCATATTCCTATCTCATTAAGGGCATGGTGTAGTTAGCATTAGCATGCTTTTTCTTATACCTAAGGTGGAGATTGGCCATTGCCATGTGGTGTATAGAATTAATTGATTTAGTGCATGCATTAATATAAGTAGAGATGATGGGAGAGAAGGAGAAGGGAATGAAGAGAAGAGGAGAAAATGGAGAGGAGGAATGGAGGGAATGGACAAAAAAAGAAGGGAGTCAATGTTCTTTTTTTCTTGATAGTTTTTGCCTAGGAAATAATCTAGTGGTGCTTTTAGAAAGAATAGCTTGGAAGCACTGTATAAGACTGAGGTTTTTCAATAATAGCAGGTGAAGCTTGCATAACAGGTAATTGCTTGTTGTTCTAAGCAACTCACATGTATTTAATCAATCTTCACAACAGCCCTACAAAGTAGGTGACATTATCATTTATATTTATAGAGAAACTGAAAATGAGAAGCTAAATGAATTGTTCAAGGTCATAAAGCTAAAGACTTGAAAGATCATGGTTTCAATTTCAGACACTTTGGGTAAAGACTATTTATTTTTAAGCATTTTTTATATATAAATTGCTTCTGATTGGTTGAGTAAAGTGAGGGTTGCAAACCAACTTTCAATTTGGCACTCTGGTTTTTGTTAGTTACACAAAGAACAGAGTTCATGGAATGCAGGAGTAAAAATTCATTTTTAATTTTTTTTACATACAGAAGTGGGTTACAGGTCATAGATGCAGGGGCAGTCAGAGTATTCACCAGAGGCAAAGTGGGGAGCAGAACAAGCAGATCGATGAAGTATACTGAGGAGAGCAGCGGGAGAGACAGGAGAGGCCTGCTGTGCCAGGATCACCTCCCGGGCTCGGGATTGAACTTGTACTGAATTGGCTGTGGCTAGCTTGTAGTACTTCCTCCTAACCTGTTGTGCCACCAGGGGAGGCCTGAAATGCATTTTTAAGGGAGAAGTTGGAGGCAAGGTGACAAGTAAACACTTAAGATTAGTATAAAAGACCATGAGTATAAAAATTCATCACTATAAGAGAATGATTTTCTGGGGATACAAGGAAGAGAATGGATACAAATACAAACAGCTTATGAAGTAAAACCCAAAGTTTCTATTTTATTAGATGTGAGGATAGGGATGGATGATCACCAAAAAACACTGGAAGCTTTCAAATTTAAGTATTCAGTCACATGCATGTGTAAAAAACTAGTATTTGGGGAAAAGATGTAAACTAGAGGCACTGTTTTGGATGCTGTCTGTTGCTGACATTTTCAGTCCACATATGTTCTAGGTGTTACAGGGTAGCGCAGAGTGCACTGGGCTGCCTGTCTGTGGGGCCTCACCTGCGCGCTCACAACTGCAGGTACACACAAAAGGGTCAATAACGGGTTTATTTACAAAAGGGGAAAGGAATAGGAAACAACACAGGGTAAGAGAGCAGGATACAAAGTAAGTGGAATACCTTGTCCTTGTGGCTAGGCTGACTGAACACATCAAGTCAAGTCACGCGGTCCGTGGTACAGGGTCCGACGATGAGCTGCTTCCCAAGCGAGCCAGCGAGAGACAGAGCGAGAACCGGAAAGCTGCAATCATGCCCTATTTATCCCCCAAAATGTCCCAGAATCCATTCCTGCTAGCTCCGCCCTTGGGTGCTCGCAGTTCTCTCCCTAGTACTGCTGGGAGTTGTAGGTTTCAATCACTGGAGAAATGTGTAGGGTCCAGAAAGCTGCAGTAGGGGGTGGAGTCCATAAGACTCTACAGAGTTCCTTTAGGACATCCTTCCCCTTAACAAAAGTATTCTCATTAATAATTTGACTCTAGTATATATTATGGTAAATATGACCATATTGTCCTTGATGGCTAAATGAAAGCACTCGCTTCCTCCAATCCTGGAAACCAACTATCCATTGGATTTGAGCTTCCCAGTTCAAGAGTATCAGATCCCATTGTAATTTATGAACAACAAAAGCAGAGCTAGTGACAATGAATGTTGCACAACAAAGAGTTCCTTTTACTAAAAGATAGTTTGAAAGTAAGTGTTCATCATATCATATTTTAAGATTTTAAACGGCATAGTAAAAAATGAAATATTTTCATTCTGTCACATGTGATATTTCCTATAATAACATAACATTTAATTTAAAATATTATTTGATCTATCACCTGTGTTCCAAGATACTTCATTCCATAAATTCTTATATCCCAGTCTTCAGCTTATTTTAAATTAATCATTGTGTATGGAGTTAAATAACTATCATTTCATTTTTTCATATGTGGTTCTTCAAGTTTCCCAGCATCATTTTTTGAAGAGTTTTTCATTTCTCCATTGTGTGATCTAGGCTCCTTTGCAACAGATAAACTGTCCATATATAATTGGATGTCTATCTGGGCTCTTAACTCTATTCCATTATTTTAATACTATTGCTTTGTAATATTGTTTGAAATTAGGAAGTATGCTACCTCCATTTTTTTCTTCTCCCTCTCTGTTTTTCAGGATTACTTCACATAAACTTTAAAATTACTTGCTATATTTCTTTCAAAGATGTCATTGCATATTAATAGGTATAGCATTGACTGAAATATATAAATTGCTTAAGGTAATATGGCCATTTTAATAATAACATGTATTGCTTCATTTCATGAACACAGAAACAACTTGATTTCTTTTCATCTTCTTTAATTTCTTTTAATGATATCCCATACTTTTCAGTGTATAGTATCTCCAGGATAAGGAAGAAGGCAAGAATAACCACTCTCAGCACTACTGATCAAAATAATATTAGAATGTCCAGCAGAGCATTATGCAAGAAAATATTATAAAAGAATACCAATTGGAAATGAAGTGAAACCATCACTGTAACTCACATTAAATACATAGAAATTCTAAAGACACAAAAAGTCTAATATGTTGCCACTATCCTACCAAGGGGAGGGCTATCTTCACCTGTAGGAGACTCGGAGCCGCAAGAAGGTGAAACAGGAATCTGGAGTCTGGAGTATATATAGGGTCTGATATGCCTTGTATGTGTGGGAAAAACAGGAAATGTACCCAATGCAGTGCTGAGATGCATGTTTGTACCGGGCCTGGGGCTTCTTGTAGTTTCTGCTAAAAACAAGGTAGTGGGCTGCAGCTCTTTGCAGGACAGAGTGCAGTGTGCTCTGCTGGCTTGTTTGTTGGCCTTACTGGGGAGTGTGCTCAACCATGCACAACATCAGGTATGCTTGAGGACCTGTCAAGTTAGCCACACTAATATAAGTAAGAAATACAAAAAGTGGTAGGATGCAAAATTTATAAAACCTATAGGGGTTCTATAGGAAAACCACAAATTAAAAGAAAGGGAAATTAAGAAATCAATCACATTTATAATTGCAACAAAAATGCATTAAATACCTGCAAGTAAACTTAACAAAGTAGTATAATTTTTATAATAAAACAATCATTTAAAATTTTATCTTAAAGATGCTATTTTTCTTAAATTTTAAGGATACCTTGGTTTGAAATATTTAAATATTTAATGTATAACAAATTTATCAATACCTATGGAAAATAGTAATTACATTTAAAATACACATACATGACACATGTAGTATTATAACACATAATATACACATGTGCTATAATTTTGTTAAAATTGCAGTTTACATGGAAAAACCTCTTATAAAACCTTGTTTCCTAACCTGATATCTGTATATATGCTCAAAAATTATGAAAACTCTTTAAACTTACATGCCAGTATTATAAGCATTCTTTTTCCCTTTGTAGAGGGTCATAAATTTTATCAGTTTGCTATATATGTATTGTAAACTACATTTGCATCCACAATAAAGTGCACATTTTTATTTATAGCATGCAAATACTGACTATTCATATCTCAGTGGAAAACTTAATTAATGAAATCAGTTTGTATTTGTTTCATTTCTTACCACCATTATGTTATCTGACCCAAAAGCCATAGACTTGTTTGGGATGTTTTATTTAACCAACTATTTATAAATACTCCATAGTCTAAGTTATCTAAAGAAACAACAGTCAGGAGTGTAAAAGACCATACTCAAAAACAGTTAAGCATCTTGCTTAGAGAAAAAGTTCCAGTTTAAAGAAAGTAGAAGATATAATGAATATTGTCATCATAAATGTATTAATCTTTGAAACCCTGAACATACTAATTGTAGTATCAAAATATGTTCAGGATTGTTTTGATACCTAGGGAGAAGTAAAACTTCCTGTTAAATGCTATTCCTGTGTGCTACATATAAATATGTATGTGTGCTACATTGAAAATATTTGTTTACAGCCTTTGTTTGACAAACTACTTATTTAAGAAATCAACAAAAGGAAATACGAAGATGGAAATGTGATTAAAAGTAAGTCTTAAAATGTAGAGAAAATATGGAATGTGTGCACAGAAGAGGAAAATGCAGTTTCACACTGGATCACATAAAATGCTTATTGAAAAAAAGGCCCCTGTCTCCTTCAAGTCTACATTTTTATAGCTTATAATTATGTCATATGGCTAATATGAATGGTTTATGGTTTAGTAGAACATAATTATTAACAGATTAAAAAAAAAACCTCTCAAAATCACAGAATATGATAAAGCAGCATATTTTTAATGCATGAAAATAGTAGTAATGCTGATTAAAAGCAAATGAAATTGTTAGACTTACCGCTGTTATTTGAAGTCATCTTAATATGTATGTGGATTGGCAGTGGGGTACATTATGATCATTAAAAAGGGCAGAGACCTTTTCTGTACTTATAAATCTAAGAGAGCTAATACTAGAATGATATTTCACAAAATAATGCTGCCACAGTAGAGTCTGATCATATTTCATTTTCAGTAGCAATGCTGAATATTCTAATCACAAACACTCCCATACCACTATCAAGGTTTTCTGTCATCCTTCTTCTTCACATTTTACTCTTTTTCTGTCCGCTCATTTAACTAACATACTTTAGTTTACTTACACGATTCTTAAAAATCTATCATTATAATGTCAAAATATGGGCACTTTTAGCTGAGACTGAGGTTTGTTAATATTTGAGCAATTCACAACTTTATAAATAACATTACAATTATTTTTCTCATTTCTAAGGTTTTTTCCTTGCCTAAGTTTTATTACTAACATATAGCAAAATAGATAAATGGTATAATGAATTGTCAGAAATAATGAATATATTTTATAATGCTAAATAGAATATTGCTTTAGGTTTATTTTCTCTAAAATATGATAATCATAACCACAGTTTAGTTATAGATAATAATGTGTTAGAACTTTCTTTTTCTAAGCTTGATAAAATGAATGCATATTTTTTCTTTTTCATTTAAAGTAAAATAATTGATTCATCCTCATGTGTTCTCTTTCTATTTTAATTATATGAAGAAAAATGTCTTTTATGTGTTCTTTTTGTAAATATTATAAATTGTGTATGGAACATAATCATTCTCTTCATTTGGGGCATGTTATGATGATGATGATGATGATTTTCTGACTGAAAATTTAGAGTTAATATTTGGGATTGTGGTATTTTGAAATTTAATGAGCGTGGCTCTATAAAATTTAGGTCAGTTTATGTGTTTTTTTAGATTACCCCTTATGTGTTTAATAAAAAAAGAAGAAAACAGTGTAACTACAGATTTGTGCAGTGATTTCTAAGCAGCAATCATGTCAAATTTATCAAGTGTTTAAAATTTCTGCGAATGTGGCAATTTGTTCTGGGAGTTTTATGGTATATGCATTTTTTTTCAGAACCTGTATATTTAATGTGGGTTTTTACTAAAAAAAAATAATAATTTGAAAGACTGTGAAATTTAATCTAATAGGGTTAAAAATGGAAGTAAGAAGAGAAATGGAAAAGATTTAGACTACAGTTTTAGACATTTAAGATGAAAAAAGAAAATAGCCTTCACTTGATTTCTTTTTCTGATAAAATGTGATTATTTTCTCATAATATCTAATAAAGTCAAATATAGTCAGCATATGTATATGATTAAACATTTTGCTAACACCATGCAATTTCAAATGTACAAAAATATAAATATATGCGTATTTGCTTTGTTTCTTTGAATATACATCAATGACAACAATTTGCCCATTAATGTATTACAAGTAATATATAAGTGAGGAAATTTTACAAAAAATATGATTTTCCTTTAAGGAGAATTATGATTTTAAATTTAAAATAAACCACACATCATTCTTGAACAATTACATATAAAAATCTTTATATGACAGTCTACCCTATAAGTGCAATCTTAGAGAACAAATATTATATTAACACAAAATATAAGTTGATAGATGAGTAAATGTCATATGGTTATTGAAGATGAAAAATCATATGCTTATCACGAGCTACTTGTATAGTATCTGTGATACTGTGTTTTGAGACAATGAGTTTTTTAGGTTATATTGCTACCACTGGCAATAACTATAAGTTATTTTTCAATTAAATATTTCATAATGGTATAGCTAATCTCTGGTTTAACATTTGATGATGCTGAGCTAAAAATAAGTTATGCATTTGATAATGAAAATTGTTCATATTACTAGAATGACTAAACTTGAAATATTAGAGGTTTTAGAATATTTGTAGAATCTCAGAAAGATTAGCAAATTTTGGGTTTAAATCTCTTTCTTTTCTCCATAATTTTAGGCTGCCAATCTACTATCAATTTGCATATAACTCTTGCTTTCTATTAAATATCTTCAATTCTTAGCCAAACATTATTGCCCATCTTAACTTAAAATGCTAGTAGTATATTGACCTTTGCACAATATTGCAATATGGGGACTTTTTCATGCCAAGAGCAAACCTTTATTTGCAAGGTAAAAGTCAAACATACAAGCAAACAAATCTGTCAATTATCCAATAAGAAATTAAATAGCTCTAAAGATTGTGAAAATATTGATTTTTAAATAAGGTGTTATTTTATAAGGTTAATGTTTCTCTTAAGTTCTCTAGTTCTATAGAATTTAGAATGAAATATGCTGATAAGGGCCATCTATCTTTTGATAGTGCACATATTTAGAAATTTACAAAAACAAAACTCCATGTTACTTTAAATATCTTAAAGTAACAGTTTGTTTCTAAAGTGTGAAAGTATGAAACTGTAATAACAACTTTTACATATTTATTTGTTTCAATCACTCACACATTTGTATGTTATCTTTATTAAGAATATAGGTTTTGGGATTCCAATGCTCTATTCAGACTGAGTGTAGTTATTTATCAGTTGTGCAACATTAAGTGCATTATCTTAGCATCTGCATTTTATTTATTAATCTGTAAAATAAAGCAATTTACTTTGCCTAACAATCCTCAGAACCTTGTAAACTATCAATAATCTTTTACTATTTTACTATATAGGGTTTAAGTCATTCTTTACAGATATTCAAGGGACCAGTTAAATACCATTTTTTTCTTACAGATTTATTTACCTATGCATACAGAACTGGGGTACAGGCCAGAGGTGCTAGGGCGGTGAGAGGATTCACCAGAGACAGAGTGGGGGGCAGAACAGGCCAACTGATGAAGTACACTGTTGAGGGAAACAGTGGGCGGGTCAGGAGAGGTCTGCTGCATCAAGCAGATCACTTCTGGGGTGGAGACTGAACTCATGTTGAAGTGACTTTAGTTTCTTAGTGCTGTACTTTAACTGGCTGTGCACCAAGGAATGTCCCCATTATATACTTTTGAAATAAATAATGAAAATTGAAGAAACAAAATTTAAAATTTAGTTGCACTTTCCTTAATATATATATATATATTTGAAATGACACTCAGAAATCTTACTGTTCTTCTCTCTAAATTGCAATCATGTAAAACTGGCAAGTATAACAAATTGTATTATATCTGATCTACCAAGATATTCAAACTATTTCTCTTACAATGCATTTTATTATAAGTATAATTCATGTTGTGAGAAAGTAATTTCTAGGCTATTAGAAATAAACAAACCAATATCTAGAACTTCATTAATTGTTGAGTTATTAACAAATATGCAGTAAGAGCTTCCTATTTGCTAAGTTGTTTGTTAGATTCTAAAGATAGCAATTTGACTAAGATTATTCCCTTTAAAAACAAATATACTCAATCCCAAAATGCAAAGAAATGCTCTAAGAATAATATAGAGAAAATGCAACAGTATACAAATAATTCTTACTCTATTTATTTGTTTTCCCAAAATGTGATAAATGTCTTGGAAATTTACTGACTTTTGAAATGACTGGAATCACAGTCTCTGTAAAATCCGGCTCAACCTTCAACATTTTATGTCTTACTGTGTATGATATTTTATCACTTACTAGTCATTTTTCATATGTTACGAGCTCCTTCTCTCTAAAGATTTTATCTTTTAGCTTCTTGTTTCCATAAAATTTTCTGCATGCTTGTGGATAATTATACAAATACATACATATGTATATACAAATGTGTGCATGCAATGTGTAAGCATAACACATTTGTATATATATACAAACATATACATATATACATATGTTGAAGTATATAGAAGAACATGAAAGACATAACCAGAATAAATATAATTCTATAATTGCATACATTCGGAAATGTGAAGTAATAAGTTTTTGAAATGAAATTAATTGTACTAAATATGATCAGCAAAATATAAATTCAAGAGAAAAAAAATTTGTTTCTCAATCAAAAAATGAAATGTAGAACAATTCCTGAAAGCACTGATGCAAACAATGTAAATGGATAAGATGATATACACACAATAGAAAGAGTCAAGAGTATATAAATAATACAAGTTCCCGATTAACAGCAGCAACTAAGAATGAGTTCTAATCACTTTAAAGAAACATTGGGGTGTCTCTTAAAACAGTTCATATATGACACAAATTTAAAATTTGGACTCAGCGGTAGCTAGACCCTTAGTGTCATTAAAAGATTCCTTCAGAATTTACATGGAAATATTTTTGTTTTTAAAGATTTATCTTTTTATGCATACAGAACTGGGGTACAGATCAGAAGCTCAGGGGTGGTAAGAGGCTTCACCAGAAACAGAGTGGGGAGTAGAACTGTAGATCAACAAAGTACACTGCTGAGGGGAGCCACGGGTGGGTCAGGAGAGGTCTGCCTCGCCAAGTGGGTCACCTCCGGAGTGGGGATCAAACTCATGCTGAAGTGGCTTTAGCTTCTTAGTGCTGTGATTTAACCAGCTGCGCCACCAGGGAGGGGCCTATATGGAAATACTTTTTTAAAAAATAATGAAAAACCTTTTATTTGAAATAATATGTAAATAGATAGAAAAATAACTAGTGTAACTGTTGATGGCACAATCAGTGGCATAATTTACACGTCAGCTGCAGACAATATGAATGGTATGTATAATGGATGAGTTTGTACAAATATGTGTATTAGTATGTGTGATAACTATTTTGGAGGAGCAGTGAGGTGAGGATTTAACTTCTTCATAGAATAGTGCATCTAAAAATATTCTTTAAATATAAGGAAGAGACAGATACAAACAGTAATTGGAAGCCAGATTACATGCATTTCTAATGAACTTAAAAGAAAGAAGCTGGAGAATAAAGAAAATTTACTAATAATCTGATTGTTACCTTTTATCTATGTTAAATATTTGCTTGAGTATCCTGAGGGAAAATATCCACCAGTAAATTTCACATTGTGCTATGAGTACCAGTGTTGTGTGGTGGGACACCATGGTGATGCTTAGTCATAGGGCAAGCAGAGAGCCCCAAGGCCTTGGAGAAAGATAAAGGCAACACATTCCAAAGAGGACTAATCAAACACCCCCAGGACTAGGGGCAACTGGACATTTCAGAACAAAGATGATAAGAAAAGCATGCTAAGATAAGGGCTGGGACAAACAGATTTAATTTTGAACACAGAGGCATTAGGGCAGTGAGTGAGACAATGGACAACTAGTAACAAAGAGACTGGTGGAGCTTTAGAATAATTAGGGAAAGAAGGTATATATTCCCTGAGGCACAAATTCACTTTGGCTTCCTTGGCCCTCCCTGACCTGATCCCACAAGTCTGTGAATCCCACTTTATTTTTGTTCCTTTGCTCCTCAATAAACCTTATACCCCCCTTTTCACTTTAAACACAAAATATGCTATAATAGCAACAAATCATATTGATTAATCATATTATAAATCTGAGTAATTGTATTTGAGCTAAATAAGAAAAAAAAACAGAACTGATTGAAAATAATTATAATTTTTTAAATTTTAAAAATCTTTTGTAAGGAGAAAACATTTCTTTGTTTTTTTTTTCCTGTATAAGTTTCTTAATTCAATAATCTATGGGATTTGACAAGAACAGAAGAAAACAGAAACAGCACCAATAACAACATATTGAGGAGAAAAACTATTGTAGATTGAAGTTAAGAGGATAAATACATCATATTTTTCTAATACTTTCTTTTGTGTATTTACCTGTAATGGCTTCTATGTACACTCTTTAATAAATCTGTACTTCAAAAACATAGTCATAGTCTTCATGTAATTTCCAGTTCCATGGAGAAAAAGGCTCCTCGACAATAAAGATTGCAGACTAAATAGGAGAAAATAAATCAATTTTAGCTATATTTTCAGAAGCAGCAGGTACAGTCTTTTATAAATTACTATGACCCAAGACAGTAAACCATGTAATAAAAGAAACAGCTAGCAATTTGGGTCAGAGAATATCTTTTAAAATATATTGCTATGTGAACTCAGAATTTTTATGTGATGGTCAATAAAAGTTCTATTTCTCCCACTTATGTGTTGTTTCTTCATTATTTATTGTTTGTTTCAGAGATGTCATGCCAGTTAATGGTCTATGTATTTGGGCTTTTGTGTAATGTTCTGTGGGTTACTCTTTTACAAATGTACTTTTCAAAACTTGTGATTTGATGTCTGTTGTTACATGTGCTACTCATTTCAACAAGTTTATTTTATATCATTTTGAAATTCATTGGCAACGTTAGTAAAAGTATGCTCACACTGCTTAATAATTTTGGATAATAATTAAAATATTTTCCTAATTGAGGAATGCATATGGGCATATAATCCCTCATAGATGCAAGGAATCCATGGTTAAATATTTTAGACAACCTGACACAACTTGGGGCCAATAAGGCAATTATTAATAGAGAGAGATTTCTTCACATTTCTTACTAAATTACTAATAGTATACTTCAGGGTGCTCAATATTCTTGTCACAAAAGGAAAATGTCAGATTGATTTCATTACTAACTGTGACCATATTATATTGTTTTTCTGCCCACATCTTGAACATTTAATTCAATCTAGAGTATTATGAAGCAATTATAGGGAAAATCCATATCAACATTACTAGAAAAAAAATTAAACCATTTATTTCATTCTACCAGTTAGAATCTTAATAAAGTCCATGTGTAACAGGTACAGGTTTCATGGACTCTGCTCCCCACTACAGATACTGGAACCACTAATCCCATCAACACCAAGGAAAAGCAGGCTGGGATGTGAGGGCGGAGCTGAGCATCCAGGTTGGGATAAAACTGGACATGGGGGCTCTGAGGGTCTCTTGGCCTGGTGGTTCGTGGCTGGTCGTTTGGCTCTGGATCGGTTTTCAGCGTGTTGGTCGAGTCCAAGTCAGCAGAACTGGTAGGACATTCTAGTTAACTTGTATTCCTCTCCCTCTTTCCTTTTCCCTTTCTCCTTGTAAATAAATCCATTATTGAACCTTTTTGTGTGTGTCCATAATACGATTGAATCTTAAGCGCACAGGTGAGGACTCACAGACAGGCAACCCAATTCACATTGGCGTGCCCTGTAACACATGGATATTTTAACAGAGTTGGTGTGTTCTCTAATAGTTTCTCATTGAAGAGAAAGTTGTAAATGTTTGCCTTCTTTTTCAATTCCTCAGGTAAAAAAAACCTCTAAATTATGATCAATCCTGACTATCTGTTTAATTTTCATATATAATTTTGTATAAATAAAGGTAGAACACTGAGAATAACAGTAATCATACTTTTATTTCCTAGAAAAATGTCTCATTTGACGAAAACAAGATAGCATCACTAATGATAAGCAGGGTCATAACTGTAATGCTACTTTCCTATTGGAAGTGAATAATGTTCCTGAGATACATGCAACCTGTTATAAATGCTATAACAGTGAGAGTAATCAGGACACTTATGGAGCCCACAAAATTCAGTAAAGTAGTACTTGTGATTTGTGTCAGTTTATGATAACACAAGAATATCTAGTGTCTGAGATCAAATAAAATACAAATTTTGTATTGAAAGTACTTTTGATAACTATCAAGTTCACATTTAAGGACAGATCATCTCCTCCCTATTCTTAACTTCCTCTATTTACCTCATTACCATTATCCTTTAAATTTCTGTATTTGTATAGATATTCAATTAAAGTTTCCCTACTGAAACATTTCAAACTCTATGCCAAAAAGAAACAGTTTCATTGATCTTTTTTCCCCTAAAATGTAGCATAATGCATATTAAACATTAAGTGAACAGCGAAATTGCATTGAAAGAATGAATCAATAAGCAACAAATAAATATTAGGAGACTGCTACCCTTGTTTTATTCTATCAACATAAAAAATACCAGATTTTCTAATACCCAACAAAACCAAAGTTTTTCTGGAATAACATAGTTTTATGCCAATTGCAGAGACAAATATATAAATAGTAACTTAATTCCTCTATAAATTCTACAGGTAACGCTAACTAACCACCCCTCAACTACCACTTTCAAGTTTTCTGAATATTTTCAATAAAGTTAATTATTTGTTCTATAATCTCTATATTCTCTATTTCTGCCTTCTCCTTTTAAGGACTCATGATTAGATTGTGTTCATTCTAATAATCTAGTATAATACCTCCATTTTACTGCACTATTTTTTTTTTAAAGATTTACTTATTTATGCATATAGAAATGGGTACAGACCAGAGGTGCTAGGGGTGTTGAGAGGCTTCACCAGAGACATAGTTCTTGGGATTAGAGAGTGAACCTCAGTAAAGGGGAGTTATCCCACCAACCACACAATTCATACTGAATAGAATTACTAGGGGTGTTTTGTCAGGTTTTAAACATCTGAGAATTTTCTTGGTTTTGTTGTAAAGACCACCACATCTAAGCCACATATCTTGATATTAGAACCAACCCAGTTTTTGTTTTTGAAATTCCAGGCATGTGTATTCTACTTCTTGTTTAGTAAATTAGTTTCTGAAAGTTATCTCTCAGTGGTTGGAAAATTTATCAGGCTAGCTAAGTCTAGTAACAAAAAGTTTTTGAAACCTGTGTTCTGTTAATCAGCACTCTTACTTAACTCATGCCCACACTTTCCATTTTCATCAAATTCTAAGCCTAGGCCTTTTATTTTATCAATGTTGACCCTCCAAGATTTGTTGATGATTTATTAACTTGTCTTACATATCATAATTTTGACTGAAAACCAGAAGTTTATCTCTAATACAGTTTTAATAAAAGTCAAATGAATTATGTGCTGATTCTCAGGCTTGAATGTAGGCTAATTTATAGCATAATCTTAGACAAGTAAATTTAATGAATATTATCATCTATAAAATCACTATAAGTGTTGGTATTTCCATTATCCTGATTTTTATCCTTATAAAGCTATTAATGCAATAATTTCTGCCAGAGGAAGTTTTTTTTAAAGAATAAATTAAATGATATTTAAATAAGTGTTAAAACAAATGTATACTTAACAGTCAACATTTAATAACAAACAGTTATAAGGATTCTAATTATTTGACATTTTAAGTTAGATTTTTAAACTGATTTTAAAAAAAAAATTAAACACTTTGGTTTGTAAAAGAATTTCACAAATGAAAGAGAAGAAAATCACTAACTGTGAAGAAAAAAATGCAAATGCATATCTGATAAATTCTTATAATCCAAAATATTCAGAGACCTTCACAATAAGGTTGCAAACAACCTATTTGAAAAATGGTCTAAATGCTTTAACAGACAACTCACCAAACATTAAAATCAAATAAGCACATGAAAAGCTGTTCCGTAGTATATATTTTCTGGAATGTAAATTAAAACAACAATGAGATACCACTACACACTTAATAGTATATCTAAAATCTGGAAAACTAACAAAACCAATAGATGTAGAGAATGTGAACAATTATTCATTGTTGGTAAGAATACAAAATGATGCAGTCACTTTGGAAAACTGCTGTAGTTTTTTTTCATTTCTATAAATTTAAACTTACTATTACCATATGCTCTAGCAATCCTGTTCTTTGGTATTTATCTAAAGGAGTAAAAAATGTATGTATGTTCACGCAAAATTTACAAATTAATGTTTATTTCAGGTTTATTAATGATTGCCAAATATGGAAATCCCAATATATCCTTCAGTAGATGAATAATAAGTAAACTGTGGTATATCCAGACAATAGGAACTATTATTCAGCATTAAAATATGATGAGCTGGGCCCTCCTTGGTGGCGCAGTGGGTTAAAGCACTGCACTGAGAAGCTGAAAACACTTCCGCATGAGTTGGATACCCGCCTGCCCCGGAGGTAACCACATGGCGCGGCAGACCACTCCTGACCCGCCCGCTGCTCCCCTCAGCAGTGTACTTCATAGAACTGTCTGTCCTGCTCCCCACTCTGTCTCTGGTGAAGCCTCTCACCACCCCTGAGCCTCTGGCTTGTACCCCAGTTCTGTATGTACAAATAAATAAATTAAAAAAAAAATATATATATATATATATGATGAGCTACCAATCTATGAAAAGACCTGAAAGAAATATACCCTAAGGGCATATTACTAAGTGAAAAATCCTGTCAGAAAAAGCATAAACTACATGGTCCTAACTACACATGGTTCTAAAGCAAATCTGTGGGGACAATAATAGAGTAAGTGGTGTCCAGGAACTAGCAATTGAATAGGTAGAACATATAAGATTTATGGCAGTGAAACATTCTACATGATATTATAATGATGACTAAGCCATTTACATTTGTGTAAACTGACATAATGCACACCACCAAGAAAGGATATTAATATTAACTGTGGACTTGTGTGATTATTATGTATCAATGTAGGTTGGTCAATTGTTATCATTCTTGCCAGGTATTGATAATGGGGAGACTGTGTTTGGGAGGAAAGAGTATGTGGGAAATCTCTATACTTCACAATTTTAACATAAATCTAATACTGCCCAACAAGTAAAATTTAAACAACCAAACACAACAATAAAACATCTTTCTTGCACTATATTATAGCAGCAAAGAAATAAACTTGCAATGTAAATTTTTTTCTATTCTACATTAAAAATGCAGAATTAATCTTATCTTTCGTAATAATAAAAAAACTTTAGAATGACATGAGACGTACATACACAAAGTCAAATGTTATCTTTTTACTTACAATTATCTGAAAAGAGATGTGCACATATTATCTGTATGTAAATGTCAAACTTTGAAAATGATTAAAGCAACAGTTTAATTTATATAATGAAAAGCATCAGTTTAATTTATATAATGAAGTACATGAGAGCATTGTATTACTTTTTTGTGTGTGCTTTGTGTACATTTCAGTGATATATGGAACAGATTGAATATCACTGACTGATGTTTATAATGGGAGATATTTTCCCTGCTGGTTAAAATGAAATGGAATTGAGATGATTTTATTGTTCTACCAAAGGGAAAATCAGTACTTAAGTATTTTGCTTTAAAACCTGTAATTCATGCTGGAGTTAAAATAAAAGTAGTATAAGACTCTTCTTATTCATTAATAGAACTCATCTCTTAGAAAATTTGTTTAATGGCATAAATCTAAAAAAGTTTTAAAGATACATGTCTTACATTTCATTATCTTGAACTATGCCTTTTATTTTTGAGAATCTCATCAAATATCTAATAGCTCCTAATGTAATAGTCACTTAACATGTCAGTCTCCATGGAAACCAAACAGTAAGATATGGATAAAGTGACATAGGTTAATGTACTGTATTTTAATAGTTTAGGAGTTCCCCCAAAGCACCAAAGCACTGTTTTTTAGAAATATGTGTGATGTTACATCAGTGTAATATTTAAATGGAAAATAAAATGGAAAATCATTCAAAAATTATTACCGTCAAGTATGAAATGCTTTACATCAGTTATTACTTTGAGTAGCTCCTATACACCATTCTGAAATAGCTTATTTTGTAAAATAAAGCTACAGTTTATTTATAGCCTCTGATAACAAACATAGAAAGGAATGAGAGGAAAATAGAAATAGGAATGCAAACCAAAATGTTTAATGTAATAAGATTCTAATGGTGACATGGCATTAAGCTAATGACTAACAAGAAATCTACAAGAGTTTTCATACTATAAATGTATTCAGTACTATGTAGATATGAAGATATTCCTATTTACTGAAAAAGATATTAGGTTACAGAGAAGTTTTTTTTTTTTTCTGCATAGGAACTGGAATATTGAACTAATTATTTTAAAGTTTCTTTAATAATGTTGAATATATTAGATATTCATTGCTGTGAAAAGTTCTTAAATACTTATTAAAGCCAGAGAATGATTTTATTGAGTAAAAATTGTCTACAATTCAATATATTCCAGGAAGGTCATTTCAGCAAATCAATTATGATGGTTCTTTAATACTTTTAATCATGTGATTCAAGTTACTCATCATTATAATTCCACTCCAAGCAAAATACTACTATTATGTCCTCACTTGTAAAATAGTTTCCTTTAAGTTCTGTTTGTTTATCTGGCAATCTTGATGTCTAAAATTGTCTTTAATTTTTCTTCACTGGGATTCAGAACTTGTTCTTTTCTTACATTTTTCCTGCATATTAATTCTATACTATTACATGTAGCAATTATTTAGTTTTATTTTTGTAAGAGTGATGCTGGTATTTCACTGCACAATTGTATCTATTTAGATGTAATTTAATAAAAGGGTAAAATCCATATTAAGTATTGAGTACCTTCAAAAATTATAATGTAGATAATATATAATAAACAAAGTTCATACCTAAAATATACAGCAATATACATATATTTACATCTAATTTTTCATGGCTAACTAATGTTAATATTTTGTATTTAAAGATTTTAGTTTTATTGCAGGTTTAGATTTGAAGATTTACATAAAATTGTCTAACATTTTAGATTATTTAAAAATAATTTATAAAAGCAGTAAATATATGATAGTAATAGATCATGAGGCATTCAGTTGTAATGAATACTAATAATGCTGAAGTCCTATGAATGAGACAAATACATTTTTATAGTAAAATTGAATAAGAAAATATTTTTCAAAAAAATCAAAATGACTATATTGCATCATTTTTAGAAATAGAACTCTTTATATGACAACTAGAAAAACTTACAGAACTTTTATAGTCTTTTTCATAGATTTTTTTTAATCTGGTAGGTTTACATACCCAAGTGAAAGCTTTATTTTAACAGCAAAAAATATATAATTTTTGTGTTTACTTATAATACTCCATTTTTGTTTTTAAAGTTAATGACTACAAACGGTGGTTCCAACATGTGTTACAAATTATATCCTAATGTGGATGTTGGAGAGAGGAACTTCAGCAATTTTGTTTTATCTTTTTAACTTTGAGAGAGATACAGAAATAATTTGTTTCCTCAAAGATTTTTGATATATACTTTTCTAGTAACAGAAATCTAGGGTAATTACTATTTAAAATTTTTTATTTGAAGTGGAACTCTTATAGCATAGAACATTCTATTTCATCGTCAATCACTCTGATATCTTTCTCTTTGCTCTCCTCACTTTCCCAGGGATTCTACCTCTTAACATCACAATTATTAACGCGCAAACAAGGGGCAGCTTGGAAACTCAAAGCTTGCAGTCTCTACAGGGGTCAGGCTATTCCTGTGCTAAAAAGACAGATTATTAGTGTGAAAGAATATTAACAGGATTAGTGTGCATAGAGAGAGAAGAAATGAAAGGATATTTTCTCTAATAAAATAGTGACCATTACCCACCCCTGGGTATGGGTTTGGTCTGTTTACTCAGCCAATCAGATTTGGCCTGAAGTAGGGCCATTGAGAACCAGACTAGACTGGTTGAAACAGATGTGGGTGAGAGACCCATGGGGAGGTTCACTATGGCAGCATTTATCTTAATTTTGATTTTGCTCTTTTCCTCCTGTTACAGGCCAGGGAGAGAGGGGCATCCCTGAACCTCCAAACCTGCCTGCTCTAAATAGGTTCTGCCATCTACTACATCAAGACAAAACATACAAGACTTTATGAAAAGGAACGTTAATACAGTGAATATACAATACAGAAGACAAAGAATATAATTTCTAAATCAAACACCTGAAGTTACCCATCCCCTCATGGGCAAAAGTCAACAAAGCAAGGCCTGAAAGCCCACCACAAGACTAAAGAACCTTCTGGCCGGGGCCCATAGAAAAGGGTCAGAATTGACCAGACAAGTTTGGGAGGAAAAGAGCACAATAAAAATCAATATAAACAACCATAGTCAACCTCCTCACGGGCCTCTCACCCACATCCATTTCAACCAGCACAGGGCCAAGAAACAAGCACGGTTTCTTCACATGCTCTCTGCTCCACATGGCTTCCTCAGGTCTCCTTCTGGCTCTCCATCCTACTTCCTTCAGATTCCTTCTCTGCTCTTCTCTGCTCAGCTCCACACTCCTTCTGGGTGGGGCAGGGAACCTGGAACTTCCCCTTTTCCTAGGGACCATCCTATTACATTCCCAGGGGAAAAAAGAAATACAAGATAACTAGAATATCCTATCAGTTCTGCTGACCTTGGACTCCACCAGCACACTGAAAACTGATCAAGAGCCAAACTACCAGCGGCGACCACCAGGCCAAGCGCCCCCAGAGCCCACATGTCAGTTTTATCCGAAACAGGCTGCTCAGCTCCGCCCTCACGTCCCAGCGTGCTTCTCCTTGGTGTTGATGGATTGGTAATTCCAGTATCTGGAGTGGGGGCAGAGTCCATGAAACCTGTATTTGTTACAGTATGATTGGAACACAGGAAGAGGGGGAAGGGGAAAGGGAGGCTGAATACTGATGTATGACAAAGGACCCTAGAAGCTGATCAGTGGAATGCTTTGTTGATAAGATTTAAACCCTGATTGTGAAACTAGGGCTGGATCTCAATTAAAATACTGAGTCATCAAGCAAAAGAGAAGTACCTGGAGGGCAGACTCATAATCCCTCATACTATAGATGACAATTCTACTTTTCCACTTTTCCTTTTACCTACTTCCTCCTACAACTGATGCTGTATGATTATTTTATAAATAAAAATGTAGGATCTTGCTTTTTAGCAGCATCCTGCATTATGTAGCCTGCTCCAGGACTCCTGTTTTGTTGTTGTTGTTGTTGTTGTTGTCTTTTATCAGTGTGGTGTTGCCCAATGCAACATTCCTTGTCTTTTCCTGAAATTTTTTCATTCTATATAATCACAGGAATTCCTTGCATTTTGTTGTAAATGACAAAAGTTTATCTTTTTACTAGAGGAGGGTATTCCACTATGTATGTATACATCTTCTTTATCCAATAGTCTAAAGGGTATTTGGGTTATTTCCATATCTTAGCTTTAGTAAATAATGTTAATTGCATAAATCATTGTGTGAATAAAACTTTTTAAGTCAATAATTTCATATTCTTTAGTGAAATACTCAGAAGCAATATTGTTGGGGGCTTCATTATGTTCTCCCATTATATCTGTACCAATTTACATCACACCAACAGTGTAGAAATATTACTTTATCTCTACATCCTCACCAACACTTGTCATGTGTCTTTATTTTTTTTGAGATTTATTTATGCATAGAGAGATAGGGTATAGGCCAGAGGTATAGGGGCAGTGAGAAGAGTTACCAGTCAGAGTGGGGAGAACATGCTGACTGACAAAGAACACTGCTAAGGAGAGCAGCAGGCAGGTCAGGAGAGGTCTGCTGCGCCATGTGGTCACTTCCAGGGCAGGCAGGGATCAAACTCATGTTGAAGTAGCTTTAGCTTCTTAGTGCTGTGCTGTACCCCAATATGCCACCTAGGGAGAGCCATGTCATGTATGTTTTTAATATAAACCATTCGTATAGGTGATTTGTATTTTGCTAAGGTAATGATAAATGTAGATTTTTCTCTTCAAATATATTATTAGGAAGCAATTTATATAAACAGAACGATCCAAAGTATCATACATATCCACACAACTTAGTTCCTCAATAGTTGCTATGGTTAATATATAAATGTATTTATATACCTATATTTATATATGCACATATATGGGCATATCTAGGCTATGTAAATTGTTATTAACTAGAATTAACTATATTAAATAGAATTAACTATAGTTTTTAAGAAGTATTCAATATTCATTTATGAATTTGTTGAGATAAAATTGGCAAACTATTCTTAAATGCATACTTCAGTGAGACTGTAACTGGGTGGTCCCTAGGAGAATGGAAGTTCCAGGTTCCCTGCCCCACCCAGAAGGAGGGTGGAGCTGAGCAGAGAAAAAGAAGAAAGAAGAGAGAAGAAGAGAGAAGGAAGCCAGATGGAGAAAAAAGATGGAGACCTAGGGAAGCCACATGGAGCAGCAAGCATGTGATGAAGAAACGAGGCTTGTTTCCTGACCCTGGACTGGTGAAGGCAGATGTGGGTGAGATACCTGTAGGGAGGTGACTATGGCAGTGTTTATATTGATTTTGATTTTGCTCTTTTCCTCCCAG
>NW_004567113.1:24947201-24954485 GCF_000260355.1 Condylura cristata | reverse complement strand
TAACTTCAGGTGTTTGATTTAGAAGTTATATTCTTTGTGTTCCATATTGTATATTCACTGTATTAAAGTCACTTTTCATTAAAGCTTTATATATTTTGTCTTGTATATTCACTGTATTAAAGTCACTTTTCATTAAAGCTTTATATGTTTTGTCTTGTTGGGGCGGATGGCAGAACCCACTTAGAGCAGGCAGGTTTTGAGGCTTCAGGGATGTCCCTCTCTCCCCCTGTCCTCTAACAGAATTGGGGTGCCCTATAACAAGACTGCAAATGCATGCACATATGCTTAGAACAGGTGATTATAAATCCAGTTACCCCACAAAATTCCCTTTCTTCTTCCTATTCCATCCTTATCTCCATCCTCAGAGATAAATTCTAAAGCCCTTTTTCTTTACAATAGATTAATTTTTCCTTTTTTTAACTATAGATGATGTACCCATTTGTGAATGTTTCTTTTATTCACCATATTTTTGAAATACACCCATGTGACTGACTATATATTCTTATTTTTGAATACTACTCTGTTGATGAATATTATGATTAAAAAATCCTACGTTAGGTTTTGGGTATTCTAAGTGCAGCTATTATGAACATTTCTGTGCAGTCATTTTGGATACATGATTCCATTTCTGTAGATTAAATAAGCAATTATGGAGTTGCATCATCTGAAAAGCATATTGCTTAGTTTTGTGGGAAACTGCAAGAATTTTCCCATAATGACTGTACTTTTAAAACTTTTTTCTTCTACAAAAATATACAACAGTTTCAGTTCTCTGCTCACCTTTCTGGTAAATGTGTGATTTTAGCTTAATGTGGTTTTAATTTGCATTTCCTTAATGAGTAATGATGTTCAACACTTTTTTATGTGCTCATTGATCTTTTGTATACCATCCTTCTGTTGTCTCCAAAGTCTTTCCACTTTTTTATAGGGTTGTTTTTTACTTCATATTAAGTTGTTGGCATATTTAGGATACAAATTATTTGGCAGATATATGTCTTGCAGTTTGTTCTTCCAGTCTGCGGTGCCCTTATTCATTTCCTTAATGACAAAAAATGAGGCATCTTTTTCTTATACTTTCATGAAGAAATATTTAATTATAATGAGGTCTAACACATCATTTTTTAGCTATAGTCATTGAATTCTAGGCTTGGTTTAGAACTTAGTTTTTATTTGAAAGTAACATTATATGTCTTTGTTTTGATTTTATTTTGTTATATTTTAATTTAGGGACCATAGTTTAAGATTCTTAATTTATGTTCTGTTTGGTTGGCATATGCTTATCTGTGATTTACTTTAATATACATCTGTAGATATGTAAATGAGTCACCCCAAATCATAAACAATGTTGTGAACTATTGTTTACTCAATAAAAAGCATAGAAATATAATAAAAACATTTATAGAGCATCCATTGCAGGTATGCCTTATTTTTTTCAGCAATCTGAAAATTTCTGATTTTAATGGACTTATTCAATACATATATTTGATAATTTAACTCAGCTATTTAGATATTTATATTTAAAACAATTATTGTTCTGGTCAGTCTTTGGTATGCCATTTTACTAACTTGGTTTGTTCAATCTTATTTTATTCTTGTATCTCTAATTTCTAACTTCTTTTTCATTATTTAATAAATTGGCAAGAGTCAAATTTCCATTTACCTTTAAAATACCTTAAGCCATAGGTGATATGCAGTATCTACATATATTGAAATGCACAATTTGGTAAGTTTGACATATGAATGATCATATGACTTTCATCAGAATCAAAACAATAAACAGGATAAATCACCCTCCACATTTTTTCTTTTTGTAGATCTTTGTATTTTTCTCAAGTAAACATTAATTTACTTTTTTGATACTACAGATAAGGATTATTCAAGAACACCACTGTTGACATTGGGGCTGGATATTGTCTTTTGTATTGTAGGTTATTTTGTGATCTCAGGTCTCTACCTGCCAGATACACTTTCTCACATTATAATCACAGTGTGTTTACCTACACGTATTTCACAACAAGTAAAGGATTCCAGTAAGCGTTCATTCATAAATGAAAGATCAAGATTTCATCCTGGGTAAGTCTTAAATGAAGTAGTAAAAAGAAATCAGATGGGTTAGGATTCTAGGAACAGCATCAATCATTATTACTCCTTTTCTATCAGCAAGAAATGTATAACGTAGTTGTCAAAACAAAGACATCATTTAATCCACATTTCTACTCAGATAATCCAGAGTGACGTAAAACAAAAATCATGAGAATAGTCTTATGGGATATATTTACTAAGAAAACTTGAGTCAAGATCTTCAAATGCCATAAGAGTGAAAGCAGATGAATTTTTTTTTAAAGATTTATTTATTTATGCATATAGAGCTGGAGTACAGGCCAGAGGTGCAAGGGCAGTGAGAGGATTCACCAGAGACAGAGTGGGGAGCAGAACAGGCGAATTAAAGAAGCACACTGCTGAGGGGAGCAGCAGGCAGGTCAGGAGAGGTCTACCAGGCCATGTGGGTCTCCAATGGGGCAGGGATCGAATTCATGCTGAAGTGGCTTTAGCTTCTCAGTGCTGTGCTTTAACCCGCTGCGCCACCAGGGAGGGCCCTGAATTTATTTTTTTTAAATCCATTAAAATGACTTATTATTAGTTCTTTGCATACACTTGATTTTGCATTCTATACTTAAATAAATAAATTGCAAATTTCCAGGAAGAAAATCATTTAAAAAGTACAAGATCGAATATAGATTTATTTAACAACCATAAATGTGATATTGCATAAAATTTGGTAAAGCTTTCAGTATTTACTGATGTGCCAAAAACTACTTCATATTTAGGTAAATAAAAATCCTATTTTTGTTACTTATTATATTACATTGGGTTACCTGTCTATGGGTTCCTCACATGCTCTTAAGATTCACCTGCACTGCAGACACACAAAAAGGCCAATAATGGGCTTATTTACATTTACAAGGGGAAAAAAGAGAGATACAAGTTAATTAATGTACCCTACCAGTTCTGCTGACCTGGAACCCCAACAGCACACTGAGAGCTGATGAAGAGCCAAGTGACCAACCACCAGCCATGAGGCCAAGAGACCCCTCAGCCCAACATGTCTGGTTTTATATCCAAAACCCAAAAATGGCTGCTCAGCTCTGCCCTCAGATTCTAGCAGTCCTCCCTTTGCTGTTGTCAGGATTTGTAATTTCATAGCCTGTAGTGAGGGAGTCCACAAAACCTGTATCTCCAGAGTTTGCTCAGGACATCCTTTCCCCCAATTATAGTTTTAGTATTGACATAGTTCAACTAATCGAGCAATGTTCAGAGTTACTTGTTAATCCAGTGGCAGGGGATAAAGTCATTTAGAAAATCCCTTACTCAAATGCCTGATGCTTGGGTTAGGAAAACTGAAACAGAAATAGCTTGGGCTCCTAAGATAACTTAATTTATGTGGTCTCCTCAACTTAGAAGCTTCATGACAGTTGAATTTATCTGGAAACTGAGGCAGAGAGTATTTGCAGAAATATTTAGACCCACAGAACACATGATGGTTTTGCTTTTTCTAATTTAAACTATGAACTGAGATATTAAAGTTTCATTAAGACAGAATATTTACATTCTGATATGTAATGGGACTAGTTTACAAAATGTTTCTATCACTGTGAGCAAGAATGTGCATACACAAGCAAATAACAAGCTTATTCCATTTCTACCACTTTCATTTCTGCGCTATACACATACCACAACATAAAACTCACGGAGAATTTGCACAAATTGAGAATTATTCAGAAAAAAAAATGCTATTATGATATTACAATCTCCTATGGTGTGTGGTTCTTTCTCTCACACATTTCACATGATGAAAATAATAATTACAAAGTCATTATCTCTTTCCAGAACAATAGTTTGGAGAAACAGGTGCATGTCATCTCTTCTCAGTCTGGAGCTCATTTCAATAAACTCAGACTGGCTGCATTTTTTCAGACAGCACTATTAGTTGTCTCATTTGTTACAGCCATTCTTTGCAGTTCTCACATCTGTCAAAGTCCATATAAATAGTCCCCTAGAGGAAGCAGATGTTACAAAGTTATAATTTAGTTGTTTGTTTTGACTCTTAGACAAAATCTGGACAGCAAACACCCTGGTCTGTTAGGCAGAATTACCAAATGCAAATTGTTGATTTTTTTTTTATTATTAGCTTGTCACTGTTTTGAAATGCTTATCTCAATAATTAGTACTGGAGAAAATACAATATTCTCAGAATGCTTAGTCCTTAAATAGTTAAGTAGGGAGTGAATAATATAAGCAGGAAGGAAGATAGATAGATGACAGATAATTTGAAGATAGAGTAAATAAGGACAAATTCAAGTAGATAACCGTATATCTGAATGCCAAGTATGACTTATAACATATGTCAGGAATAACATCTATGGGGAAAGGGAAGTAATTTAATGATTAAAAACATAAACAGTACAAGTAAGTTTCATTTAAATTTCAGTAAAAAAGTAAAAACTTAAAAAAATATATATTATAGGTACAATAAATAAAACATTAACTCCACCCAGAAATTCTGATTAAAATATATATTGCAGAATAACTTGCACTATCTCAGAGGTCACAGAGAAATGCTATATCTTGGATCTCTCTCTTTATATTTTCAGATTTGTATTTGCCTTATTCTTTTAGATTCTAGAGGTTATGTGTTAAACCTCCTTAGAAGATCATGCGACTGATGTAAATGAGTGACCAGATGTCTATAAGAAGATATGGAGTAGCAAAAATTGTAACAAAATGTTTGCATCATCATTGCTGTTTTTCACTTGTCAGAGTGTGTACTTTATGAAAGTTAAGAAGAACAACAACTGGATTTCTACTTATATCTATGAACATTAAAAAATATATATATTTCTACTTATTTTCCTTTCACTTTATCAATAAATTAATCTTACTTTAAACACTGTGAAGAGCAAACGAATCTTTTCGTAGAACAAAACCAAAATGCAGCATCTTATTTTGATAGTTTTTTGTATTGGCCATGTTTATTATGTTCTACAACTGGCTTATATTTCAAGTAATTAAAGGGGAAGTTTCTTGGTTATTATTCTGACTAAAGTATTGGCATTAAATAATGCTTATTGACAACAGAGGATACAGAAACAGTCAATGGAACATAATGGAATTTTAGGATAGCAATATTCAATTGTAAACATCTTGACAATAGTGGTAATATAATTTATTTATTTTTGTCTTCCATAATTGAAATGGAAGAGTTCAATTAGAAACTGTTTAAGATTCATTTCAATTATTAAGTTCTGTGATGGAAATTAAAGCATTGAAATTGTTTCTCAAAGCTCAAATCTTTGTAACATTAAATGGATAATGTTTCTATTAGGAATAACTAAGAAAAATCTCCTTAATGACAGTAGGTATCTGTTATTTACCTTTGCACATTTGGAATCAAATATTGGCTTTATTAAAAATTTGTGTGTTCCTCCTATTAAAAGTGTTTAATAAGTTTTACAATTAAATTTTGCATTTTCATGAAAAACATCTGGAAGGAAATTTTAAGGATTTTTACATCACAGTATGTATCATTTTGAGCAAAAATATGAGTAATGTAGGAAGAAAAATAATGTTCTGCAGAGGATATTAATATTTGTATTGAAGCATTGCCCATGTTCATTCTAGCTTAGCAACACTGAAAAAATCATAACCCATGCTTAATTTTTTTCAAGAATATTTTAAAGAGAACTTTTAAGAAGAAATAAACAAAAATAATCTGCTGTTCCTTGACAGGTACCTTACTGTAGGAGAAAAATGTATTTTTTATTAAATGTAATGTCCTGCCTGTCAGTGGGGAAACCTTCTGTCCCTGAGCATGAATTCTACCAATGTTGGCATCATGATTAATAATAGAAAATGCTAGACAAATGGGTATCATAAAAGCTGCCAAAACTTTGATTCCTTTGCCACTTACATTTTATCTTACACAGTCTCTTGGTGTAGTTATACATTATTAATGCAGAAAACTGTTATTTCTTTCATGAATAATTTAGGAAGTATAAAATGGATGATTGGAAGTTGAGAAAGAAAAGAATCCATTTTCTCTGATCTAAGTGAACAGATCACAAAAACAAATGTTACTCTCAACCATGTATTCATTAGATTGCTTTGTCGATTATAACGTTACTCTGTGATTGAGAAAATTAAGGAAAACTGAATTTACATCTTATTTTTCGTTTCTGAAGTTATGTGAATTAACATATAGGACAGATTGAATAACATGCAATTTTAGAAAAGATTCCTATGAACAAGATTGATATACATCCATCAATATTTTGAAAATTAAGGATATATTACTAAGAAGTATTCTTAATTTTTCAGTTATGCTTTGCTAATGTGTTTCACATGAATATGATACATGGAAAAATATACGTTGGTACTCTGTAGGCTATGTCTAAGTTTTCATGTATTTAATCAAAACTAACTAGTGATTATTAAGTAAAAAATGAAGGTAAAAAATGAAATGATAATGATTTTGTTTTGTATGTTTTCCATAACAGGGACAATCTGATATGGCCAAAAAAGGGGTTTTATATTGACTTATTAATTACCTAATCAGTGTTTTTTTTAAAAAAGATTTATTTATTTATGCATATAGAACTGGGGTACAGACCAGAGGTGCAGGGGTGGTGAGAGGCTTCACCAGAGACAGAGTGGGGAGCAGAACAGGCAGATCTACGAAGTACACTGCTAAGGGGAGCAGTGGGCGGGTCAGGAGAGGTCTGCCATGCCATGTGCTCACCTCCCCAGGCGGGAATCGAACTCATGCTGAAGTGGCTTTAGTTTCTTAGTACTGTGCTTTAACCTGCTGCACCACCAGGGAGGGCCATCAGTGTTATTTTTAATGAAACACTTCATAAAAATATTAATATCATAAACTTAAATTTATTTTTCCATTAATAATGTGCTAGTGATGAAGCCAGGCTCATTCTTAAGAAATCCAAAATATTGGGATACATTTAAAATTGTAATATAAAGATCAGAGTGTTAGAATCATGGTAAGGATTGACTATATCAAATTCTAGATGACAAGAAGCTATAAATATGTATCTAGTATTTGAATCACTTTTTAAAATGAAGTTATTTTTCAGTTCATAAAAAATAAAATCTAGGGCCCTCCCTGGTGGCACAGCGGATTAAAGCACAGCACTGAGAATCTGAAGCCACTTCGGCCTGAGTTCGATTCCCGCCTGCCCCGGAGGTGACCACATGGCGTGGCAGACCTCTCCT
>NW_004567113.1:24945902-24946726 GCF_000260355.1 Condylura cristata | reverse complement strand
TCATTGATCATATGATTTGGTTATAACCCATTTATGTTTAAAAGTAAAGACAAGCTTCAAAATACCTCTGAAGAAAAACTGATTATGACTATACACAGTAGCTTTTAAAAAGAACTAGTGAAAATCCCTTGTTGTTTACTTCAATACCAAAAACAAAATACTGTACTTAACTCCTGGGTTTGACGATAGAGTTGACAAGTGAACAGAGAACTATTTCAAGGTCAGAATATTTTTTTTCAGTATCTTACCAAGAATGATGAGAAAGTTAGAAAATACAGAGTAAATTACATGAAGAACAAACATCTATTATATGCTGAATGAGTCTAAGTAAGAGAAGAAATTTGAAGAAAGGGATATTTGCACATTTAATAAATGAGATTTTTTTTTTCCAGAAGGATGAAAACTACTTATTGGAAAATGCTACAATCCTAAGCAATCCTGAATTGTACACCATGCATCACAATGAAAGCACAGGAACCACAAGTTCAGAAATACGAAGGATATCCAGTTAAAATATAAGACCTCCTTTAAAGGAGTGAAAAAGTATAATTAATGTTCCCACAACTAACTTGTATGCCTAAGAAAATGTAATCTCTAGTGCACCATGGCAAATTGACTGAATTACGTTCAGTTATAAACCACATACAGAAATTAAGAGATGGGGGGGAAATGGGCATTTCTGTGTCAATGAAGTTTAGCTATAATGAATTTAGGAAATGTCTAAGAAAACCATAAATTGGCAAACCTAAACCAATCATAATTTCCAACATATATATTATTTATTTTTCATTAATTTTTGTAATTTTTTTTTAAATCTTGGATCA
>NW_004567113.1:24938459-24943662 GCF_000260355.1 Condylura cristata | reverse complement strand
TATGAGTCTCCTTCATTATCACCACCAAACTCAAACAATAGCTAGGAGTAGCCTCAGGAGAAAATGCATTGGTTTGATGCAATTGTGGAAGTAGTGAATGGCAACGAGGGATATCAGTCAATTATTTTTTTTCACAACAGTTGATCTCAAAGGGTATGCTTTGTCACCACAAATGGACTCATTAACATAATGCAGTGACACTCTATTCTGTTAGATTGTTTTATTTATTGATTTTACATTTCTTGGGCTCATATTGCAAATTCTGTCTTTCATACTGTATGCATCATGAGATATATAGGGTCAGTTCTTTCATTTTCTGGAAGCTGCTCTTTTAACCAGGTCCCCTGGAAAGCCTTGCCAATATCTGTTTAGTAGTTAGTGAAGGGTTTGGACTGAGCTTTTGCTCAAATCTAATAGCTCAATACTCCTGCAGTTACCTTGCCTATAATCTTCACCTATCCCCTTAACTTCCAACTGATCTTTTGTTGTGGATCTTACATAAGGGGCCATTGATGCTTTGCGGGGATAAAATTTTCAGGAAGCACCAGAATGATGCTAGCAGCAAAGTTTTCTTATTCAGAAGCTTCTAAAGGCAAAAGTATACTGCACATGAGTAGTGCACAATCCACTAGAAGTTACAACGCTGCCCCAGGACCAAGAGCAGGAGGATTTTTATGTTGCTTTTTTTTTCTGGTTATATGGAGAGAGATGCCTCTTAACGATGCATGCATGTCTTAGCTCCTATTACTAACTCCCTGCTTTTATGCCCAAAGGAATTGGAACTGGAGCACACAATTATTGTCCTTAGGTCAGAGGTGAAAGGGGTAGTCTATGTAGAAACTGCAAAATATGTTTGAGGAAAGTTGTTAAAAGGCAATCTATAAATGGGGTGTTTCAGCTATAGACCAGGTCTGTTAGATATGATAAATGGAGACTCTTCCCACACCTCCCAGATGTAGCTCTTATCTAGTTCTTGAAAAACAGAGATAGCCGAAAATGGAATGTCATAATGCAGAAATGCAACTATTCTCCTCTGGGGAATGTGTGAAAGTCTTTTTCTATCCCTAAAGTTATCAGCACAGAGCTCTGTATTCTAGTATCTTTAGCTGCAAAAGACTTAATGTGATATTTGTCAATATGAGTTTGTTTTACTGTATTGAATTCATTATAATAACAAAGTCACAAATTTTATATAGTGCAGTTTTGTCTTTTAGATGCAGGTAGAAACCTTTTCTGCATTGTGATTGCTTTTTTGCAGTCTAGAAGAGTTTCCTCCATGCATTGATACTTCTTTTGTTAACCAAATATTTACATCAAATTAGTATTCAGTTTTGGGTTCTCACCCTTTCAATAATTCTCTCTCTGTCAGGAGCATACCCTTCATTCCAATGTTAAATCTGCAGATTTTTGACAATAATGAAAATTATTTTTCTTGCAAATTTCAACCAATGAAGTTGTAATTTTTTGTGGCACTGTTGGTAAGTGTATAGGAAAACATCTGAAAACAAACAACTAAGCAAAAACAACTCATTACATGCTAATTGCATTTACATCATTGTAAGAGTAACTGTTTTTCCTGCTACTACTGCTTATTTGTGGCTTTTCAACAATGCTTTTAAAATTTTTATTTTAAAACATTTTTTCAAGATTTATGTTTGTCATTTATGAGATGTTTCTCTGATTACACCCTTACCTCTACTGTTAGCATGTTCGGGAGAAAGCACAAATTGACAAAATATAAATAGCTCAGCCATATTAAAGGAAACAAAGATAACGCGGGGAATAGATTGAGTAAAAGAAGGCAGTGAATTCTTAGTAGAATAAGAGAACTCAGTAGACATTAGTATGTGAAAATTTGATCAATATCATCAGTGATGAGAAGATTAAGTCAAAACAATATTAAACTTCATTATATTCCTTATTGCTAGGGGAAAGAATGAGGAGCCCACCAGAAACCCCAAACCTGTATTTTCAAATGGGTTCTGCCATCTGCTTCATCAGGTTCAATGTACACGTAGCATATAAAATCTTAAGTAGAAAAGAACGTTAGTAAAATTAGTGTGCAATGAAGAGAGAAAAAAAAAGTATACCCCAAATTACCATCACATTGTGGGTAAATACCCAGCCAATCAGAGTTGGTCCACAGTAAGGTCACTGAGGCCCAAATCTTGCCAAAAGTCTAAGGCACCTTCTGGTGGGAACTAATAGGTAAGGAGTAGAAAGGACTAGGCAAGTCTGAAAGGAAAAGAACAAAATCAAAATATGAGTCAAGATAAAGACTTTTTTTTTGTCAGCCTCCCCCATATGTCTCCCACCCCCATCTCTTTAAAGTGTCTCCTTCTGTGTACCCTAAGCTCCTGGTACAAGTTCAAGGCCAGAAGAAAATAGGGCTTTTTCTTCCCATGTTCCTCTGTTTCACATGCCTCTCCAGGACTTCTTCCCAATCTTCCTTCAAGTTTTCTCCTTCTCCCAGTCTTTTCTAGCTTTTCACAGTTCACGTCTACCCTCCTTTGGGTAAGATAGGGAACCATTTCATATTGTGACAACCATTACTCCCCTTTCTTTTCCCCCCACTATTTATTTCTTTGGTGGCAATATCTTGGAGTAGAGCCTTAAGAGACAGTCTTTTCCAGGAGTTCAATGTTTTCAAGAGAAACACAGATCAGTCATCAGGCATGATCCATGGTTGTCCAATATGGCAAAGTTCCCCATTTCTGGAAAATAGTTATTGGTTCAATCCAAAAAGAATACACACACACACACACACACACACACACGGAGGCATTTGTCAAAGCCTCAAATATTAAAATTGGTTCTATGACTTTAAAATCCTGCTTTCTTGTGCTTTTCCCTTCCTTGTGGTGACACCTCTCCAAGTATTTCTGCAGCAGCATGCCTCAGATCTATGGGCAGCTTGTAAGTTTTGTCTTTTTCCTGAATTTTTGTTTAGTTTCTCTATTCTACCTATAAGTGAAATGATGAATCACCAGTACTATGGTGGTTGGAGAACTACACAGACTACACCTGAAGGGAAAAATCAAATCCTTTACAAAATGAATAGTGATATAAGAAGAGAAATAAAAAAAAATGTAATTTAAAAAGAAATAAAGCCTTGTTCTCTGCACCTTCATCCCAATCCTATATAGCAGATCATCAAATCAATTTTGAATCCATTTTGCCTATTTTTGAAGAATAACTCAGCAGCAACTTAGCTGTCTTTATTAGAATACTGCATCAAGATTAGTGAGATCTCCATATCCAGTCTGTGCAGGCTTTAGGATCATGGCCACAGTCTTACCAGACTCCAACTGGAGTTTCTTCTTTTAAGGTTCTCACAGCCAGAAGATCAAGTCAACAATCACCACTCGATGTAAACACCACACTGGTGGTCACCAAGAGTCTCCACTGTTCTCAAGCTCCTCCATTTAGGGACACAGGGTATTTTATACTCTTGGTTCTGTTTGCCAGAATCATAACCTCTGCCTTTGCCAGTTTCAATCTACTGCACCTTGTTCTACTGCAGATCTCTGTCCCCTATTTCTACATTTCTCTAGAGAGGTAATGCCCCCAAGTGTGCTGTAGGACACACTAACCAGGTCCTAAAGTCCTCAAAAAGTCACACATAAATGTATTTGATAATGCATGTGTAATTCCTGAGTCAAACTTGAACAGTAAAAAAAATTAAATTGATTTTGATAAGTTGGCAATATTACAACTGGAGGGAGCATGGTAGAGTGCTGTGAAGTGAATGATCTTAAGGCAATTAATTCCACATAAGGAAGCAGTGTGTTCTGCCAAAATGAGAAAAGTAATTGATTATCTTACAAATGAAGAGATGTAAACATGTAGTTAAATAGTAATATTATATCTTTCTTTAGTCATGTGTAACCTAATAATTGTGGGAGAGTTGTTTTATGTGCTATATCATTCTCACTTTTTCTGGAAATATTTTTATAACTTTTTATTGTGCTATTCATTCTAATAGCAAATATAACATTACTATATTAGTATAGCTGTTCTGTCTGTCTCTATTTGTCTTTCTCTCACTGTAATTGTAATTTGAGCTTTCCAAATGATTAAACATGCTTAGGATATTTCTTACATGTGTTTATCAGCAATACACATCTCATCTTTGTGATGTGAGGAACTCTTTTATTTATTATTTATGGGGTCTTTTTATTTTCTTGTTAGTGAGTTTTCAGATTACTTCCTTAAGATTTTGTAAGCTATGAGATTTGACAATATTTGCTCTCTGTGCTTTTTATTTTTCTTTCAATGTCTTTGGAGGAACAGATTTTATTTTAATTCCAATGTGTTTTAAATCTAGTGTTTTAAGTCTAGTGTCTAGTAAATGTTTGCCTAACTTAAGGACATAAAAACATTTCCCATGTTTTCTTCTAAAAGATTTAAAACTAGTACACAGATCACTTGCATTTTTTATGATGAATTCACAACATATTTATTACTAAATGATAAAGGCAAATTTTCTCCAATATACAAACTGACATATATTTTTAATGTAAAATTTATTTCAAATGTTAGTGTATTATGATTTTAAAAATGTATATGAAAAGCTTTTAGAGTGATACCTAGATCATTAATGACAAAAAGCAGCATGCTGTGTTTTCAAAAGGTGTAAATATATCCAGATTACTTTCATAAAAGTGATACATCATAAGCATATAAAAAAATTATGGAGATTTAAACACATGTCAACATTTAATACTCATGAACATTTTAATATTATCTTCTCTCATTTGTAAATTTACTATATCTTTGAAGGTAGTGACATTTATGAATCTTTTAACAAGTAAAATGTATATAGCAAACAAATCATTGGTTGAAAGACAAACAGTAAAATCATTGAAAATCATAACAAATCTGGAAATGGCTGATTATTTCAAATGGCAAATGGCTGTGTAATGTTTAATAGTTTCACTCTTTGTGTATCTTGTGAGTTAAAATATTTCCTTTGTAGTTTCCCTTTGCTTTTTTTAATGGCTGGTTATTTTTGTCACAAAAATGCACTTATAAAGATTCATAACCCGAGTCTTCAAGTAATGATATAATTATAAAAATAAAACTAATAAAATTGTTTTATCCTAGAGAATGTTTGATTATTTCATTTAATTTATATTTCAAAATTGTTAGTGTTTATATATATATATATATATATATATATGCTATAATCACATCAGAATAT
>NW_004567113.1:24936030-24937329 GCF_000260355.1 Condylura cristata | reverse complement strand
AAAAAAAATTAGTGGTACTTTCAAAATATGTATGAGATTAACTATCAATACTTTTAAAATATGTATGAGATTAACTGTATCAATGCAAGTTTTGGATATTGATGAATTCTCTTTGGTTTTGTAAGATTTTCCTTATCTTTAAAATGCACTCACTATATTATTTATGGTATTCTGTATACTACATACTACATGCTATATATAAACTCAAATTTATAGAAACATTTAAAGAGAAAAAAGCATTATTAATCATTATATTAAATATCCTATATCAGAAATTAAATTCTGTCCAAAAAAAAAAATAATGTAAGAACAGTCATAAATTTAATTTGAAAAAAGAAAAAAACATTTTATATCATATGGAGAAACTACAATCTAATTTAGATTTTTTTGTAGCTTTTTAAAACTATAATTTTTATTGTGATGTATTTTGGAGTTGGGACTAGCTCAATATTATAATTTTAAAGTATTATACAATTATTCCATAAATGGTTTATGTTTTCATAAATAAAAATACTAAGGAGCATAAAGAAATTCACAGCTATGCAAACAAGAAATTAATAAACTTGCAAACAGAAAATAGCATATCTATTATATATTTAAAGAAAAATTTAAGCAACTAAATTGCATTTTTACAATCTTCATATGCTCACTCCCTTAACTAACTTTATCTAACTTTAGTGTTAGCTGATTTTAGATTTGTGTACCTTTTGATGTGCTTACCCTATACCAAATGTTCAATGACAAACTATAAATGTTAATGTTCCAATTTAGGTCAGATGATGTTTTAATTTAAGTCAGATTTACTTTTCACTTATTTTCTCATGTTTCTACAATCTTACTTCAGACACCAGATTAAATGTTTACTTAAAAGAATAGATGAAAAATGCTGAGGTAATGATTAAACTAGTGAAGTGCTCGGTTGAAAGACATACAACTATAATTAGCTACACTACTGTAATTTAACTCACTCAATATTTTACTATTTATATTTTTATGCTGTTTACATAGAACACAAATTCAACTAATAATCATAAAAAGCTTTATACAACTATTCATAAAACAAACTTGAAATCCAGAATTAACTGAGTTTAACACTTAGTATCTACCTCAATCCTTAACAAAATTTAGTAAAAGGACAAGATCTGATTTTGTTATAAAAGGGAGACTATTACCATTTTTTTTACAGATGTATTTATTTATGCATACAGAACTGGGGTACAAGCTAGAGGTGCAGGTGAGTGAGAGGACTCAACAGAGACAGAGTGGGGAGCAGAGCAGGCAGATAGACCCCTCTAGTGA
>NW_004567113.1:24896945-24935680 GCF_000260355.1 Condylura cristata | reverse complement strand
CTATATCCTTTCCAGACATAAAGTGAATTACCTTTAATGTACATTTGTGATTAAGTCTTTCATTGTCTTTCCCCACCTGATCTCTTCTTTTAACTACAAACTGATCTCAAGTTTTTCCCCCTGTATTTTATATAAAGGTAGATAGGAATAGAAGGAACCTGACTCAGTGTAATAAAGGCCATAAATCACAAACCAATAGCTAATAAAACATTTGAAAATGAAAAAAAAAATAGCTGTCCCCATAAGATCTGGCAAAAGACAAGGACAGTAATTGTCAGTGATTCTATTTAACTCAGCGTTAGAGGTGAGATTTACAAAACATAAGAAAAAAGGGAACTCAAATTTGAAAAGATGGGGAGCAACTACTATAATATTGATAATATAAAGAAATCCTACAAACTGTATCAAAACTAATTAGAAACAAAAATGAACACAACAAAGTGCGAGATTATAAAATCAATATACATAAACCCTTAGCTTTTTCTATATATAACAGTAAATAAGAAGCAAAAGAAATTAAGAAAATAACTTCAAGTAGAACTGATGCAAAAAGAATTAAATCTCAAATCAACCTAACAAAAGAGGTAAAAGACCTACATAATGATAACTACAGGAAGTTAAAGCAGGAAAATGAAACTAGTCTTTCACATCATGCACAAAAATCAAATAAAAATGAATTAAAGACTAGGTTATAAATTGGAAACTATAAAATACAAAGAAGAAAATTTGTTAGAACACTTCATGACTGACTTCAGGCATGTCTTTGAGAAACTAATGCTTAACTGTAAAGAAAACAAAAGCAAAAATAAATGAATGGCACTACATGAAGCCAAGAAAACTTCTTACAGAAAAAGAAGCTATCATTAAAAAAAATAGCGTATTGAATCGGAGAAAATATTTGCACATCATAAGTCTAACAAAGGATTGATTTCAAGATCTTCAAAATCACGTATAACTCAACATAAAGGGAAACAAAGAACACAAATTTTAAAAAAGAGCAAAAAAAAAAAAAAGCTAACAAGACACTCCTCCTAAGATGACATATGACTACAGACACATGAGAAAATATTCAATGTAAATATTATCAGGAAACTGCAAATTAAAATTAAATCACAATGAGATATCACCTCGCTCCTGTGAGAATGACCTGTGTGAACAAGATCAGAAACAACAAATACTACCAAGGGTGTAGAAAAATTAGAACCCTAATACACTTTTGGTGGAAATGTAGACTGGTCCAACCCCTATGGAAAATAGTATGTAGGTTCCTAAAATATTAAAAATAGATCTACCATATGCTCTTACATTCTATTCATGTATAAATACCCAGAGAATATAAAATCACTAATTCAAGGGAAACAAGCAATTCCTTGTTCATTGCAACACAATATTAGCTAATTAATGGAAATAATGCCCATTGACAGAGCAGTGGGTTATATATATTTATTATATATATATACACCAAGGATAATCGCCTGTCATTTGTGAACCATGAATGGAACTGGAGAAGATAATGCTACACTAAATAAGTCAGAAGATGAAAAGGAAAGAGAAATACAGAATAACCTCATTCATATATGGAATATAAACAAATATAATAAAGGTAGGTAGAAACCAAGTCAATAATAAACTCGTTACACCTGACCACAAAGTTGAAGCAATCAGAATGGGAAGGTGAAATTGAAGCAAAGTGGGAAGGTGCAGTGTGACAGTAGGGGAGAGAAGAGAATCAACTGAGTATGTTGGAGAATTCTTGAGGCACTGGCTTGAGCAGCATGTGAAAGTATGTATTTGTAGAGGTTTGAATCTATGAACCTTGGAGTAGGTACAAAGATGTAAACCTACTCAATACCTCAATAATCAAAATTTGGGAAAAATTTGGGAAAAAAAATAAGTAAAAGGAAACAAATGCTAAAAAATCAATGAAATATGGTTCCTCCCTGGTGGCTCAGTGGATTACAGAGCAGCACTGCAAACTAGCCATGCCTGCTTCAGTGCAAGTTCTATTCCCGACCCAAAGATGATCCACATAGTGTGGCAGACCTCTCCTGACCTGCCTGCTGCTGCCCTCAGCAGTGTACTTAGTTGATCTGCCCGTTCTGCTTCCACTCTGTCTCTGGTGAATCTCTTGCGGCCCCTACACCCCTGGCCTGCACCCCAGTTCTGTATGCATAAATAGATAAATCTTTGAAAAAAATCAATGAAATTTAATTCTGTTTGCTATTAATACAAGCAACTAACCATATCAGTATGAACAGTATCTTTAAACTGATCTCCATATCCAAAGAAAATTCATAGCAAATTATAGTTTTTCTAGAGATCTTAAAATGTGATTTAAGGACCTTGATTTGAAATGGTGGTAATTACTAATAAATCACATAGATTTATTTATTTACTATAATAACAGAAAAGTGATAGACACTGGTAGATCAATTAGTTGA
This sequence comes from Condylura cristata, assembly GCF_000260355.1. Taxonomy (NCBI): domain Eukaryota; kingdom Metazoa; phylum Chordata; class Mammalia; order Eulipotyphla; family Talpidae; genus Condylura; species Condylura cristata. The sequence goes on along the minus strand of NW_004567113.1, from coordinate 24,933,239 downwards.
TTAATTAGATAGACAAAGATGCTTATTGCATTATTATATCTGTAATTATAGTTCATGCATTAGAAATTGTTATTTTGAGAGAAAATATCTACAGACTTCAGAAGAATGACAAAAGAGATCATGGCAAAAAATTTTAAGCACTTTTAAAAAATATGTCTTGAGGGCCCTCCCTGGTGGTGCAGTAGGTAAAGGCACAGCACAGGGAACTTGCCGCACCAGCACGACAGCAAAGATGGTCTGAGCGAAGGACGTTAGGATTAAAACACACACTTCATGGTCAGCAAGCAAAGCACACTTTTTTCTTCTCTCCTTCCCTATTTATACCCTTCAGCATGGAACCTGGGGCTGGGGGGAGGCGGAAGCTCTCAGCAAGTGCGTCAACAACATGCGACAATAACATGGGGGTCAGAGAACAGTCACGTAAACACAAGGCAGGAACACTTCGTGCCTCCTGTTTTTCTGTTCCAGCACCCACAGCTCATTCTTTCTGTTTCCACACAGAAGTGTGCATGTAATTCTGTGGGGGAGGTGGAGAGGTCTGTCCAGGCAAAGGGCCCAACAGGAGCTAAGGCCACTTCTGCATGAGTTCAATCTCCACTCCGGGCAGGTGACCCACATGGTGCAGCAGACCTCTCCTGGCTCACCTGCTGCTCCTCTCAACAGTGTTCTTTGTCAGTTCTGCCTGTTCTGCTCCCCACTCTGTCTCTGGTGAATCCTCTCACCACTCATATCTCTGGCCTGTACCCTGGTTCTGTGTGCATAAATAAATAAATCTTTAAAAAATATGTGCCTTGAGAAAGAATAAGATACTTTATAAAGACAATATAAATTTTGCCACCAAATATAAAATTGCATTTTATTACATGTTACTAATTTTTGAACACTTAAAATTGACTATAGTGGCCCTCCCTGGTGGCGCAGCGGGTTAAAGCACTACACTAAGAAGCTAAAACCACTTCCGCATGAGTTCGATTCCCGCCTGCCCTGGAGGTGACCACATGGCGTGGCAGACATCTCCTGACCCGCCCGCTGCTCCCCTTAGCAGTGTACTTCGTTGATCTGCCTGTTCTGCTCCCCACTCTGTCTTTGGTGAAGCCTCTCACTGCTCCTGAGCCTCTGGCCTGTACCCCAGTTTTGTATGCATAAATAAATCTTAAAAAAAAAATTGACTATAGCATGCAATATTTGGTGCTGTAAAGACCTAAGATTTAGGCAATTGTCTTAATCTTTAAGGAAATATATGATTGTACATTTGAAGTGATAAATTTTATCCATGCATGCATTTATTTATTTTTGTTTGCCTAATGTACAAGACTACCCAATAGTAAAATACTTTATCTCTTAAACTTTTGAAAATAGAAAAGAATCATAATAACTATATATAAGGGTGCTTACTTTTTATCCTCTCTTTTTAAAGAGTTATAAAATTGTTGTTCAAACATTTTTCAGATCCTATGGCCTTAATTCAAGAACATATTTACTCACTCAAAAGCTTAAATATAAAATTATTTTCAGTTAAATTGTGAAATGAAATAATTGGTTTAATAATAGCATAAGATGGTCCTACTTTCTGAATCCATTTTTGTTTTCAAAATCATAAACATACAACTCTAAAAACTTGCATAAAATAGCATTATTTACTTGCAAAGTTGAAATATTGCTTACTCTATCTGTTTAATGAAATACAAATACATTCTCAGTTGTGAATTCTGACTTGAAGGTGACACAATGGATCACACATAATTTAATCAGACCACAATGTATTCTAATTAAACCACATGTGTAATTTTAAAATGATAAAAACTTACTTTTGAAAGCAACTATCTTTCCACTTTAAGAAACAAAGAAAGAAGACAAGAAATATAAAGAAGAAAAGAGGGAAAGCTGAAAGAAAGGAAAGACAAAGCAGTTCCCAAAACAGGAGAGAAGGGGAAATATATATAAGCACTTTCTTATTTACAGTTATTGTAACTTTACCAACTAATATTCTGCTGCTCAAAAGCTTGTTTCTGTCAGAGTCCTTTATAGTAAGACATACTTTATTGCAGAACAGAACTTTTTTCTAGAATTAATTTTCATTTATTAGTGGGTTAATAAGGAACTTATTAGCATTTTTTTGTTCCTTGAAGGTATTCTTAAGAACTAAGACATAATGGGGTTGACATATGCCTTAAAATGATGATAAAAACTTTATTAAGTCAGAAAAGTCAAGAAATATGATTCATATATAGACAATATTTCCCAAGGATATTGGAATTCCAGTACACAGTGTGCTTATATGTAAAGCCAAAGGCTGAATTGTTGCATGTGAAGTACCTTTTTTTCTATTATAATATCTTATCTACAAATTGGATATGGTCATGTGTCACATAAATTTTTGAATAAGAAGGTAAAATGTCAATTTTATCAAAGTTCTATCTGAATATTATGCAGAAAAAAATTTAAGCAGAGGCCTTTGGGGGTTCTGCTTCCCCTAATAGAGATATGGATAAATTATAACCTTACTTGCTGCAGAACCCATAAGTTATACAGTAGTCACATCTGTAACAGAAGCAATAGAATAGAAATGAGATTTCACAACTTGTGCAATTTTTTTTAGTATTATCAAGGTTGCCATATTACTTTGTGAAACTCGTAAAAAACTCACAATCAAATCACCTTGATAATTGGGGAAAGTTAAAAATAAAAATTATCCCCAATATCTTCACATATAATGTTTCCCATAAAATATACAAATCCCTTACAAACACACCTTAAGAACACATGTATATATATATATATATATATATATATATATTTATCTTCTGGACATAAATGCACAATCCTTGGGGTTGAGAAAGAATGAAGACAATGTGGGTCTTTCTTATCTATTTCAGACAAAATTGAGATGAGAAGAGTTTGAGCTACAGAATATTCCAGAAGCATGAGAAAGAAGTCAGAAGCTGACTGAGTCCTTTGGTAGCACTGTTGAGGTTTAATACTGTGTACAAATTCTCTTATCATTTATATACACATACACACACAACTACTATCTGAATTTTTTCCTTTCTTAGTGGATTAGATTTCTAATACACACTTTAAGGATTCACTTATCGCTCTAGCATACAATAGATCTTCAATCTTCATGGAAATCATCTCTATTTCATAATCATGCAAATTATAATCTCTGGCATAATAAAAGTGGTATGTATTTTAATCACACTATATAAATCCAAATTATAAAAAAAATAATACATATAAATATTTAACATAGCATTAAGTGCCACACTAAGCATCAGAAATGTCCATTATTACCATGGCAACATTTATTTATAAATAAAAATAAATTTCCAATTCATATTCAGTGGTATTTGTGGTATTTATCCCCTTGAAGAACACTTTTATCTTTCTTTTCTTTATAAAATTTGTTACTTTGGGGCCTCCATAGTGTGTAGGAAAAGCTTAAGCTTAAAAATGTAAACTATAATTTCAAGACTCTGAATTTATCCACTGCCGCAATAGTTAGATACCAGGCCAGAGAGTTGACCCACTGGAACTGGCAGACCTCTCCTGTCTCACCCACTGCTCCCCTCAGCAGTGTATTGCCATCAGTCTCACTGTTCTGCTCCCCACTGTGTCTCTGGTTAATCCCCTTAAACCCCACTTGACACCTCTGGACTTCGCTCTAGCCCTTTCCTGCATAAATAAAAATAATTTTAAAAAAAATGTTATTTTGTAACAAATATAGGTTATAATTATTAGAACTTAAGTACCTGGGGAAATACTCATTTTTAAGTATCTTTTTAAGAAAAATAATGTTATATATGTATTATATATAATTTATCTCAAAATATCAAAAAATTTTAGTCAATTCAATACATGCCATTTAATCAAATTTTCAGTTATTGACCAGTAGTTACAGATGACTACTCTTCTTCATTTTGTTCCTAGACACTTTAATCAACCTGTGGTGTGTTGGGATCAATCAATTGCTGCAGTTGCATTTACTCTTCTTAGTCCTGCCATTCATCCCATGGCAGCAAGAGCACACTGTATAATTGAATTTGGGTGAAATCTAATATAAGGGCAAACTGTGACACAGCAGCTATAATCCGTTTAATTCAAAAATCTGAGAGCAGATTTTTGTTTGCTGCTTTCAACAACGAATAGGATGCTCTATTTTTAATAGTAACAGAAATGAGTGCAGGTTTTGGGGTGCAGGTGTTGGTGGATTCTCATGAAAGAATTTACCAAGTACAATATAATGTTTAAAGAAAATAAGAGGATAAAGTTTTAGACTATGAATACATTTAGGATGCATAACTGATAGGATAGCTTAAATTTTTCCATAAATATTGTTATTTATTTATGAAAATAATCACTGTTGCTGCAGTGGATAGATTCAGAGTGCTGTGAATTAACCCCTTGCACCCCAGGGAGGCCCCAAAATTACAACTGTTATAATGAAAGAAGGATAAAATTGTACTTCACCGGGATAAGTATTAAGTTCTTCATAAGTATTGTCATTTATTTAAGAAAAAGTATATGATGAAATTGTTTCTGTTAAAGAAATTTGGAGAATATCACAATTTTCAAAATATATATATAAATCTATAGCTATACCCTATATATATATAGAGAGAGAGAGAGAGCTTACTGTAGTTTATATATGTGTGTGTGTGTGTGTGTGCGCGTGTGTGTTTGTATAATTAATGCATACAGAACTGGGGTACAGGCCAGAGTCACAGGGGTGGTGAGAGGCTTCACAGGGAGCAGAACAGGCAGATCAACCAAAAATACTGCTGAGGGGAGCAGCAGGCAGGTCAGGAGAGGTCTGCCCAGAGATGTGGATCACCTCTGGGGCCAGGGATCCAGCTCTCACTTCAGCAGCTATAGCTAGCTTGCAGTGCTGCATCCTAATCCGTTGCGCCAACAGGGAGGGCTCTGTTTTTTGTTTGTTTGTTTTTTACTGTTTTTTAAATGTTAACTGTGAATTAATTTTTGTATTTGAGGAAAATAGACAGCTTCCTCCAATACCTTTTTCTTGAGACCTGGAGGGTTTTCAAAAAGAAGAAATGAGTGCCCTCCCTGGTGGTGCAGCAAGTTAAAGCAAGCGGCCGCAGCCGCTTGATTCTGTGGAGAGTTCGAACCCCGGCAGACCTCTCCTGTCTTTCCGCTGCTGAAAGCAGTGTACTTGGACGATCTGCCTGTTCTGCTCCTCATTCTGTCTGGTGACTCCTCTTACCGCCCCTGCACCTCTGGCCTGTACCCCAGCTCTGTATGCATAAATAAATAAATCTTAAGAAGAAATAAAGAACTTAAAATATGTAAAGAACTCTTTGAAAATAACCCTCTTTGATCTTAACTCATATAATCATTATACTGTACACTTATATTAGTTACAAATGTGTATATTCATTATATAGATATTTGCATTACACAATGTATATTTTACATCGATACAATAATTGACTGTGGATATACATCAGAATTATAGAAAATTGAACAAAGTTTTGTTTTATTTGATACAATTTGGTATTTTCCTAAAAAAAAAACCCCATGAATTAAAAAATCTGTGTACTGTTTATTATTTCCATATGTCAAGGATGATTAGCAATTCATTTTCCAAATTTTCCCAAAATAGCTGACATTTGTTTATGATACAATTTTACCTTTTACTAAAGTGGTTATTATTATTTCTAGTTGTTGGGAGAGAATTTTCTCCATATTTTTCTCAATTAAAATTTTAAAGAAGTGTAATACATGAGAAAATGAAAATAAATAATTCAAAGTAAATAAATAATTAACATTACATGAAGGTGAAAAACTTAAATATTGATGTGAAATATGGAAATTTCCTCATCATTTTTTAAATGATATTTTTTCTGAAGAGTGATTCTTAATTTTGAGTTGATGCTCATGTTTTTGATACAAAAATGATTGAATTCAAAAGGTCATTGCTCAATCAGATTTTGACCTTGCATTAATGTTCTCTAACTTTTATTAGGTTTTCAAAAATATAATTCTTCCTTAAACCAGTGTCTAAATTTGTCAACAGTAATCTCTATTCGGTTAGGGCAGATGCAATGCCTAAAAGGGATATTCCAACTGAATAACAACTTGCTAATATATCTGGATTGTTGGGAAAGATCTAAAAAGGAAGAAGAATTTTTTTTTCCTTCATTGAAATAATACAGTACACATCTGGACCTTATATGTTTGACATGTGTGCCCTTTGGTATCCTATACATTTTTAATTCATTCAGTGCTTCTATGGAACTGATCTGACATTTGAGGTTTTAATATATGAATTGACCTCTTTACAGTATGGAAAATAAATTAATGGTCTTTTTAATTAAGTGCTATTTATTTATTTATCAAAATTTTATTTATTTATGAATACAGAACTGGGGTACAGGCCAGAGGTACAAGGGTGATGAGATGATTCACCTGAGACAGAGTGGGGAGCAGAACAAGGCAGATCAATGAAGTACACTGCTGAGGGGAGCAGCGGGCGGGTCAGGAGAGGTGGGTCATGTGGGTTACCTCCAGGGTAGGGGATCAAACTCACACTGAAATGGCTGTGGCTAGCTTGCAGTGCTGTGTCCTAACCCATTGTGTTACCAGGGAGGACCAAGTATTGAATTATTTAAATTATATATTATAGCATAAATCTGCAACTTTAGTGTTAGGTAAAATTTGTACAGTTATTATGCTGATTTTTTGAATAATAGTTAAAAAGCCTAAAAATTAAAGTTATGTTTCTCTAAGCTGTCTGTCTTTTCTTTGGTTGACAGATTAATTATTCTGACAGTAAATTATTTATTTTAGAAATGACTAATTGCTTGCATTTCATTCAATTCTATTTTTATTATCTTCCCTAAGCAATTTGAGCTTAAAATAGTTAAAGTATTTCTGATAACATTTCCAGATATATATAGATAAATGGATAGATGACACATAGATGAATGAGTAGGATAGACAGATGATAGGTGATTGGTATCTACATTAGTTAGACCAAAAAATAAATAAATAACCTTTGGTCTTGTCAACGAAATCATTTAGATACATTGGCAATATATGAAAAAAAACTAAACAGAGGTTGATTTGTCAAACATTTCCAAATTTTTTATACCTTTGATATTTTTTTTTAATTTTTATTTTTTTATTTTTTTAAAGATTTATTTATTTGTGCATACAGAACTGGGGTACAGGCCAGAGGCTCAGGGGCGGCGAGAGGCTTCACCAGAGACAGAGCAGGGAGCAGAACATGCAGATCAACGAAGTACACTGCTGAGGGGAGCAGCGGGCGGGTCAGGAGAGGTCTGCCACGCCATGTGGTCACCTCCGGGGCAGGCCGGAATCGAACTCATGCGGAACTGGCTTAAGCTTCTTAGTGCTGTGCTTTAACCCGCTGAGCCACCAGGGAGGGCCACCTTTGATATTTTTGTCAACATAAGCTAGTTTCCTTTGAGAGAAAGGATTTGCTTTACATTAACATATACAAACACACAAAAAGAAGGGTGAGATATCTGAAAATCCTAAAAGATTTTTTTCACTTAGACAAAAAATGTGACACATTCTGAACTAATTTATTTCTTTTAAATACCTGGATGTAATTAGATACATTTTACATTTGTTATGGGGGAGAAAATGCTAAGGACATTATTTACTAGCTCAGAGTTTGCAGCTTAGATACACATATTTTAGTACATGATAAATTCATGTATTATGTCTTAGAGAAGGAGAACATAAGTCAAACTACCTTATTTAATAACTTTCTGAAAATAAATTAATGGAAATAAAACCAATTAAAATAAAAGTCAAAAATAGATAAGAGTAAAAATAAAATGTCTATTTATTGAAAAGGAGATACATTAAAAAGAATTCCAAAAATAATTAATGTTTGGAACATGACATAGTACTTTTAAATAAACATTCTTTTAGGATAAAGAATTCACTTATTTCATTTAGGAAACTAGAGTAAAGAACGATAAGCATTAATTTTCAGGTTTTTACATATTAACTTCTTGAACTAAAGAAATTTAACAGCTATTTCAGGAAAATTCCTGACCTTACTTGAAACCTCAAATGTATCCTGAATCTTTAAAAACAGGATGTATGTTTCAAAATAATGATGAAATCATTTTATGTACTTCCATGTTGATAAAATTTAAAGAAAATTTATGTTTCAGATCCAATAATGAGGATAGTTACTACAATCCAGATTTATTTGCTGATTTTCCAGAATTCTGGTGACTTGGTTGTGTTGTATTTCACTTTTAATCTCTGAATTGAAAGAAAATTAACTTACACATAAAGAAAATATCATGCTGCTTATGGACTACCCAATTATTTTATTATTATGAATATTCAATTTTATGTTACAATCACATTATGTAAATCACCTAGAAATTAGAATAACTCATATTCAGTTCATTAATCTGTCACAAAATTAAGAATTAGGTAAACTGAGTTTACCTTTCAGATACTTGTTTCTCTTTCACAATAATAAGACAATCCTTACAAAGTCATGTGAGGGATTCATTGTGAAAAATTAGGTTAGTGTGTAACTGGTTATACAGCTTATTTATATTAACATTAGATACATTATTTACAACTCAATATAGTATTCTAATTTCTAAAACATTCATTATTTTCTCTCCCCATGAACATAAAACTCTATAATATTAAAACTCTAATTTCAATTTAACAATCTTTATTATGTGTTCATTAATATATATCCTCAACTTGATAAAGATTGAGGAATTCATACAAATAAGAATGTACCATCAATTTCAAATAATGTAGTTTGCTTTCAAAGAACTAAAGTTTTCAATTATCTGTTATTCCTATTCCTGTAAGTTTTCTTTGAAATTACTGGCATTACTGTGAATGTATATTTGTGAAGGATTTTGTGTATTTTCATTAAAATATCTATTAATCTATTTAATAATATTAATTACATAAGATAATTGGAAAACATTAGTAATAAGGAAAAAATAAGTAATAAAATACAAATTTATCTTTGCAAACAAGAGTTTTTAGTATCCACGATACCTAAATGTTTGCACTGTTTATGTAATGGAAGCTGGTCAAGTTTTTTTCAGGTATGAGATAGCAAGCATGCTTCTAGGTTATAAACAGTCCTTTAGAAATCATTCTTTCACAAACAATTTAGTTTAAGTTGACTAAATATATATAGATTATGTAGCTACATTTACATAAATATAACTATATACTCCTTATGTTTACTGATTTTGAAACATACTCAGTTTCATTTTAATCTGTGCAAATCTTTTTTAAAAGATTTATTTATGCATACAGAACTGGGGTACAGGACAGAGGTACATGGCGGTGAGAACTCATGCTGAAGTGGTTTTAGCTTTTCAGTGCTAGGCTTTAACCCACTGCGCCACCAGGGAGGGCCCTAATCTGTGCAAATTTAATGTGAAGACTTTATTATTCTCATTGTTACACATCTCTCTTGCTCTTTTTTTGGTATCTTAAGTTATCATGATACAATTATTCAAGTGTTTGAAGCTATAAGAATAGCTTTGCTCCAATACCATCATTGCATGGCATCCAAGATTGATGGCACTGTTACAACCAATTCTTTAAATCTGTCATTTTTGGATTCTGAAGATGATTAGGAATTACTCTTCTGTGGCTGTTGTTTGGAAAGAGCAGCTAACCAAAGCATACAGTACATAGTAGAGCTGAAAAGAATGACACTGTCAAATAAAGAGTCTTCCTGATTTTGAAAGATGAATTTCTCCCATTTCTTTTATGAACATAGTTTTTGTAATCTTATGAAAAAAATAGCAAATGTACACTTGTCAAAAAACTAATACACGTTTTTGTAACAATATGGACTCTTTTCTGAACTTACATACTAAAACATGTTTGACTTTTTGTTTTATATAAAACTGGTTTATATTCAGAGTAATAAATTTGACTGAAAGCTGGGCAAGGTAGACCAAATCTATGTACAAATCATTACGTGGGTAGTGGTGGCATAGTCAACAGAGAAAGGATTATTTCGATGACCAATTTCAGAAAGCAAGTGAGAAGATAAAAGTACAAAGTGGTCTGATGTGAAAATTAGATTAACTCTAAGGAATCACTTGCAGTTTATTCAGTTCATTTGTGAAACTATGAAATTTTTAATGATTTCTCTCTCTACAGTGTCAGAGAATAAATGATCACTGTATACTATATTACCTAACCATGCTATGGAAAATAACTGGAAGGGATGAAAACATAGTAATAGGAAAGTCATTTTTCAGTCATGTACATCATTTATTTCATTTAGCAAAAAAAAAAATCCTATAAAATATAGATGATAGAAATGGAAATAATTTCACAGAAATATGAATATAAAAGCACTATTAAAATGTATTTTTATCAGAGGAATAAAAACCCTGAAATTATTAAAGTACTATAGAAAATTTATGATATACAAGTTTAATATGAAATTATTGATGAAATTACACTGTGCCACCAATGAATCATGGCATTTTTATAATTAAAAATATAACACAATTGGCTCTCCCTGGTGGCGCAGCGGGTTAAAGCACAGCACTGAGAATCTAAAGCCACTTCCGCATGAGTTCGATTCCCGCCTGCCCCGGAGGTGACCACATGGCGTGGCAGACCTCTCCTGACCCGCCCGCTGCTCCCCTCAGCAGTGTACTTCGTCGATCTGCCTGTTCTGCTCCCCACTCTGTCTCTGGTGAATCCTCTCACCCTCCGCATCTCTGGCCTGTACCCCAGTTCTGTATGAATAAATAAAATCTTAAAAAAAAAAATATATATATATATATATAACACAATTTACATATGTAGAAAAAAATTCAGTATGTGGTCTCACTTCATGAAAAATATGCACAAGATATACATGAAGAAATCCTTTTAATAACTTTATTAAAGTATCACTGGAATGCAAGACTGCATATACTTCAGAAATACAAGATCCTGCCTCTTCAGGTATAAAGGCGACATCATATGAAGGAATCTTTAAAAAATTATGATGTAAGAAATCAAAGATATAAATACATATTGAAATATTCCATGTATGTGGGTAAGCAGAATCAATATAATTAAGATATCAGGTTTTCCCAGCTTGCTCAATAAATTCAAGACAATTTCAATAAAAATTTCAGCATCTTACTCCTTTTTATGTAAAAACAAGATTTTGACAATACTATAGTCAAAGCAGTGGAAAATTGACACTAATTTCAAAACTCACTACAAATCTGATTAACTCAGTGTACTGATATTGTCAAAAAGACAAATCAGATTAGAAAACCCAATTATAGATCCACGAATACATAGGCAACTTATCTTTGATAAAAGAGAAAAGGAAATTCATCATTCACTTTTCAATAAAGATGGTGGAGCAATTAGAAGAAAGGGTGGAAAAAATGAATATGAACTAAGACCTTACAGTGTTCACAAACACATACATAACTCAGAATGAATATCCCTAAATTTGAAATGCAAAACTAAGACAAAATCTAGACGACCTTTAGTTTGGTGATGACTCTTGAAATACAACACCAAAACCATAATCAATGAAAGAAAAAAAAAATTGATACACTGGATTTCATTGAAATTGAAAACTGTAAAACAAAATCATAAGAAGACAAAGAGACAAACACAGGATTGTGGAAAATATTTGTAAAACTCACAAGGGGGTCCTCCCTGATAGCCAAAAGTATCACAGTGCAGCACTGCAATTTAGCTGCAGCCACTTCAGTGTGAGTTCAATCCCCAGCCCAGAGGTGATCCAAATGTTATGGCAGACCTCACCTGATCCACCCACTGCTCCCTTCAGCAGTGTACTTCCTAGATCTACCTGTTCTGCTCCCCACTCTCTCTCTGGTGAATCTTCTCGCTGCCCCTGTACCTCTGGCCTGTACCCCAGTTCTGTATGCATAAATAGATATATCTTAAAAAAAAAACTCACATGATATAAAGAATTGATATCTGCATTACACAAATAATTCTTAAAACTTAACACTAGAAAAGAAACAAACCAAATTTTAAGCGAGCAAAATATTTGAATAACTTAACTAAGACACACAAATGGACAATAAAAGAATATTCCATATCATTAGGGAGTTGTAGATTAAAATAGTAATAAGATATCACCACACAGTTACTAGAATCTTTGAGACACCAAATACTTGTAAAGACCTGAATTAGCAAATAAGCTTAATCACTGCTGGTGGGAATGTAAAGTGGTACAACAATTTGGAAAGCAGTTTGACAGCTTTGTATAGCAGTGTTTATAAATAACAATGTGATTAAAACAGACTATATCTCAGTACTTACCAAAATTAAATGCAAAATTATAAACATATATAAATAAGCATACGAAAGACAAAGATTTACTCTTAGTTGCCAAAACTTGAAATCGGTCAAGATGTCCTTTAATAGGAATATAGATAAGTAAAATTTTTATGTATACAATGGAATATAATTCAATAATGAAAAAATCCAAACACAAAAAAGTTGTGAAGGAAATTCAAATGTATATTGCTGTGAAATGTCAATCTGACTCCTATACACTATGAGTCAAAATGATATTCTTGAAAAGGTAAAACTATGGAAATAATAAATAGAACAGTTACTGAAGGTGATTTAGAGGAAGTATGAAACAATGAATAGATGGAGTATACAGTAATTTCAGGTTGTGAAACTATCTGATACATATATGAATCACACATTTGCCCAAATCCTTAGAACCATATCACATAAACTCTAATATAAACTATAGATTTAAGTACGTAAGTATTGGTAATCAACGGTAACAAATGTACTGGAATAATGCAAGATACCGTTAATAGGAGTAATTGTAAAAGAGAACATGAAATATACAATATTTTCCTGTTTTCTGCATACTTAGAAAAATGTTCTAAAATTAAATTCTGTTAAAATGCATTTGAGAGCTTTTTAAATATACATGTATGATTTACTCTTTGTGTCTTATTTTATCATAGAATATTATTGCAGTGGATTCAATTATGCAAAAAATGTGTCTCTTTGTTAGCCTTGATTTACAAGTCATTCCAATTTTCCATTTAGTTAAATAAGACAGATTCTGAATAATAATATCTGTGACCTTGAGTTTACAAAGTACTATCCTTTCTTCTTTCCAGAATACCAGCATATAATCATTTCATAAAAGTCTATATATGGCAAGTTAATCAGAGATGTAGTTTATGTGTGTGTATGTGTGAAGGTGTGGCACAAATTTTTAAAGAACTTTAACCTGAAATACATTTGAAATGTTTACAGTTTGATGTTATCCTATTTCCTATACCTAACTCTGAAATCACATGAAAAACAAAAAATGAGCAATAATGGGGGTAGATGCACTGTGTTGGTAATTCCTGATGGGAATACTCTAGTAAAAAATTAATTTAAGGGCCCTCCCTGGTGGCGCAGCGGGTTAAAGCACTGCTCTGAGAATCTAAAGCCGCTTCCGCATGAGTTCGATTCCCGCCTGCCCCGGAGGTGACCACATGGCGTGGCAGACCTCTCCTGACCCGCCCGCTGCTCCCCTCAGCAGTGTACTTCGTCGATCTGCCTGTTCTGCTCCCCACTCTGTCTCTGGTGAAGCCTCTCGCTGCCCCTGAGCCTCTGGCCTGTACCCCAGTTCTGTATGCACAAATAAATAAATCTTTAAAAAAAAATAAAAAAAAAATAATTTAAGAAACAAAAAATTGAACACTGAAATTGTTACTATATCAAAAACTTATGAAATAATTTGGAAGAGTTAACGCAATTTATAAGTGTTTACAGTCATTTTGTGTGTGTGTGTGTGTGTGTATGTCTTTGAAACAGTACTTCTGTTTAGTGTGGCAATTTGAAATTACATCCTGCTATGAATTTAATTCAGAAATTCAATTCATTAGATTTATATGCATTGTAAGCAATTTAACATATTATCCTTTTAAGAGATGAAATAATATTAAATATTATTTTTAAAGTTGTGTATTTAATAATGTAAATGTATAAATCCTATGCAGATGATAACAAAGACTATACAAAATGTATATATATATTTTTCTAATTTAGACAAAAGTCTTATTTTGGAAATGAAAAACAGAAATTAAAAGTTCTTAACTAATCCTAATCTTAATTCTCTTCAGTAGCTATCTATCAATGCAAAATAAATGTAACTGAAATATGAATTAAATTCATGTAAAAATGAACTTGCTTGAATTAAATTTTATCTTAAATTCCTTCATGTGTCTATATTATTATCTCCAAATTTTCTTTGTTCATTGTATTCTATCTTTTCCATGGTAATCAGAATCCATGTTTGATCAATAATAAGCAGTAAATTCAGAGTCTTATGCTATTTATCTTTTTCGCATCCACTTTGTCCATTAAAGCAAGTGACTTCAAAAAATGAAGACAATTTCTTAAATAACAAATCTTGTTATCTATCTCATGTAAGTGTATGTTGAAACTCGCTGAGGAAAAACTGTCCAAGACTCCAGACCTTTGCTTTTTTATCCTTCAGTAAGTCTTGCTTGAAGAAAATACTTTTACCCATGATAAAATAATTTTAACAAAAATTTAGTTGTCCTAAAAATAATTATTTGAAGACCACAAGAAAAAGAAAATAATTTCATGTCAGTTATGTAGAGTTATGCTCATATAAAAATGCAAAAAGATAATTTAGAATGCATTTAGTCCTGAACATTAACTTTAAGAAATAAAATAAAAAATCATCAAAGTAATGTAGCTTCTCCATTACATAAGATTTTAGAATAAGACCTTTAATGTTTAAATATAATATTTGAGGAAAACATGAATTCACCTTTTGTCTTTAGTAAAATTTATTAATTGTATATATAATGAAAACCTAACTTGTGTTTTGGTGGAGACACCAAATAAAAAAAGCTTTTAAAATATTTCTACATGAAATATGGCAAGGAATGACAGAATGACTATGTCTTTTGTTTCTTCTATTCCTTTTGCATTTTATATTAATTTTATTATTCTCTTCACACACAAACTGGCAAGACTATTTTCATTTGAATTTAGTTTTCTTCTTTTTATGACTACTAAACATTCCTGAAAATATATCTTATTTATTCTTTTGCATATACTGATTTTTGGAACTATTTGTTTATTTCTGGAAACTTCTGTATAAACATACCCATACAATGAAAATGCAATTTTACTTAATTACAATCATGGCTTTTGATTTTTCATATATTTACTTAGTTCACCATATAGCCTTTGCAGAACATTTTGTTCTTCACAACTACATTAGATGGGAGTACAGATTTGATCACTTCATATTTTCCATATTTTCCTTAAGCCTAAAAATATATATCATGTTCAATTATCTGATGAAACTCTTTTTCTGTGTATGGCTCATAAAACTGCAATCCTAAGCCAACAGTAGAAAACTTTAAATATTGCCTAACAACCTCAAGTGTCAATAGAATATTATAAGAGACAAATATCATGGGGATCTGTAATTACCTCCTGCTGTTATATGCTTTAGGGGATATGTTCTATCCATTTAAGTCATGCTGTGTAACATTCATTAAATATATTCTGTGCTAATGAGACTTCGTACAGTAAAACAAACACAAAGCTATATCAAAAACAACAGGAAATTAAAAACACCTTGTGAAATAAATAATTGTTGCAATTAATAAAATACTCTATCCTGCAAAATGATCAATCAAATATGATAGACAAATAAAGGTTTTTTGAGACATAAAAGTTAGTTGAATTTACCTCCACCTGACTGCCCTAAAATGTAGAAAGAAGTTCTGATATATGAAAAGAAAAAGCAAAGAACACAAAAATTGAGCAAGGTGATATATAGTAATATAGACTCAGAAGTATAAACAAGAATCTAAATCAGAAAATAATAAATGAAACTATTTATAGATGGCATGATCATACACATAGAAAATCCAAGACTCGGCCCTCCCTGGTGGTGCAGCAGGTTAAAGCACAGCACTGAGAAGCTAAAGCCACTTCAGCATGAGTTAACCCCCTCCCCCCTCAGGAAGTGATTCACATGGTGCAGCAGACCTCTTCTGGCACTCCTGCTGCTCCCCTCAGCAGTGTACTTAGGTGATCTGCCTGTTCTGTTCCCCATTATGTCTCTGGTGAATCCTCTCACTGCCCCTGCACCTCTGGCCAGTACCCCAGTTTTGTATGCATAAATAAATCTTAAAAAAAAAAACTAGAAATAATTGATGAATAAATTAAAGTGGCTGGCAAAAAAAAAATCAATATTCAAAAATGCATTCCTTTCTACATGCAAACAATTAATTAGAGGAAAAGAATTCAAATTAACAGTCCCGTTTATAATCATACCAAAAAGGATGAAATATTTGGGAGTAAATTTAACAAGAAAGTGAAGGACCTAAACACTGAAAACTGAAATACTCTCAAATTAGAAACAAAAAAATGTAAAAAATCCTTTGTTCATAGATTGGGAAAATAAACTATGTTAAAATGACCATATTACCTAAAGCTATTGCAGATTCAATATCAATATCCCATTGATATTTTTCAAAACAGGAATTCTATAATTTGTATGAAATCACAAAATGTCTCAAAGAGTCAAAACATTCCTCAGAAAAAATAACAATCATAATACCTGACTTCAAACTATACTACTCAGTGATAATCAAAACTATTTTGTTTTTATGGAAACTAAAAAAAAGCAAAGACCAATGGATTAGAGAGCTCTGAAATAAATCCAAGTCCTTTGGCAAAGGTCTTGGTCAAACAATGGAGGAAGACATTTCACTTTAACAAATGATATTGGAAAACTTGGGCAGGTTCATATTTTTAAAAATGAAATTAGACCATTACTTAACTCTATACACAAAATGTAACTCAAAGTATATTAATGACTTGGATATAAACCTGAACACAGAACATGCAAAAAAGAAAACATAGATGATATATTCTCAGACATCAACCATAGAGATGTAGAGATACGTTTGGGGACACAACTTTAACAGCAAGGGAAACACAAACAACAACTAAAAAATGGAATTACATCAAAGTATTGATAAAGATTTTGAAAAGCATAATTGACTACTCTAAAAGCAGAAATTCAATCCTAAGACTGAGAGAAGATATGTGTGTATCACGCATTTGACATAGGATTAAAGTTCAATAAACAATATGCATACACACACACACACATATAACTCATATAACTCAATAACATGAAAACAAATAGTCCAAACAATAGTTTGGACAAAGACATAGATACTTCTCCAAAGAAGATATTCAACACTCAGATGGTCTATATATATATGAAAATATGTTCAACATCACTTATTTAAAAGGAAATGGGTATGAGAGCCACCAAATTCACTCTTGGAAGTTTAAAATAAATAAACTCTGCAAGTTTTTCATAGACTCCACCCTAGCTATTTTGACTGGGGTTCAAACATTCAAATAAGAAATAAAATTTCTGAAAGACATTCTTTGTTTCTCCTTTACTTTTTACTACCCTTTTTGGGAAGACATTAAAGATTTGAAAAAGAAAATGAATTTATATATTTCCTTTGTCAGAAAAAATCATTTTAAAAGACAATTAAACATATTACCATATTAAATATAAGAGGAGACATTATGTTTTTTTTTTCTTCAAAAAACATTCATTTCTGAAGTGAAACATAAGTCAACTTTAAAGTGCTATTATTACTGGCCCCAAATATATACTAAATGTTCCCATTAAAGTAAATAGTGAGGAATTCATGCATTGCTAACTATAAATTATAAGCTATATAATTTATATATATATATATATAATTTTTTTAACCAAGGAAAACATAATCAAATTAATTATATTATTATTGTTTTTCCTTTGTTATCCAGAGGAAGGATATTGTTATTTGTATCTTATTCAAGTTATTACAAAATGGACTAGTGAATTTCAGACTTTATGCTGAAATGAGAAGGAAACTTCACGCTGTCACAATCCATGACAGGTATTTAAAATTCCTATTGCTAGTCCTCTAAATATATTTGAAAAGCTGACATTTTTGAACTGACTATGTCTTGATTCTGATTGGCGAGAATATTTATTAGGATAATTTATACCAACCTGAACAAACAATGCAAGCTAAAATTGAAATGACTAGAAAAAACTAACTTGTTCAATTAATGTAGTATACTGCATGAAACAATTTAAGTTTTTTTTTTTTAAGTTTTTAAGTTATATTTTCTCCCTTTCTATCTAAAGTATATTTACTATAGAGGACAGTAAGGTCTAGTGATAGTCAGTTGAAATGCA
Source organism: Condylura cristata (assembly GCF_000260355.1). Lineage (NCBI taxonomy): Eukaryota > Metazoa > Chordata > Mammalia > Eulipotyphla > Talpidae > Condylura > Condylura cristata. Next base: position 24,914,953 of record NW_004567113.1, on the reverse strand, counting down.
AATTATTTGAGATCATTCTTGTAAACCATATAGTGTTCTTACTATACCCATAAAGGGCTAGCAAATGGACACTTTGCTCAGATACAGAAAACTAAAGTATAAGATAAACCAGAGAATCACTCACACAATGACTGACTTTCTGGATTGGCATGCATATGGCAGGAAGTGCAATAGCTACCTGAGGGTACACAATCAATAAGGATGGCTAGAAATATACTTAGCGCAATTTAAATGCAAAAAAACATTAAATTTGAAAGTAGCAAGCAAATGAAAGCTAAATATAAGAGCCATGAAATGCCTTACTTTTGTAAGAAAGAAAACTTAGAACACAGATAAATTAAAACCAGAATTACTCCTGCCTAGACTGATTACAATTCACTAAGAAGATAGACAAAAACTTCCCCCCAATTCTCTGGAGAAGAACAGTTTGAATTTATGTTCAGAATCAGTTCTATATGTTTTAATTATTTTAAAATTGTAAGACATGTATCCTCCCTGATGGCACTGTGTGTAAAAGCACAGCACTAAGAAGCTAAAACCACATCAGCATGAGTTGAATCCCTAGCCCTGAAGGAGACCCACATTGTGTGGCCTATCTCTTCTGACCTGGCCACTGATCCCCTTAGCAGTGTACTTCATCAATTAACCTGTTCTGCTCCCTACTCTGTCTCTAATGAATCCTCTCACTGCCCCAATTCTGTATGCATAAATAAATAAATCTTTAAAATTTAAGACATATAGAAATTAATATAAAAATATTTGTAAGTTTTTTTTTATTTTATGGTCAAAGTTTCTTCTTATTCTCTTTGTTTTTGATGTTCACTTTAAAAGTAAAACAAAATGAGCTTCCAGTTAATTTTATATGTCAATATGAATATTGAGGTGGTATTTCAAAATAAAAATGTTGGAATTTTGATACCAAGATGAGCAATAGGCAGTAAATCAATTCAAAAATCAAAAATTAAAAGAAGGTATTTTAGTTGTTACAAGAGTAAATAGAAAGACCATACCAAATGCTCTCAAAAGGCAATGAATAATCTGTTTAAAAAAGAAAAATGATATTTAAATTAATGATGATTTTATATAGATTGCTTTCTGAATTTTTTTTATTCAATAGTATTGAAAATTTGCTCCTCAAAGAAATTATATTTGAACCATAATATTGTCAATAGAAACTAATTTCTCCTTCAAATAAAAGTATATTTGTATTTTGCTACTTTTAATCTTTCTAATAGTCCCATTTTAATTGATTATTTATATGGATGCTTCATTTAATGTTTAGTATTACGGCTAAGTTAAAACAAGCAACAAAACAAACACTAGACAATAAGTTGAAGCCTTTTTGAAAGTCTATTTTAAATGACCTAAAAATTTCTTTGCCAATTTGCAAAATATTCATTTCTCCTTATGTGACTTTTGCCTATTTTTCTGAAATGAAAAAAATTGAACAAATAACATTAATTTAAACATTCTGAAGTTAGTTCTCAGGTTGTAATTAAGCCAAATTACTAGTAAACATACAGAAAAAAATGAAACTTAGGAAACATGTCTCAACTGTTTTTGTCATCTATTTATTTGGTTATTATATATAAATATCTATTGTGTATCTAGCTATTTTTCTGTGATTGATGAATGTGATAGAGAAGTAAATGTGATCTGTCCTATCCTAATATGGATTGGGAAAGAGAAAATGGTATGAAAATAAATGACAAATTTCTGTAAAATATATTAAAGTGCAGGTAGAAGAAAGTTAATAACTTTTCTTATTACCTCTGAGTGTAGACTGAAGAAACTTGGATTTTTTCACATTTCTGACTCTTGGCTTCCGTTTGAAATTTATTGAAGAAATCTATAAGGTTTCAGTCTCAAAACAAGTCATTTATCACAAAAACCCATTTGTAGGGAGAAAGGGATGACAAAAAATTAGAGTGTAATCCCTCTTTGTAGTATTTCTTCTCCATTAAGTACTGAGAGGGGTATGCTACCTAACTAGGAATTTGCATACAAAGGAGTTCTTTAAACAAATCATGAGATAATATCTTTTAATATTTTACATTTTAACTCCTTACACATTAATTTCACAGGATGAGATTTCAGTCAAAGTCAAATCTCTCATTATAACAACACTGACCTTCTGTGTGTTTCCTGCACTTCATAATTGCAATAACTAGGATGCCCATTCCTTTCAAACTCTGCATTACCCGTCGGATATTTTAGATTTATATTTTATATCTATACAGCATATGGATTTATTTTCTTTAATGTTACCAAATATATCAATAGAGAATCTGACAGCGAGCATGAAGGCTTACAAGGTCATTTTAATACCATTCTACAGCAATCTGACTTTTATGCTAAAATTAAAAATACTTATAATTTACATAAACAGATAGTATTATATGAATCTGCTAAGGTTTCTATAGCAAAATATGATATATTGGGTAACTTAAATACAGACATTTATTTCTCAGTCGTGGAATCTATGAGCTCAATAACAAAGTATTAACATTTTACCCTACAACCTTATTTAATTTTAATTACTTCTTTAAAGATTCTAACTCTAAATAAAACCATGCTGAAGGTTCAGAGTTCCAACATATGGATTTGATAAAAAAGGAATCAATTTAGTCCAAAAAAAAAATCCTTCATAGTTAATATGACAGCTAGTTAAATGAAGAAGAAACATAATAATACTTTTCATTGCATGAAAATGTATTTTTCTTCCATATAAGAGGTTATACAAGGTGCTCACAAATCCAATTCTCTAACTGTAGGCGTGGGACAATTTCATTAACTAGTCTCCATGACAATAAGCAAGTTCTTTTCATTATACTTGGGCAGGCAAAATGCATACTGTCTGGTGTCATACCAATAAATCATCTCTCACTCTCTATTAATGGGCCAGATAAAACCGTTTACCCAGCTTATGACTTGAAAAGAGCTCTGAAGATGGGGGTGTTTCAATAAAGGGGACACCAGGATCCCTGAAATCATTTGACTATCTGTATATAAGATGATAATTCACTCTGATGACCACCAAAATTTTGTAATGCTTGTTATAACAACTACTGTTAATTTATTGTCTAATATATAGATAGATATCTTAACTTTGCACTATATTTCTGAACAAAAACTGAATTATGTGGCATTGGTATAATAATCAGGTAACTGTCAGCATGTAACTTTTAATGTCTAGGATGACGTTAGTTCATATTATTTTGTGGAAATAGTGAATATAATTATTTTATCTCCCATAACCTTAGAAGTAGACCATATATTAATGGAATCAGTGAAAATAGTGGAAAATTAAAGTTCACTATAATTTTGGATTATTGGCAAGATGTTTCCACAAAAGATGATTTTGAAATTGAAGAGCTTATAAAAAAACATGAAAGAGAACCAACTAATTCAGATATTTAAGGTATTTGTAAGCATGGAAATATTTCAGAATTAACATCCAGCAAATAATAATTAAAATGTAAAGTTTTGTGCAATAAAATCCAAATAAAACATCTCTGCTAACATAGCTCACAGTAAGCATTCCAACTTTAGGTGACTTCTTAATATTCAGTGACTTCAAGAAAATTGACATATATATTAACTTGGTATTAGAGTTCTGTCTAACATAATGTATAGTTTTGATTTCAGATACATGGAGCCAACTGAAAGTTAGATATAATGTCTACTAAAATTTTGAACAATCAATGATACCAAATAACCACAGAAAATACAAAAAATTTAACTATTTTAAACTTTAAAAAAATCCTTGTTTTAAAAACTTGTAAGGGCTTTATAAAATTGAAAATAGGCAATCAAGGCATTATTTCAAAAAAAATAGCATGTAATAGAAAAGCCTCTCAGAGAGCTCTGATCTAGGCATAGCAATAGTGGAGGGAGAAACTTGGACTAAAAGAATTAGGATGAGCATCTCTGCATATTCAGGATTTCTTCAGCTCAGTACCCTTGCTTTGACTCTTATTCTTTTTTTTTTTTTTCAACTCAGTCTTTCCTTTAAAAAAAATACATTGCAATATAATAGTAGTTAAGTTTCAGGTGTCTACAATTATACGTCCATATCTGTTTACATATCATTCAGTTCACCAGTGTGATTATCTTATCCCCTGTCATATACTGTATAAAGCCTGATATGGAGGAACATACACTACTTCATATTTTAGCCCCTCATCTTAATTGTAATCTTACTCTGGATATTCTGATAGTTAGGTATCATTCATAAATTCTGGCCTTTGAACTGCATATAATGATTGAATAGGATGTGGTCGTGACTGTAAGTTGGGGGTGATGTGTGATGAGTATGGGTGGAAGAGGAAACCAGTGGTTTACCAAATGTAGAGTAATATGCAAAACTGACTAGATGGCCATAATGCCACTATTTGTTTCTTTTTTTAACATTTAGAGGAAGACTGTTTTTCGGCCTCTCTTAATGATAGATTGAGTCTTTTACCTTTGTTAAGGCTATAGAATATGGCTAATTATGATGCTAGTGCTTAAGAACATAGTTTAGTCAAGTAAAGAGCAGCAAATATCATAGTCATTGTTTTTTAAATAAATAGAATATTGTAGCTTAAAAGGTAGAAAAGTTTGGTACAGCATATATTAGATCTCCCGTAATCATTTTGGTATGTGTAGTTTCATATTAAACACAACATATACCACATGAGTATAATATTTTTAAGTTTAATTTTCTTTTTGGGTCATTTTATATTATTTCATTTTGTACATGATTAAAATGTGCGTCACTGTCATGTCATGTATGAAATATCAAGTATAATCCTTTGCGCTCTCTCTTTACTTTCTGTTTTTGGCCACATGATAGAGACAGGGAGATTTTAGCACATCAAGTTAGTTTACATGTGTTATTGTGTCAAAAATTGAAATGTATAAGGATTACTGTATCATCAGAGGAGGAATACCTGTTCTATAGACACATTTAGAACTAAGCTTTCATATTGTTAATCTGGTAATATGTTGTTCATTTTGTTTTCTCATTTTGTGTGACATGCCCTTAAAAACTATATTTATCCCTGTGAAATTCTCTAGTATTCATTTTTTCCAACAAAGAAGTTTTTTTATTTTTCCACCAAATTCCCTAATCAAAAATTCTTCCCCTCTGACACCATAATAATTATCCCTAGGGAAAACAGAGAAAGATCTGTTTTATTTTTTTAATTATTGACATTAGTTGAGAAATTGTCAGCTAGCAATTATTCAGTAAGACTATCTCCTGCCATTTACTTATTACTGATTCTTGGTGCATATGCAGAAAGAAAAGACATTTGAAATGAAGTATAATTATAAGAAATGACTACTTTGACTTAAGGAATTGTCAAAATCCTTATACAGTATAAAAAAAATAATAAGTGCATAGTCTTGATTGATACCTGGGAGAAAGAGTCACAACTGTGGGGAATTTTTGTTGCACTTTATTATATTACCAAGAAAATCTCTCTTACCTGAAGAAACGTGTCTTGTTAACAAAGTTCTTAGCAAATCATGACTTGTAATTTATGTTGGCTCTTCCACAAAATATACTTGGGTTGTATGAAGCAGAATAATAAAATTTCTGGTTTTGTCACTTAATATTTGTGCTAGAAAGAACAGGTATTTTTTAACCAATTTCTGGAATATGAGAAAGTTTAACAAGCTCAGGGAGAAGAGATGTGCAGAGTAGGGTAGGGAGGGAATTCAGGAATTTCAGGGCACTAATGTCAGCATTTGAAGAGTTACAGCAGACTTATCATCTCACCATGACAAATGATGGCAAGGCTACTGATTATCCTATTGCTTTTTCTTTTCACCCTGCTTCCTTCTTCCATGGGCTGACTGAGTCATGTTTTTATAATATATTCTTCAGTAAAAAATTATGAACTTGTTTGCATTCCTTTTTATCCAAGGGATACATTACAAGGTGATTTCAGAAACTTCTCAATCTATTACTATACTAAAATTATTTGGATCTAGAGGTGTCTCTGAATTTTCTGACAATGCAAAAAGGGAAAAGATGTCAAATTCTTATTGTTCTAGATATGAGAATTCCCTACTAGCAGATAACACTGAAATATTTTCACTTTGTTCAAATATGGAGCTAAGAACAAAAACAAAGAAAATTCATCCCTGATTAACCTTTCACAGGCTAAATCACAACATTTAGAACTCTATTTTTGAATTCCAAAATTGCTTTTTATATGATCAAATCTCGTAACAATATAAAAATTAAACATTTTTAATTTTGTTATTTTATAGAAAGTGTAAGACCTAGGTATTGCAGATCCTTAGAATTTGCTTTGGAATATAAAGGTGTTAACTGCTTACTTCCCTAATTTGTGGGCTTTATCTGTAATTACAAAACAATTTTTCATGTATTTTATTGTTTAACATATTTGCTCTCTCACAGGGTTAGCAATTAAATCTACAACTACTTAAAGATCAGTTATTGTGGGCCCTCTCTGGTGGTGCAACAAGTTAAGCGCAGCACTATGAAGAAATTCACAGCCACTGCAGCATGAGTTCAATCCCCAGCCAGGGATGACCCACATGGTACAGCATACCTCTCTTTTCTCACCTGCCACTCCCCTCCGCCGTATATTTTAGTAGATCTGCCTGTTCTACTTCCACTCTCTCTGAGTCCTCTCACCACCTCCCACCACACCTTTGGCCTGTAGCCCAGCACTTGTATGCATAAATAAATAAATCTTTAAAGAAAAAAAGACCAGCTACTACTTCTGAGGTTCCACTTAATATGAAATTTCTGAGCCTTTATTTTCCTTTAGTTTAATTTTTTTTTATTGTTGATTTTATGTTTTTGTTTTGTTTACTTTTTCCTTTACATATAATACATGAGAGAAACATCTGGTTGGCTCATTTGTCTGTTCTCCCAAATAGCAGTGGACAAATTGTTTATTTTTCTGACATCTCAGTTGCAATATGCAATTACTGTAAATGCCAAAATGATGGTTTAAGAATAGAATTAGAGCCTCCATCATGGTCTTGGAGTTACGTCTTCATGCTATCATGCTATCACCCCTGTGGCCTGAGTTCAAAATCTGAGCCGGGAAACTCACATGTGGCTTAGCAGACCTCTTCTGTGTCTCCCTGGCTCCCCTCAGAAGTGTATTTCAGTTCTGTTTCTCACTCTGTCTCCGGTGAATCCTCTCAACCCATGCACCTCTGGCCTGCACCTCACCTCTTTTATGCAAGAATAAAGTTAAAAAAAAGAAAAGAAAATGAATAGAAATCTCTGTTAAATTACACAAATGTCCACAAGACAAATTTATTTAATGGAATTTACTTTGTAGCAATCACATACCCTTTCCGCATTCCACCATCTAGCACCAGTTCCTTGACAGACTATGTAACCAATATAAGACAGGTGAGTATGTAGATAAGTTATTTAGTTATGCTTTATTGAAGGAAAAATATCATTATATTACTACACATTATATATTGTAAGAATTCAGTGTAATCATTCACATGCCAATCCTTTTGCAAGATTATATTAATGATCAATAAAAACAACTTTCAGTGGAAGAAATAATCTGGACCAGTTAATGCCAGGACATAAAACGGGTATGCCTCTGGCAATTTTGTACAGCCCAGGCATCCAAGAGTGTTTTGAAAGCAACAGAGCAGGAGGTGAAATTGAATTTGAAATTGAGAATAAAGAATGAATAAACAATTAAAGCTAACATCTTCACTTTTAATTTTCTTTTTATCCCTGTTGTATAGAATGGAGTAACTTCAGATATTATCATTGTTATGTTAACACAAAGAAGATGAACTCACTAAAAAATCAAATACTCTGCCATTGTCAAACATTAAAAGTAGTCATATTAAAACAGAATACAACACTACAATATTTGACTGCTATTAATTTGGTGTTACATCCATTGCAGTGTTTACTTGAGGTTCTTTTAAAATTCAGCTTTTATCTAATTTAAATAAAATCATTCAAATCTTTTAAAAACACATCTATGTCAGAAGCAGAAGCTATGTCTATGCTATAGTGGGTATTTCAATGATGATTTAATTTAATACTAAGGATTCTCAGAAAGCTGAATTGCATAAGGGAGTGTGGGATACAAGTTAGGGATAATTTTACATTTATGACATTATATTTCAAATTTAATCTACCAAACCAAAAGATGAATGAGTATTAAGGGAAATTCATCAGATTTTCTAATTTACTAACATCAACAAACAGCAAGTACTACTTTTGGAACAAGGTGATGATAAGCCACACAGACTCAAATTCCTCTATTTATCATGTTTTAAAATTATCCTCGGTCTTTATTTAAATGAAATTTTGTTTCTGTAGTTGAGTAAAGATTTAAGTAAAAAACATTTTTAAAGCATGATCCTTAAAGTTTTGATTGTGTGAAATGTTTTTATTCCACTACCTGGTTGCCTAGGAAACAATTCTGCGCCAGAATTTGTCTCCTATTATCTGAGTCCTAATGATTATCTTGTCTTTGCATTATAGTCTGTAGTATAGTTTGCTGTTACTAGTTTACTGCAATATTCATATCAGAAATGGTTAGTTAACTTTGCAATGGTTATATATTTTAGTTATTCAAAGGTATCTTACAGTTTCTATGTCTTTTATCATTTTCATATTGCATTACTGTGTTTGTCTGATTCAAAATGGGGTTTTTATCCAGGGATATGGTTTATTATATTGCTGATGCTTTATATTTAAACAGCTATGAAAAATAACTGCAGTTCATGCTCAGCAGCTAATTTTCAATGCTTTTGGGAATACTCCGGACACCCGTATATTTAGAAAGCAAGAAAATTTAGTCATTTTAGTGCTGTCATTTAGTGTTATTTTGTGAGTGCTTTTATGATGCCATTAAACTAGTTTGTAAATAGTATATTTAATACTGAAACTCAGTTAGCTGTGCTTTTAGGGCATAAAAATGCATTATTGAATGCAGAACTGCAACTAACAAAATGCCACATATGTATGGTTAAGTTCAGAATCAGGAGAAAGTATACAAAACTGCAAATATAGATGGGTATTTGGAGATAGATACACTATTTTATCAGAATGAACATCTCTTAAATTTTTAAACATGTAGTATTTTAAGCAGAATACCTAAATATCATTCTAAAATCTACTTCTCAAGGGTTCCTCTCCTTATGATCTTGTTTAATATCTTTACAATACTTATTTCTAAAGTGAGACTAAGGGTTAACAGAGGGACAGCCTAACACATAGACCAACCAGCATTTATGACTTTCACATGACAAGTTAGTTATTTTATGTTATGATAAAATTTACTCAATCACCATTATTAAAAAATGCTGCTGACAATGAATTGCAAAATAATCTGTAAAATATGTAAAGTATGTGATACTAATTGACTACATATTCCTAATATTCCTGGTATATAGTTGTCATGTTTCTTTTTTTTAAGATTTATTCATTTATTTGTGCATACAGAACTGGGGTATGTGCCAGAGGTGCAGGGGTGATGACAGGATTCAGCAGAGACAGAATGGGGGGCAGAACAAGCAGATCAATGAAGAACACTGGTGAGGGGAGCAATGGGTGGGTCAGGAGAGGTCTGCTGTGCCATGTGGTCACCTCTGGGGCAGGCAGGGATTGAACTCATGTGGATGTAGTTTTGGATTCTTAGTGCTGAGCTTTAACCCACTGCACCAACAGGGAGGGCCCAGAATGGCTGCCAGCTTACTTTTATTTTTTAAGATTTATTTATTTATGCATACAGAACTGGAGTACAGGCCAGAGGTGCAGGGGTGGTGAGAGGATTCACCAGAGACAAAGTGGAGAGCACTACAAGCAAACTGACAAAGTATACTGCTAAGGGGAGCAGCAGGTAAGAGAGGAGTGGTCTGCTGCACCATGTGGGTGACCTCCCCCTTCATGGGATCAAACTCAGGTCACAGAGGCTGTGGATAGCTTCTCAGTGTTGTGCTTTAACTCACTGCACCTGCAGGGAGGACCTCCACCTTTCATTTTCATTCAGAGTATACAAGTGTTTCCTCTTAACCAATTACTAGCCAACATTTATTTTCTTTTGACTTTTTGTGAATAGGTACCCTGTCAGGTTTGTGATGACATTCATTATGGTTTTGATTTGTATTTTTCTTGTAACTAATGATATTGATTTGTATTTTTCATGTAACTGTTATGACTTTGTATGACTTCTCTGGAAAAATGTCAGTTCATTTCCTTTGCCCATATTTAGTTCAGTTATTTCACAAATCACTTACTCAGTATTATAGGCTGATTTCATTTTGTTGGAGCTTTTCTTTGTAACATAAATGCTTTTAAGTTAAATGAGATCCATTTGTTGTTGTTGTAGTTGTTGTTTTCCTTACTTATGCCTTAGATTTTGGTGTTAAATGATAAAAATAAAAAATAATTCCAAGAATTATATCAGGGAATTTAACCCTGTGTTATTTTCTTGGTGTTCAATTTTCTGGTGTTATATTTAAGTCTTTAATCCACTTTTGTTACAGGGTAACTCAGAGTGGACTGGGCCCCCTGTCTGTGGGGCCTCACCTGCGTGCTCACAATTCGGTTATACTGCAGGTACACACGAAAGGGTCAATAATGGGCTTATTTACAGAAGGGGAAAGGAATAGGAAACAACCCAGGGAAAGAGAGCAGGATACAAAGTAAATGGAATACCTTACAGCTAGGCTGACTGAACACACCGATCAGGAGATCTCCTTCCCGAGAGAGAGTGATAGATGCAATCGTGCCCTATTTATCCCCCAAATGACCCAGAATTCCTGCTAGCTCCGCCCTTGGGTCCTCCCAGTTCTCTCCCTGGTACTGCTGGGAGTTGTAGTTTCTAATCACTGGAGTAGTGTGTAGGGTCCAGAAAGCTGGGGGAGGAGGGGAGGTGGAGTCCATAAGACTCTGCAGAGTTCCTTTAGGACATCCTTCCCCTTAACAATTGTATTGCTTGTGTGTGAAGTATAAGATATGTGTAGTTTTATTCTCCTACATGTATCTTTCCAGTTTACCCAATACCCATTATGGAAAAAATTCTCATTTCCTCATTGTATATGACTGATCCTCTCTCGTAAATTAATTGACCACATACTCTTGGGTTAAATTCTGAGCTCTCTATTCAGGTCCATTGATTTATGTGTCTGTTTTTATGTCAATACAATAATGTATTATAATATAACTTTGCAATATAGCTTGAACTAAGGAAGTGATATGCCTCTATTTGTTATTTTTCAATGACTTATTTGCCCAATAGAAATATTTCATATTTCCTTAGCTATTTTGAATAGTTTTTTGAAGTCATTGGAATTTTGATAGGGATGCTTTGAGTCATCAGATAAACTTCTGTATGGTGGGCATTTAAATAATATTAATTATTCCAATTCAGGAATATGGATTACATTTACATCTATTTGTGTCTTCAATTTATTTCAGTTTAAATATTTAACAGTAATTAGAAATTTCAATTAATTGGTTAAATTTATATGTTCTTTTCAGTAGTGTTTTCCAATAGCTTTCTAAGAGGAATTTCCATGTTCTCTGCCCAATTTATTGAAGGATGAACTCAGCTGGATGAGGAATCACGAGAGGAGTTGGAAAAGAATATAATGGTGGACATTAGGAGAAAAGAATGTATTTTAAGATAGCACAGTCAAAACTGGTACAAAGTATGAGCCATAAACTTTTTTTTTTCTTTCTTTTTTTTTTTTTTTAAAGATTTATTTATTTATGCATACAGAGCTGGGGTACAGGCCAGAGGCTCGGGGCGGTGAGAGGCTTCACCAGAGACAGAGTGGGGAGCAGAACAGGCAGATCGACGAAGTACACTGCTGAGGGGAGCAGCGGGCGGGTCAGGAGAGGTCTGCCACGCCATGTGGTCACCTCCGGGGCAGGCGGGAATCGAACTCATGCGGAAGTGGCCTTAGTCTCTCAGTGCAGTGCTCTAGCCCGCTGCGCCACCAGGGAGGGCCGAGCCATAAACTTTTATAGAATTTTTCTCAGCACTCTAAAATGGCTTTAAATTTAGACTATACTGCTTTAGAAGTATTTATAAAATTATCTAATATGAAACATCCTTCATTAGTTTTAATCTTTATTTCTATATGTATAAGGGAGAAACTTTGCATCTGTATCCCACATTTACATTAACTTGAAGATAATGTTTTAATAATTTTTATCACAGTAAACTTACTGGCAGATACCAGCGTTGCTGAATTAACCAATAAAGTATATCCCTCTGGCAGAGTTTATTCTAGTTGAATAGCAAAAGATCTTAATTTAAAGAGAAGACATGGTCTCTACACAATTCAATTATTTAAAATGAAATCAATTTTGTTTCTTTGTTTTGTTTTCTCTATTCAGGGCTAAGTCCTAGAAATAAAGTACTGAGCATTACATTCACAAGTAATAAATTGGCATTGCTTAATAATCTGCTATTATTTTAGCAGTGGTTTTGAGAGTTTGCTCTACTTACGATGGATTTACTAAAGAGTATTACAATAGACAAAATCAATCAAGAATTTAGGGAAAAGTGCCCTAGAGTAAGTTGCAGAATGTGAATTTTGTCTCAATGCATGCAAATACCATAGTCAGAAAAAAAGATCAAACAGTGAAAGTAATACATCTGTGTGTTACTAAATATTGTGTTTTTAATAAATAGAAAACTTAATATATATCTTGTTATATGTCATATAACATATAGTATATTATATTGCAAAATTGTAATATATTAGTTATATATATAACCAGTTAGCTGAAGCCAAAGACTATTACAGGTGGTGCCCACTGCAGGGGCTTTCTGGTGAGGATAGGTAGCCCTAGGAAAATTGCTAATAAGAAATACAAGGGACTGCAGAAGCAGCTGCAAAGGATTTGAGTGTTCAGGATTAAGCATTTGAGGATTTGTTGATTGGGACTGGCGCTTCCAGAACTTAGGATTCAGCATTTTTGGATCTTCAGCGATTTAGGTAGGTTTCAGTGATTTTGTTCCCTATGGTACAGATTTTCCAGAGGCTGTCATGAGCCTCTAAAGGTGAAGGCCTCCAGCAGCCAACCTCAGAAAGATTGCAATTAGCTGAGCAACTGAACCTGTTCCTGGTTTTGCTGCTGTTACAGCCTGCAAAGAAGGTGAGGACCCAGAACTGGGCACCTCAAATTTATTTATTTATGCAGACCGAGCTGGGGTATAGGCCAGAGGTGCAGGGGTGGTGAGAGGATTCACCAGAGACAGAGTGGGTTGCAGAACACTGCTGAGGGGAGCAGTGGGCGGGTCAGGAGAGGTCTGCTGCGCCATGTGGATCACCTGCGGAGTAGGGATCTAAATCATGCTGAAGCGGCTTTATCAGTGCCACCAGGGAGGGACCTGCATTTGCTGTTTTAAGCGTCACTTGTCTGGTGCTGTGCTGGGACATTCCAAAAGCTCTGGACATCTCATGTTGTCTTTGTGAGCTGGAACCCAACCTGAGGTCTGGTTGCTGTGTGCTCCAGGCAGGAAAAAGCCATCTTGGCAAATAGCCTGTGACTGGGGAGAGGAGCTCTGTGTTTTCAGTGGTGGGAAGATGCCATCTTAGCTGCTTTTGTTTAGGATTTGAAAACATACTTCAGGCGGGGTAAGCAACCATTTTTGGTCTCAATTATTGTTTCCCCTTGGTTTGTTAAATCAATGCCATTATTGTTGCCTTCTGAACCTGAGTAGTCTCCCAATTGTATGTGTGGGTGAAGAACTCAGATAGTGGCTCATAAATTATTTGGTAGTGTCCGTGGTCAATCTTAGTTCCCCATGCTGCTCTGTATCATACTCACAGACACACACATACATAATGCACAATGGTGCAGAGATAAATTATCATCTCTACTGTGATGATTGATATCTTTTTTCCAAAATCAATATCACTTTATAATTTGGTAACCAATAAAGGAAATAATTTAGTAGGCATTTTTACAAGTTGAACTAAGCCTAGCTCATTATAATTCCTTTTTCTCTTTCAACTTTATAAATATAATTTCATAAGTTTTACACCTTTACCATATGATTATTATAAATAATGATACATTCATTACTGAAAATGTATTACATTTCTAAAATAAACATAATTTTACATGGTATTTTAAAAATCTTATATTTGCATAGAATGCATATGTGTTAAAATATGACTTGTGTCACTTTTCATTCGCTTTCAATTTACAATGTAATTCCAGCTCCATCTTGTGGTTTATAATTTTGTTTCCAAGTAGTTTATTATTACTATTATACTTTGTTATTATTGCAACTTCGTATTCATTAAATAGACATTTAATGGGTCCTGAATTCTGTATACTAATGTGGGTTGTATATATTTTCCTCTAAGAGAATGAATATATCTTTGTGTTTAAAGATCTTATGAGGTACTATTCCTATTTTTTATTTTACTAATATTTTCACATCAAAAGAAACATACTTAATATACTTAACAACTACTTATAGTAAACAATGTAAGACTTCTTGAAGTATATTACAAAAGACTTAATTAAACATTCAATTAAATTTATTAAGAAATGTAAGAGGGACAGAATCAGAATATTACTTCCATTTAAAACTTCTATTTTGTTTCCTAAAGCCCAATACATTTCCTTGATATTCTTATGAATGTAAGTAAATAAAAGAATATTGTATTTCAAAATATGCTTTGCTTTTTTTTTTGTGATTAAACCAAATGAGTTCAAGTTGAACCACATATTTTAATGTGAGGTTAATTATTTCATGCTGATTAACATTACAAGCATTTCAAATCACCAATATTTATAAAATGCTCTTTTTAGTACAAACACAAAAGTGCCTTTTCATACTAATTTTATTAATATTCAAACTGATTTGAGATCCAAAAAAATCAGGATTTTGTGAAACAGCTTTGATCTATTGATTTTACTTTTTCAATTGGTCACACTTTTTAATAGGCCAAAAAGTGGCAAATCAAAACCAAAGTTCAATATGGTAGACTTACTCTTAAACCCATATATATATATATATATACTTTTGTATAGTTAATAATTTATGTAGATTCATATGGCTAGTCTGGTTGTATGAATCAGAATTATTATGAAAGATTCACAAATTATAAATTAATGAACTATGGTCTATTTTATCTTGAAAAATCTTACACATGGGACAAGTATAGATATAATCTACAATTGTTATCTCAAATTTGTTCTATAATATATGTGATTTATTGTATGCTGAGAAGTTCCTTATTACTTATGACAGATTAAATATCAATGAAAGAAAACCATTTATATTCTATCAAATAATTGTTTTGAGATAAATTCAGCTAGCTTACATAAAAAGAACAGTTTACAATTTAAATATGAATGCATTCATACATATATAAAAACTAAGAACATCTTCCAAAGCATCAAGATTATCAATTTATGGTATATTTTTCACAACATGTGAAATAATAAACTCCTTCTAGCTCTTACTTACTACAGAAGTTGAAGTCATTTTTAGGTGATAAAATATATATCAGATTGCAAAGTAAATATGCATCTAATTCTGTAAATATAGATTTGTTTTAATATATATTTCCATATATATCACTATATATGTGTGTGTGTGTGTAAGCATGTATGTATTATTAGCTATATATGCCAGGAGTTTTGTATTGTTTGGCTCTGAAGTTCCAAATAAAGAAGCACTGTCAAATATAAAATGCCATGACTTGCTGATGATCTTAATGAGACAAATTATGGTAGCTATAATGAAAATATGTTGTCTTCCTTTAGGGATAGCTAACCTTTCAGTTTGATTTTCATATATTCACTGTGACCAATTAGGAGCAAATGTCTGTGGACCCCGTTAAAATAAGCTATTACAGTACATGTACAGAATCTCTATCCTTCACAATGAGCCCCAGAGGGGTGCTTGACCGTCTAGAGAAATCAATTTATGAAAATTACAGAAATAATAATTTTGTGTATGACAGAAGGTGGGATATTAAAACAGTGCAGCATATCTTGGTACTGGGGTAGTAATCTTTAGTAATTAAGTATGTAGAATTTGGCTATGTGAAATTTTATTTAAATCCTACTTTTAGCATGATGAAAACATTGGGGCCAAAGAGTTTAAATAACTAGAAAAATTTTGAATTGATAGTATGAATGTATTCATTTATTTGACTAGAAACAAAGCAAATTAAATGATGTACACAAGATTGCAAGATAATCTGTGTATCAATATTCAGAAATATGCATCTATCCTTTAATATTACCACACATAATTTAAAAAAGACTAGTTAGAAAAGCTATATCAAAAACACCAATTTATATTCTATTTTAAAATTCTGTGTATGAATATAGTCTAAAGCAAACTATGAAATAACAGCTATCACAACATTTTCATACAGGTATTTCTTAAAAGAAGTATACTATATAATGCTATAATTCTTACAGCTTTTCAGGATTTTTCTGAGTATTTATTTTATGAAATATTTCATGAATGCACTCTTTGAACTTTGTTACAATGTCTTGTAATATAAAATAACCAGTAGAGAAAAGAATTTTTTAAGAATCTTGTTTATCAGAAAATTCTGTTGTACTTTCATATCAAATTGAATGAGGAATATCTTATACAATTTGTGACTTCCCAGATGACTCAATGGACAATTCCATTTTTCCTACTTTGAAATCTTCCAAAGTTCTTGTTTGCATATGCATCCACTCTGACTTTACGCTGCAGCCTGAATTGTCTTTCTTCCATGGGTTTTGTTCAGCTCTAAGGATGAGTTCTCTGGAAAATAAATAAATAAATGAAAGCAAACAATGCACACATGCACACCCACAAACAATAATATCTAATGCAAATATTTTATCACAGTTGCACATCTTCTTTTGTTTGGTCCTTAATATACTCCAGTTTTTATGCTTTCTAACATATGGGAAGCTAGGTGGAAAAGTCATCTCTTTAGTGTACATTTCACTTGAAGAAATGGGAAGAATGCAATGTCACACAATCCTCAAAATGTACAATGGAGAGGGAAAGGAAGGAAAATGTTTTGTTTTAATTTTCACGATGTCACAATAAGAAAAATCCCTTTTCTGAGGTTAATTAATATTCTGTCTCAATTCATATGGCATTTTCATGGGTTCACCTTAGGTTCACTTCCTAATTAACACTAGAGGGAAAAAAAAAAAAACAGCTTCTAAATAAAAAATTAATGTAGAAAAAAATTATGGTGTCCTCTATGTACAGAGACTAATTAAATTGGTCTGGAATGGACCTTGAATATTACATTTCTTAAACAATTCTTGAATGAATCAAATGGTTCACTGGTCATCTAAAACATATTTATTGATTTTAGCCTGCCCAAACCTTCATCTCTCTATGATTAGTTGTCTTCATTTATTTTTTTGAGGTAATTTTGGTTTACAATGCTGTGTATGATTTAGAGAGGTAAGATCTCCCACTTCAGATGCATGGTAATATACTACACCTATCACCAAAACACACACTCCTCCATTGTGCTTATTCGCAATTTTGTTCTTTTCCTCTCCTAGTAGATCTCAGTTTTACAGTCAAATTTCTAAGGTTTGTTATTGGCGTGGTTTTATCCCTACTTTTTTTGTTTCTCCATACGCTCTATAAAAGTGACACCATTGGAAATTTGTCTTTCTGAAAAACACAGAATTATCTCTCCTGCCTTTCTAAAAGACAAATCTTAATTTTAAAATATTGAAAAGATTTTCTTTTGTTTTACTAACTTTAATATTTAATAATTGTCACTTTAATATAGAAACATTACATCATTTGTCGTTCAATCAAGTGGTAGTTACACAGTATGGTGATTTGATACCTACTATCATTCATTTAAAAGTAAAGTTTATGCACAAGATTTATATTAATTCATTTCTATTTAATGTGATATCTCATACCCTATTTAAGTGTTGAAAGTTTTTAATGTGGATTTTTCATTTTTATTTACTACATTTAAAATTTAAATATATATGAGTTTACATTAAAATAATTTTCTGG
>NW_004567113.1:24871960-24896845 GCF_000260355.1 Condylura cristata | reverse complement strand
TTTTTTTTTTTTTTTTGATACACAATTCTTAATGAGATTACTGTTGCTGTGGCCATGGAAAAACATTGCTTATATTCTTCAAAGAACAAAAGTTCATATTATTTTCTGATTTTTATTTTCATGGATGCTCCTGTAAGGTAATTGTTTTCAAACAATCCAATTCTTTGAACCTTTTGACCTGGTATACCTAGAAAATGTGAAATCCATTTGCAAAATTGCTGTTCAATATTTTAACTTTACAGTATGGTTTTATAACAGGAATTCATTGAGAAAAATTATCCAGGGAAAAATTACATTTTTCTTCAGGAAAAATTATATATTTATGACAAGTATTCAGATCACCCTACTGATTAATAAAATGTATAATTTACTAACCATTTTACAGCTAGCTTCCATTGACATAGAAATTATTATTTTGCAGCTTATCATTTTACCAAACTTTTTAATTAGTTCTAGTAAGATTTAATTTCTCCCTCTAGTTTTTCCAAGAATATAATCATACTGTCTTGAAGAAAAGTAATATTCTCTTCATTTGTAAAGAATACTTCATTTATTAACATTCACTACTAAACAGATAACCATTGTATGAATATATGCAATGTTCACCAGTCCTTCAAACACCTTTAATTCAGTAATTTACTCTGTATTCTCCTTCAGTTTTTCCATTGCATTCATTGTCTCCTTGTTCTTCCTTGGCATTAATTATATGTCATATATATGGTCGCTCTTTATCCTGATCTCCCAATTGCTTAGCTTTTTTTCCTTCAGTTTTCATATAATATTTTTCCTGATCACTACTTGTATCTTTGTAATTATTCTTTCACTTATATTGTCATATCGCCAGTGGACCTCCTTTATACCTCAAGTTTAATCAATTCAACATATCTAGTTTAATTACCTATTTTAAATATCAAGAAAATGTATGCACATGATCAAATATTTATATATTTTATAGAAAGTGAACAATGAAATCAGCAGTCTTATTCTTCTCCAGACTGACTCTTGTTCTTCACAAAATTTCCATCAACCATATATGCATTTCATAATTGCATGGAATTAAGTTTATTAGGAAAAAAAGTAGTTTCTCTTATTTACTTATCAATAAGAAATTTTAGATATTTTGTTTTATGAAGCAATAGAAAGCTCACTTACTGGCAACATTGTCTGTCTTCATTTTGTTTCTTCCCCCATTGTCAGTTGACACTACAGCATCAAACAAAATTAGAAGCTTCATTTCCTAATTTAATGGGCACACATAGCATCTCCTGGTGTTATACTTCATAAAAAGATGATGCTCAGATTCTTACAAATCTAACCACCATATCCCTACTGTATTTTTCAGACTCTGTCATAGGAAACTCAACTCTAAGTTAAAGATAAGAATACATACATGCATACATATATACACACACCCATATATACACATACATATTTAGCACTAGAGTCAGAAGTATAGTCTCATTTGTTTGAATTTGAATTTTTCCAACTTATCACATAATAAATATTATTTTCTATAAATCTAAACAGTAGTAAAGTTTTTAAATGTTTGAATTATCAAGCATTTATGTGATAAATATGACCATCTGTTCTTTTAAGCCTCATAAAACATATAAATCTAGACAGAAATAACTTGTCCTCTTCTGCCCTGATACAGTACATTTGAAGACTTAAGTGTCTATACATATCTTAATTCTTAAGTCTTAAGATTTGAAGACTTAAATGTCTATATGTAGCTAGAATCACTGGAGCCTGAAAGCTTCTGACAATTTCCACATTCAAATGTGTGATGACTGAACTTTGATGAGTCAACGGCAGAGATCAACTGCAACTGTCAAGCAGAGTGGGCCCATGTCTTCTCTTCATGTCACTATATGGATTATGCTTTCTCATACCAGGATAACTTCAGAGAAGTTGGATTTCATGCATGGATGTGTTCTGATCAAAGATAGCAAAGCTGAAACTTCATGGCCATTATAACTTAGTCTCAGAAGTTACAGATAATTTTACTTCTATACACTATTGATGAAAACAGATATAATTAAAGATAATGGACATAGATCTCACTTATTAATAGGTGGAAGATTTTGGGCCCTGTATTTCAAAAATATTATAGTCACATATTTAGTGATACATTAACACATTATAGGCAAACAAAAGACAAATTTGAGTATACTAAAAAATATTTAAAGTACAAATTCAATCTAATTTTAAACTTCAATTTTGATAAATTGCAATAGCATATGATCCTAGAAGTGGAGGGATATATAAAGGCATCCAAGGACATTGCATTTAGCTGGTATTATTTATCATATTCAACATCCTTGTCTATGTCTGCTCTTAGTATTCTCAAAAGGTTAATATTCTCTGTCTGTAAAGGTTGTGTAGTAGTAGTTATCATGGAACTTAGAAATGAGTTTTCTCCCAATTGGAGTAGGTATTTCTCTTTAGATCAACACATTAATAACATTTTGAAGAGTATCAAAGCTAACAAAAATCCTATTATGTTAAAATATATATATTGATTTCTAGTAATAAATTATATCATAGGGATGTTTAAATTAGAATCTATTAAAGACAAGATAATTAACATGCCTAATGCCTAATGTTACTTGAGTAACATGCAAGTTACTCAAGTCAGAAATTTCAGTTTTTATAATGGGTGTGTATAAATTATATGTCATACAATCATAGTAATGATTGTACTTTGGGTTACAAAAATTTGACAAACAAGAACATTTTTTGTGTGAATCATATATCACCTTAGAATGTTTCAATAATAAAACGACAAAGTAATAATGCTATTTCATGACTTTTTAGTTTATTATTGAAACATTCTAGAGTAATATATGACTCAGACAGAAAAATATGCTCTTGGTTTGTCATATGTTGATTGCAGAGTTCCTCTTCCTAAGGGGGTATTGGAAAAATTTATGGTTTCAACCTTTAGTTTAGAATTAATGTTATTGCTGAGCTTTGGGATTACAAATAGCTATCTATTCCCAACATAACAACAGACAACCTTTACAAAAGTTGTTTCATAAATACTGCATTGCTAGAGAAAAAAAAAAAAAAAGGTTTATTGTGTGAGAGCTATTGACAAAGGACAGGTAATAATCTAATGGAGAAAGGGTATAAAATTAGCAGAGGGAATTTAAAAAGCCTTTACTTCTATTGATATGTTCTATCTACATGGCAAAATAGCAATGTCAAAAATTTTCAGTGAAGCTCTTTTTAAAATATTCTTGAAAATAGCATAGGCTCTTTGTGCATTTTTTTTTTTGTATAAAATTGCAAGCCATTGTATATTTTAAAGAGCAGGAAATGACAGTCCCTATGTTAATTCAGGATATTTAAAAATGAACTTCAATATTAGTTTTATATATTATTTTGCATATGAAAACATACTAATGCCAAGAAAGCTTTTTTTTTTTTTTTTACTGTTTTGAAGCTCTAAGTTGGATTTTTTTTTAAAGATTTATTTATGCATACAGAACTGGGGTACAGGCAGGAAGCGCAGCGGCGGTGAGAGAGACGGAGAAGGGAGCAGAACAGGAAGAACAGTATACTGCTGAGAAGCGCAGCCAGTGGGTCAGGAGAGGTCTGCCACGCCATGTGGTCACCTCCTGGTGTGTGTGTGTGTGTGGGGGGTGTCGAGCTCATGCTGAAGTGACTTTAGCTTCTTAATACTGAGCTTTAACCCGCTGTGCCACCAGGGAGGGCCCTTAGTTGCAATTTTTCAAAACATTTTCTAAATTTGTTCTATTCATTTTAATTTGAGGTAAAATTTGGATGCTCCATCAGGCTCTACCACTGTAGTGTGCCCACCACGAAATCACCCATAATCCATTACCGTACTTCACTGTGCTATCTTCTCTCTTTGTTTTTGCCCCTTTTCTCCCCAATTATTATATATTAGCTCTTAATTGCTACAACAAAATCAAATTTCCATCTCTAAATCAAATAACTGTCCAAAAAACAAAATCAAACACAACATGATACCTGCAACTCATGCCCTCTAACATTTAATGTTATCTAAACACATACTTTAAAACTAGGGTAAAAGTATAGTTTTGCCTAAGCAAGATTAGTTTCTATTTACAAAAACAAGGCTACCATCATATAGTTTTGAAAATTTTGAATACTGTACTCCTTTTTGAGGATAGAAGACATATATTATCTTAATATTACCTAGAAAGATAAAAAAGAAAGAAAGCATAGAAAACATGGACATAGTCACTGAAAACAATCTCACTCTTTGAAATGAGCCAGAAGGTGTAATCCAAGAGGTCTGAGAGTTCCAGTAAAAATAATTCTGAGGGCCCTCCTTGGTGGAGTTAAATCATAGCAATATAAAGCTATCCACTGCAGTATGAGTTTGATCCCTGGGCAGGACCCATGTGGCATTTGCAGACCTCTCCTGACCCACCTTTGTACCCCTCAACAGTGTATTTCAGTCAATCTGCCTGTTCTGCCCCCCACTCTGTCTCTGGTGAATCTTCTCACTGCCCCTGTACCTCTGGCCTGTACCCCAGTTCTGCATGCATAAATAAATAAACCTTAAAACAATAAAAATAATAATTCTGATTAGACATAGTCTAAGTCACATAATAACAAAGCTATTGAGAACCAACAATAATAATAATAATATAAAACAGTCAAGAGGAAAAGGATAACCTAAAGGGTCATAATCAACGGATTTTTCAACAGAAACATTACAAGTATGAAGGTACTGAAAAAGTTTTCAAAGTACTTAAAGAAAAACAGCCTCAAATCTATCAGCAAGATTAACAATCAGGATAGAAAGAAGGACATTTAATGAAAAACAAAAATCAAAAACTACAAACAACTATATATCTGTCCATGGTTTTCAATACAAATATCAGGACATTCTAGCACTGTGGTCCAAATATCTCTGGTTACCCAAGAACTTTGTTTTGAAGAAGGTCTCAGCTACAGATTGATAAAAACAAAATATTCAAAAGGTGGGAGAGAGGCACATAAAATGGAACTAAGCCTATGTGGATAAAACAATGACTACTTGCTACAGATAGAAATAGAATCAATATTCTTGATTATTTACTTTTTCTTCAAGGTAATACTTAAGACTAGTACTTATGTCTTAATAAATTTATCACTCTACATTTATCTTTGTTTTGAATATATATATTTATACATATATGTTTAAGTTATGAGATTAGATTGCACATTTTATTTATAAATATTTGAAGGTGTTCAGTTGTTACTTTACTATTTAACTTTATGTCTTGTCCTGAATGAAAGATTGTTCAAGTTAATATTATTGTTGAACTTCGAGGCTTTCCATATCATAGTAGTCAAGTTCCTAGTACTTTCATTTGGAGAAAATAAACTAGCCGCTTTAGGTAGTCTTAGAGAATACTATCCAAATTACTCATGTTTTTCTCCCTACATATGCCAGTTGTTGCATATATGATATTTTTTAACTCTGCAGGGAAGAAAAAGGTTGAGAATCATAGGTGCTGGAAATTCTTGTCATGTAGTTTACTGATAACTTCAATGGTATGTTCTGACTCTTTCCTTTTGACTATATGCACTTTCTCCTTTTGCCTTACATTTCTGGGAATAGTGTATTAACATATCAGTTAAACGAATATATATGCATGCTATGTGTATGTAAATGATGTTTTCTTATTCTTAACATGTAAATATTAAATAATGAACCTCAACTCTAACATATATAATGCAAGGTGTTATTTTATTACTAAAATTATAATTCGTTTTCTCCATGAAATTAAACTTGTTAGCTACATATGTGCTTGTCTCTATTTATATCTATATAATATGGAAATTTCAGTGATTGTGCATATTTTGCTTTCTACTTGAATGCTTACTTATATATCTTATATTATTGTACTATATCATGATGTTTGAGAATTTTAATAAAAATGAAATCTAGATAGGTGAAGAAACATCATTTTAACATAATGCACCAAAACAGCAACTGCAGCCACTTACAATAAATGTTCAGAAAGACAAAGTATTTTATGTATGTATGCCTTGCTTTGTTCATAGTGGGGAAGGTCGATGTGGTTTCTTAAATACTTAAGCCCTCCTACATCTTCCATTTGAGTTGCATTACACTGACATAATGTTATCGCAATCTCAGAATATATGTTTTTCCTTGATAGTCGAAAAGTCTATAAATATATAAAACATATCACTTTATATTATGAAATTCATAAATTAACTTCTTGTTATAATAAAGATTTTTATATATCAAATAGCATATGATTAAAAGAAGTGATAGTACATATTCAATTGTTTGCAGTTCACTAAAGTGAGAACTGGTTAAGTTAGTACATAGATGAGTAGAAGGGAGAAACAGAAACTAGTAGTACTTATTTTTAAATATTTAGATGACTCAAAGCTTTAAGTGAATTAAATTAAGAGGTTTACATAATTTATTAGTTAGATTTAAAGTTTCTGTTGCTTTTTAATTTTTTTTTTTAGAAGAGTAGTTGAATGTATTTGATGTCTCTAAATCAGTAAACTCCAAATGCAATTTGGTGACTTCAAAATAAATTGAACTTTAATGATTGTAGTATGAATATAACGGCTGTAACTGATGTTAAATCCAATTATTTAGGTCAAAGCAAAACAGTAGGAAATAAGAAAAATATACTGAATAAATTATAAAACACTTTACTCAAATTGATTTTTCCCAGCAAGATAAAATAAATATGTGTTGGTAATGTATTGATTATTCGTTTACTTTGTTAATTACTCAGTATGCAGCTAAGTTTCCAGTGACACTCATTATTCTAATAGAATGGACTATTTTTATAGAAGTACTATGCCTGGAGCAGTAAGTTTATATTCTGAACATGTAAAAAATTCTTATTGATTAGAATTATTTTGAGTTTCCCATTCTGCTATTCTTATACTTATTTCTCAATGACAATTATAAATTAATTCAGCCAAAACCCTATTTTGAAAAAATCTTTAAAGAGACTCAGGTCTTTACAGTGTTCCAAGACAATATAAAGAAGCAAATTAAAGCCATCAAAATCTGTTGAGATGTTCTCTTATGATGCTTTTCAAATAATCTGTTTCTAAGAGTGAAGTTCTGTGCTGTTTGTTTCAGATCAAGTGACTTGTCATTAAATTAAAATACAAGTTCAACCCAATGACAAAAATAATGTTTACATTTAAAATTAATCCTAAACCTTAGGCAATATAGTGTTGTAACATGTACTGAGAAATATTTTAAAAGCAAATTATCCCTGGGTTCGATATTTTATGTACAATCTGGGTACCAGTTGTAATATTATAAAACTTTCAATGGTAAATCATTTAAAGTCATCACTTTAGCAGCGCCAGTTTTTGGTCTCTGTAACAATTTAAAGTTGCAGATTTAAATTTAAAACAAAGTTTAATTATAATTTCTAATGGAATTACTTCTTGAACTTGTCTGTTTTCAACCATAATTGATAGACCCATCACTAACTAGAATTCCAGGTAGCCTTTTGAACTTTTTTTTTCCCCTAAATCTGCTCAGTTCATATATTTAAATGTATTTTTCATAAAGTTTTATAAAATAGTTAAATTTAGAAATATTTTACATGAAGCTGTTTGTGATAGTACTTTATGTTAATGCTATAACCGGTGGCATCAGGTGGCTGAAACATTAAACTTTCAAAGGCGGAGAGTTGGCAGAGATTGTTAGTAAAAATAGTGAGCCCCAGGAAAAAATACTAAAATGGAGTGGAGTTATTGATAAGGTATATAAGTGACTGTAAGTGGGCTCAGAACTGTGGGGATATTTAGGTGCAGCTGGTTGTGTACCTTGTATCAAGTACTGCATTTAAGCAAGCCATATCTTTAAAGTGAACATAAAATGTTAAGCTGTAGCTCTAGCTCAATTCTATTATTTGATTTCATAGTGTGGTTTTGAAGCATTATTTGAAGGTAAATAGTAAAATATTAATTAAATAATTTTCCTTGTGAAGCATTAAAAAAAAAGGAAAAAGAATTGCAGGCACTTGTTATTTCTAAGTGTGAACCCAAGGGAATCATTCAAGCAAAAGAACAAATTAAGTTTGAAGTGGAAATACTTTAATTATCTAATTCCCTGGAAATATGAAACATTTGCATTTACACTATATGATCACTAAAATTTATAAAAACTCTGAAACTATCACTTGAAAATATTATTATTTAAAAGTT
Organism: Condylura cristata; assembly: GCF_000260355.1. NCBI lineage: Eukaryota > Metazoa > Chordata > Mammalia > Eulipotyphla > Talpidae > Condylura > Condylura cristata. The sequence continues at coordinate 24,888,640 of NW_004567113.1, read as the reverse complement.
AGTATACTAAAATAGGAAAAATTGGTGAAATTAGTTGACATTAGTGAAATACTTATGTAATATAAACAAAGATGATTATTTCTATATTTTAGGAATTAGAGATTAAGTATATTGAAATTATATATATATATTCATTAAGACTTTTAGAATGTTGAACTATTGAAGTGGATATAGACACTAAATACAGTATGAGCTGTGTTCTATTACTGACATTATGTTTGGGAACATTTAGATGATGACAACTATATGGTTAGATTGTTTTTACTAATGATTGGAAATCTTCATTTAAACCAACATTTATTGAACACTAGATAAAATATTTTTTTAAAGATTTTATTTATTCAAGCATAAGGAACTGGGGTGCAGACCAGAGGTGCAAGGGCGGTGAGTGAGAGGATTCAACCAGAGACAGAGCGGAGAGCAGAACAGGCTGACGGATGAAGTACACTGCTGAGGGGAGCAGCTGGCAGGTCAAAGAGGTCTGCCACAGCATGTGAATCACCTCACGGAGGGGATGGAACTCATGCTGATGTGGCTTTAGATTCTCAGTGCTGTGCTTTAACCTGCTGCGCTACCAAGGAGGGTCCAGATCAAATATTTTTAGGCACAAACAATACAGAAATCAACACATTAAACCTTTCTTTGTATTGACAAAACAGGGAGAAAATAAGAAACAGAAATAAGCAGAATAAGTTAATTATATGACCTATTTGAATGTGATCATACAGAGGGACATTTAAAAAGGATGAGAAATTAGGAAGCCACATTAAATATATTAGTCAGAAATGTCGTTTGCTCACAGATATGCAGTTGATAAGGAATAAATCATGAGGCATGTAAATATTAAAGCCTTGAAAAGAATTGTGCCTGATGTGTTCAGAAAACAATAAAAGCTCTTTGACTGGAACTGATGTTGAAGCAGAGGGGGGAAAAATAGTTGAAGATGTTACTGGGTTGTAGTTTCTAATTTCAAACTATTAGAATATTAGAAACTCTATATTAGTTGTAATTCCTAATGATTCCATCCAATATCATGCCATTGAGCACCATATATATGCCAGCAATTCTAAAATGTAAACCAGTGTTATGAAAAGAAAAAAAAAATAATGAATGTTTCAAACAGAAATCATTAATTAATGTTAAAATATAGGAGAGTGAGGAAGAAGTTTTTTTCAGTATTTCACCTCTTTTCAACAAAAATTTTAATTATGAAGATTCACAAAGTAACTTTTCAGTGCAGAATTATTTTGATAACACTTTAACTAAGTGATCAAAAAACATTCACTGGTAATAATATAAACAGAGATGTGTTAACCAACACACTTAATTAAGAAAAAAGAAACATTATTCATGTATTGTAATATTCATGTCACATATGAATAACTTAAATTTAATTATATAAATATCTACATTGATATATATTGCCTGTTCTACAAAACATTAATTGCAAAACAAAACAAAACAAAACAATGAAAAAACAAGAAATTTTATAGATGAAGAGAGACTTAAGTAAAAAAATAAAATTAAATTAATGGATGAAATTAAATTAATATCTGGATCAAGGAACTATGTGGGAGCAGTAGAAGAGAGAGCAAAATGGGGAGGAAGCAATCTGGATTATGGTGGAGGATTGTGGGTGCCTGGGAGGCTTGGTGGGTCATGGTAACAGTGCCTGAAAAGGGTGCACCTATACATTTGAATCAAATACAATGTTTTAAGCTAATATTACCTCAAGAAAATGTATTAAAATAAATACTATAGTTGTAATATGAATTATACAATAAATATCAGTATTTCTTGAATTTAAATAATTCTTTGAAGTTATAAGGGAGATTGTCTTGATCCTTTACAAATATTTGTTGTGAAGTATTTAGGAGTAAACAGTCATAAAGTATGTAACTAACTCTTTTATGATTAAGAATGATTATGCTTACAAAAACTTGAGTATTTATAAGGTAGCATGTCTTAATATATAGCAGTTTCCTCACTGCCTATAAAATTTCCTTGAATAAAATAAACACTCAAAAAATTGCATCTATTTGACAAAGAATATCACTCACAACAAAATATAGACAACCAGTAATTATATTACTAGTAAAAACTGTTTAATACAACATTGATAACCCTTCCCGCAATGACTATAGATGGGAGTTAAAAAAAAGATAGATGTGCTTATATTCCTTAGCTCAGTGACACTCACACAAAAAATAGAGTGCTACTGTTGAATTTATGGATTCTGGCATATGGGCAAAATATGTTTTCAACAAACTATGACTCAGTCAAATGCTGGAACTACTCCTTCAAACACAGCAGTTTTCTATGGGACATGGTTGCTGCCCTTCCAATTAACTCAAGTCATGAGGAAGTTATTTCCATTTTTATCAGAAATTACAATTATTTTCATTACTAGACACAATTTTCTCATCAAAAGAAAAATTGAGGTCTAAAGTTATTATAACTACATGTAGTTCTTTATAAGAAAATGTTGGGGGAGAAGTGCATATCTATTTGCTTCTATTTTACCTACACCAGGGAAGATTTAAATGGAACTAAGATTCTGGCAGAGTCTTTCATATTTAGTAAAGCACTTAATATTTGCCCTTATTCAATTTTGTCCTTACTCCACTTTGTTTCTTTTACCTTTCTTTCCTTTTATGATATCAGGTCTGTTTACCAAGGTGATTCAACTTATAAGAAAGGTTGCTTCTTTTCAAAAACAATCTTAAAACCCTGGCTTTGATATATAATATAGTAAGATTCACTGCTTGATTCTCTTCCTTCAAAAAATTAATTTCAGCAGGTCAGATGCAATTATGTGAAGTATGAAGAGCCTAAAAAAATTTTGAATTCCAAAGTTTCTTTTAGATAAATACAACTGCTATCATCAATAGGCAGCTTTAAGTCAATTTATGAAGACACTATAAACTCAAATTTGCCACAAATGTTATTTGAAATATTTTACATGTAATTATATATAAATAATATCTACTATTCTAAGTCAAACTATGTACATATCCTTAAGATATTTGACTTATTTTTATTATTTCATATGTATTATTTACTGTAATATGTTGTAACAATGTATTTTCCTTCAAGTATATTCAGTTTGGCTTGGAGTGAGCTGATCTATAGATTGTGAGTTAAGTATTCTCACATGTCTCTCATGGAATTTTATATGTTTTCCCTTTTTATCTGAAACCATTTTTTTTAATAAATAGTAAATATCTCTTGGCATATATATTAGGAGTCTCTGTTTTATATTCTTCTGTATGTTTATTATTATATCCAGGCAATGTTTGTAATAACTGTGAAATGTAAACTGAAGATACAAAATTAATGTTTATTTCTATTAATTATAAGTATAGATTTTATACCTTAAATTGTTCTGGGTTTCTTTTGAAAAGAATGAATTATGTATTTCCTATAACTCCTATTTACCTGTTAATCATTTTTCTTAAACAGAATGTGACTATCAATTGAAGCATTTCATTCAGGTTCCATATCAATAATTCTCAGCATTTCATCTAAATTTTCTTGAACTGTAAATAATTCAATTAAATCCTACACATTAGCTCCTATCACAATTACCATATATTTAAATGTACAAAATTCATTTTAATATAATTGTATAATACAATGCTAATCAAATGTAATGCATATTTAAAGAATTGTTAATATATAATTGTTTTAAGTATTTAATTATTCTCATTTATGTTAGCAAAATCTTAAGTTTTTGAAACACCCATGGTTAGGTAAAATTATTGTTAACTAAACATATAATTTTTTCTAGTTTTTCATTTACTAGATAGTTAACACAAAACTCTTATACCTGATCTGAATGTCAAAATCAAATTTTCAAACCATCTGGAATGCTTTTATTTAACAGCATTTCCCTTAATGCTTAATTTGAAAAGGGGAAGATGAGTTTTCCTGGCAATTTATTTTTTCAGATAGTATCACTAGTTACTTAGTAGCAAAAATAATTCTGAATTTCTCCTTACAATAGTTGCTTAGTGTTTAGGGATTAAGTGCCCTTCATTATGTAGATTGAATTTATTATCCAGTTCTTTAGTTTGTCTTCACAATTTATGAAGTTAAAAGGAGCCCTTTTAACTGGTATTATTCTGATTTATATTTGGCTATAATGGATGCATTTAATATGCATTCCATTCATTTTAAGAGAAATAAAAAAAACACTACTTATGTTATCCATTCATGTAGACATCTTAAGGATCCAGAAAATTTTTTTTCTATTTCTAGTTTAGATTTGTATGGCAAGAAATATTGACAAATATATGTTGGCAGTAAACTGGGAGTGACATTTGCTCATTTTTTAGTTAATTTATATTACATAAGCTGTTGTATCAAGAAAATATATAGTTAATGTCCATTATATCTCATAAAAGCATTTAAGAAAATGTATACATGATTTTGCTGAGTTGTTGGGGGATTTTGAGGGGAAAACATTATAGTGAGAAGTTCCTGGAGGGTCAGAGTTTAAGAAGGCCTCCCCCTTTCCACTAGTTCTTCCTCCAAAAAAACTGAGGTTCTTGGAGGTTAAGGGTCTCTATTGAATGTCAGGGAGTAGGAAAAGTCATCATTATGAAGTAAACCCAGAGAACTATCCATTTAAAAATACCTACTTTCTGCAAAAGAAAAATACCAGATGGTTTCACTCATAGCAGGGGCCATAAAGGAGGGGAGGTATGGTGGAAATAATAATGAACAACTATATACCAGAGATATTTTATGAAGGTGGAGTGGGGAATGGGCTGTAAAACTGTTCTTTGTACTATAATGGTAAATATATGTCATTTTGCATTTGCCAGACATATAGAATGCTTAAGAGGAAGTATGATCCTAGGAACTTTGGATTGACACATAATGATCCAGTGAAATGAATATATATCTCTGGTGTTCAATGATGACACTGAGGGAGGCTGTGCCTGTGTTGTGTTAGATATAGGGGAATTCTTTGTAATTGCTCTCAATGTTTATGTAAATGTAAAGGTGCTCTAAAAATAAGTCTTTTCTTAAAAAAATCATTGAGAGAATTTCAGGGGATGCAAGATGGAATATAGATTGTGTCAAAAAAAAAATCTATTACAAATATGTGTAACAACCTACCTGAAAAGTTTAGGTGATAATGTAAGTAAATTTGGAAATGATTGCAATATGAGAGATCAAATACAAATGGAATTGCACTTAATCATTGTACTATAGTTAATGAATTTGTCCTATTTCCTCTCTCCCAGGTACAGGTTCATAATTCTGATGCTACTATGCATTTGTACTGTGAATAAATAAGTACAAAGACAGCAGATGTTGGATGCCAGATTTCCAAATCCTACAGTAAGATTTTATAGATAACAGGGACAGAAAGCTAAAAATATTCATGTGGTAATGAATGATAGTTGGAAACATCAGTATAAATTCATGTTTAGCTTAATGCAGATACAAATAATTACATATAGAAATATGAGCATGAATATATCTTGATAACACACTAAAATTTTCTGCAGGCCCTTCCCTTAGCTTCCTAGGCAAACAACAAAGTCATATTCACAGGCTTCACCTTATATGCAAGAATCTGATTCATGGATGTGTAAGACAGTCTTTTCAGATGAAAAAGATTTAACAATGGGCAGCCAGCCTTTGTATCTCTGTAGGACATTCTTAAGAAAGGAAAAGATTAAATCCTGCAGTGAATTCCTCTAACATTAGCATATTTTTAGATCAGGACAATTTAGAACCAGATACCCCTACTATCAAGAATAATTGCATTCTTAATGTCAATGACTCACTGTTTTTGTCTACATAAACTAAATTCAAACTTTTATTTACTGGAATAGCTCTCAGAGTAAAGTCTGTTGGGCTGCTTCCAGGGTTGGATTCTCTCTTGGATATCTAATAAATTCTTACAATTCTTGGAATGTAATTTTTCAGTTAACAACATATTTCTGAGCTCTCTCAACTAAGAGTATATAGAAACACTGCACTAACAACCAAGATTATATCTATAAACCAGATCATGGCTTATAAAACATTGTTTAATAAAAAGAACCATTTGGAGCCCTCCCTGGTGGCACAGTGGGTAAATGCAGCACTAAGAAGCTAAAGCCACTTCAGCAAAAGCTCTATCCCAGTCCCGGAGGTGAGCAACATGGCTCGACAGTCCTCTCCTACCCGCCCACTGCTCCGTTCAGCAGTATACTTCATTGATCTGCCTGTTCTGCTCCCTACTTTATCTCTGTGAATCCTCTCTCCGCCCCTGCACCTCGGCCTGTATCCCTAGTTCTGTATGCATTAATAAATAAATCTTTTAAAAAAAAAAAACATTTGATATTACACACCCTTTGTATGTGTCAATGAAAATATTTCTTCAATTCCTTGATCCTCCATCAAGATTATACTGTTCCAAAATAATCATGAGAGTAACCTTATACAAGTTCCAATTAAGGGACTTTGTATAAAGTACCAGTAGTCTTCAAAAATTTCAAGGTCAGTAAAAAAATAACAGGGGAATGTCCAAAAAATTGTCACAATTAAGAGTTGCCTAGAGCAACAGGTTGAGAGAATATGTTGGATATCCAGATGGGACCCTGTTGTAGACAAAAAGACAATGATTAAAAAATAAGGTAATTAGGATAAATTGTGGACTTTAGTTTGTAACAGGGTTCCACAGAATAATACATGAATAAGTTAATCTTAACAAAAATGAGACAGTTCAAGGGAAGTTTATATGAAGCACTACATAGTATCTTCAAAAATTATTCTGTAAGTGTAAAAATGCTCAAAAATTAAAGTCTAATTATTTGACTTAGACTTAGACTAGGGAGGCCGATTTAGAGCTTAAAAGGAGAGAAGATAAAAGTTAAGAGGCTATTGTATAAATCTATGTACTATATATTGGAGGGCTGTCTTACGGTAATATTTATAAAAATGGAATCCAGGCCCTCCCTGGTAGCACAGTGGGTTAAAGCACAGCACTGAGAAGCTAAAGCCACTTCAGAATGATTTCGATTCCTGCCTGCCCCGGAGGTGACCACATGGCGTGGCAGACCTCTCCTGACCCGCCCTCTGCTCAGCAGTGTACTTCGTCTATCTGCGGTTCAGCTCCCCTCTCTGTCTCTGGTGAAGCCTCTTGCCGCCTCTGAGCAGATTCTGGCCTGTACCTGAGTTCTGTATGCACAAATAAATAAATATTTTTAAAAAATGGAGTCGATAAACTTCTTCCAGAAATATTTAGCAAATCAAGTAAAAATGGCTACTTATTGATTTTGGTATAATGATACATATCAATCAGTCAAGAAGTATGTACAAATATTAGTGACTTACAGAATTATCGTGACATTCATAATTTAAGGGGGATATTATAAGTACTGATCTGTGATTTTTAAAGAAATGCGTTGAAACATTTGCCTTAATTTTAAGTAAGTTAAGATGAAGAGCAGAGTAGTTGGCCAAGATCTTGGTTTTGTAGTGTTTAGCTAAATATACCTTTATCGTGAACACTTACTCAAATGATAACTAATTTTCAAGACTGCTTTCCCCCCCCTTGTGGTTATTAATATAATTTTTTTTAAGATTTATTTATTTATTCATACAGAGCTGGGGTACAGGCCAGAGATGCGGAGGGTGAGAGGATTCACCAGAGACAGAGTGGGGAGCAGAACAAGCAGATTGACGAAATACACTGCTGAGGGGAGCAGCGGGTGGGCCAGGAGATGTCTGCCACGCCATGTGGATCTCCTCCGGGGCAGGCAGGAATCGAACTCATGCGGAAGTGGCTTAAGCTTCTTAGTGCTGTGCTTTAACCCGCTGCGCCACCAGGGAGGGCCGGTTATTAATATAATTTTAAAATTGCTTTCATTCAAAAATTCATATCTGGTTTCAGTATTTGGAATTTTTACATAAGTTAAAATAATGTAATTGTGGCCCTCCCTGGTGGCACAGTGGGTTAGAGAACAGCACTGCAAGCTAGCTGCAGCCACTTCAGTGCAAGTAGGGTCCCCAGCCCCAGAGGTGATCCACAAGGCAAGGCAGATCTCTCCTGATTTGCTCGCTGTTCCCCTCAGCAGTGTACTTCATTGATCAGCCTGTTCTGCTCCCTTCTCTGTCTCTGGTGAGTCCTCTCACTGCCCCTGCACCTCCAGCCTGTACCCCAGTTCTGTGTGCATAAATATATAAATCTTTAAAAAAAAAAAGTAATGGTGATGCAAACATCTTAAAGAAATCTGGAGACTGAATATTATTTCTGGAAACTATGAGAAATTACTGAAATGTTATATATGGTCTACCTTTCTTCATCTGTAAGATTAGGTGAATAAAAGCTGAAACTAACATCTCCATTGTATAAAGTCACAGATCTTTTTCTACATATTTAATTAAGTTGATGTTATTTATAACAGGGTAAGTCCCCAGGGAAAGGAGAGGTTCAAATTCCTTGCCTAACCCAAATAGGAGTGGAGCTAAGCAGCAGAGAGAGGAACAAGGAAATGTGGAAGAAGCACACAGAACAGAGAATTATGGGAAGAAGCTAAGCTTGCTTTTCAGTTTCTGACTTGTACTACAGACTTCCACGACATGGAAGGAGACAGTTGAAATAGACTTAGGTTAGAGAACCATGGGAAGGTTAACAATGGCAGCCTTTAATTTCGATTTTGCTTTTTCCCTTCCATACTTGCTTGGACACTTCTATCCCATTCCTATGGGCCCCCACAAGAAGATATTTTACATTGTGGCAAGCTTTAAGTTTCAGCAGTCTTGCTTTTGGCCAACCTTGTTTGGTTGGACATTTACCCCAAGGTATGTGTAACTTTGGGCATTTCATGTGAGAACTATTTTATCTATCATTTCCCTTCTCTTTATTGTACACTAATTGTATTAATGTTATTTTCCATTGAAGGTCTTACATATTAGATTATCCTCTGTCTTAATGCAGCAGATGGCAGAAATCATTTGGAGCAGGCAGTTTTTGGAATCCTAGGTATCCCTCACCTTGCCCTGTAACAATATATTAGCTTTATATTTTGATAGATTTTAAGAACATAATGTTTGAGAATATTATTAAATTTCATAGACATAAGTTATTTTTCTGGCCAAATAAAAGCATAACTAAATAGAAAATTATTTTATTTATTAAATAAGAGACTCAGTCACTTGAATTTCAACTAATATCCATGTTAGATTTTGTCATTAAACATTTCAGGTACAGAACTAGTAAAAGTTTACTAAGTATTATGATAGAAAATAAATATTTTAATTAAAAATAAAGTATCAAAAAACAATATTACTGATGACGTGGTTTTCATTTTCTCGATTTTAAGATATTTTGCTAACAGTTTCAGTGAGATATATATACCTGATGCAACAACTAAGTATATGTTTCCATCCCACCAGATAAGAGCTCCCATTTCCATTATTTTCCCTTTAGGCTTTATGAATCTTGGTTTTCTACATCTCAGGAGAAAAGAGCTTGGTGACAAAGATAACATCAGAATTGCTGACCACCAGATGAAAGTAAAAAAGTTGGCATCAACCAGCATCTAAAATGCTGTGTCACACAGACATGGCAACCAGCCCTCTACTACCAGTCACACTAAATACCCCTGTACTCTGCCAAAGAGCAGGACGGTGGTCTTTCAGAAATTTGTGTGCTGCCCTCCTTAATTTGTGGACAAATTAAACTACTTTTCTCGTTAAGCTCTTTCCTTTTATTGGCCAATGGAACCAAGATTGGTAGACATTCAACTATCACATCAATAGTGCCACACAGATGATTTATATGTCACCATTTGACAGACTTTGGACTTGCAATGTGTTTTTTTGATAATACGATATTTTTCACTTTAGGGAGTAATAAGTTCCCAGTTGAAAAGCTTATGTCAGCAAACTTTACTACTTTGATCTTCCTAAAGTTATGCTTTGAAAATTAATGGGACAGCTACATATGAATTCAAAATCAATTTACTATTTCCTACAGTGGGGAAAGAATGAATTATCCAATATAAAGTGTGAAACACTATAAAGGTTGTAATTTCATCTCACTAGTCTTATGTTTTTTTAATAAACTGTTCATGCTTTTTTCTTGCAGTTTATGACATCAAAGGGACTCATCTGTAAAATTACAGCAATAAATTTTACCTTATGCTGGACAGATTTTACTTCTTATATCTCTGTCATCCTGTTTTGCAAATAATCAAAACTTGACACAATTGATTAGAGCTTTATCTTGCCTTCATGAAATACAGTAACTGCCTTGCTTATTTAAAAAATGACAATGTAAAAACAGAGGTTAGTTTAGACCAAGTTGCCACTATTTAACACAACTAGATAAATAATACTCAGGTATAGCAGAATAGTTGCTTTTATAATCACTGAATATTTAATTCCTTGTAGTCCAAGATAAAGTGTATTCATTTAATAATTTTTAACAAATGCCAGTGATAGAAATCAGTTTTAAGAAAAATTCATTGTTTATACCATCTGTTTTACAAATACATGGCTCCAAAAAGAGTTGTATTGGTTGCATATGAAAGAAATATTTTTAGATATATTCTTAAATACTAAGGAAATATTTATTTTTTATTCAGGTAACATTAACTTATAATACTGCACATGACGAGGGACAAGTTAACAATTCTTCAGATGTTACCACATCACACATACTATCTAACACCTATAGTCTTTCACCAGACACCATGTGCCTTCCTTTTATCCTAATTCCCAACCTACCATCTAGTACACTCATTTCTGTATTTGTATATCTAGTGTTTATTTTGGTTTAATTTCTCTGACATTTTGTTTTGGTTGTCTTCATTTTTTTTTCAAGATATCAATATCAGAACCTTCAAGATTTTGGGCCAAATTCCAAAACACCTAACATCTTCTTCTTTTTTTCTTTTTAACAAACTTGTTATTTACTCTACTTTATTGATGAAGCTAGCATTTAATGCTTTTTATGACTTATTAAATTTAGCTGAATTTTCCTAAAAATCTGCTCATTATAAAAAATTATTTTTCCTCCAATGTTTAGTGTTTATACTTCTACAATTCCTCCATTTCATTAATTACACTGGAAAGTTGATTCTCAAATTTACATTATTAATATTTTACCTGCCTTTTGTATAATTTCATAATTAAATTCCCCTTAATATTTCCTCTACTCAGATTCTAATATCTCCAAAATAAACATGAGTCTAAAATCAATTTTGTGATTCTATTATTCTTATACCAAATACTATATTTTTTATATTACAATAGCTTTGTAATATAGTTTGAAACAAGGATGTGCAATGCCTCAACTTTGTCCTTTTTCCTCAAGATGCTCTGGTTATTTGGACTCATTCATGGAGCCACAACCATTTAAAAATTATTTGATCTATTCCTATGAAAAGTATCATAGGAATTTTCATAGTAATTGCATTGCTATTACTTTTAACCAGCCTTCTCTTTATCATAATGTTAATATACAATACAGCAATCCTCTAATTTATTCTTCCATGAAGGAATAGCTTATAAAAAGTCATGGAATAAGACATACACAAGTAAGATAGAAACTTGCTGTATAATATACATTTATTAACAGGGAACTATTTCAAAATAAAAATATTGACTTTTGTAAATTGGATAGTTTTCCCCAGGATGTAATGGGGTATCATTCAATTGTGTATTCTCTAGATAATACTACCCACGTCTCCAAGATTAATGATTTTTCCATAGGTAATCCACAAAGAATGATTATGAGGTCCCAGGATTTCTTTCACCATGTCCATAGCCTTGTTCATCACTCAAGCATTTCCAACCAAAACATTGCCATTCAGGTTTGTTCAAGTCTTCCTTTATGGGCTATACCTCTTCTAAATATGTTCTCCTTACCCTTTTTAATTTTATATTTCCTGTGAAGACAATTGCTTCCCCTTTGATACCATCAAATATTGCCTATTTCTTTCTGATTCATTATTATATGTCTAGAGACTAGGAAAGGTTTCTTTTACTTTTCTTTGTATTTTCAAAACACGTATCAGGTGTGAAAAGATAAAAAACTAATATAGCAATTACCTAAATTTAAAATGTTAAAATAATGTAGAAATTAATAATCAAGTCCCTTATTAATGCAGATTGTGTAAAATTAGTGTTAAGAACATTCAAATAGTATCAAATGCTAATTCACCCTAAGCAACAAGTCTTAAATATTAAAAAAAAAAAAAAAAACAGCTTAAGAGAGTGTCTGAAAATTCTCTGGCATGTCTTTGCCTGTCCAAAAAAAAATCTGCTGAATGAGAACTTTTCATGCACTTCATTTGGATCCTTAAATTATTTCTAAGATTGTTATTAAAATAAATCATTACATATGCATACCATTTTTTTTTACTTTGGTAATAAAAATCCTTGACCCTGATGCTTCAATAGAATTCCATGGGAATTAAAACTGTCTTGTTATAGTCTAAATATCCAACGACCCTCAATAAAGAACTAATTTAAAAATTGTAGTTTTCTTGAAGATTTTACTAGCAGATTTCATAAACTACAGAATGTGAATTGAAAAAGCAAATAAGATTGATGTGTCTGTAAAGCTCATTACGGAAATAGGCACACAGTGTTCCATTAGGAAGCAACACCTGCTTTTGTTTAAATTCTTGTTTGCAAGAGAGTAAATTTAATCTCTTGTGCAACTAATCCTGTAACATGCATTTCTATGAAACATAATACATGAAATCCAATTATGGAAAATGTTGACTCTGAAATATGCATGTCACTAAGGCTTTGTCTTTCATTTTGAAGCAAATGCATTTTTGGAACAATGCTTATCAGAAAACATAATGCTTCATGATTGATTTTACTTAAAAATAAATTTTATACCTGTTTTCTACTCTCATTTTTGTTTTGAAACTCTGTTAACTATTTTTGTCTGAGATAAAAACAGGATGGTGGTTTCCTGAAGAAAATTGATATGCCTATGTATTATGTTAAAAGTAGAGGATTTTTTTGTTCAATAAAGCAATTTGAATAATTCCTGAATAATAATAAGCATTTCTATATCCAAATAAAATTAGGCAGATATAATACTTTCAATTATAGCCTTACTCTGCTTAGGAATCTAAGTCCTTAGAAAATATATAAAAATATGCATACCTCACAAAATTTTAATAATTGAACTTTCCATATAGAGTATTTAGTACTTCCAAATCTTTAGCTCCATACTTTACCCTCAGGTTCAACAGGGCTCCTGTATCCTGCAGCTGCTAGAACTAGGTGCTTTTCCCCAGATTCTGCCAAGCAGCTCTGCCTCCACAGATTTAGGCAGAGGTAATTTGGCCTGTTGAAAGCTAAGAAGGTAGCCCTGATTTTCTCTGAACTATCACCAGTTTCAATCTCCCCTTTCTTAGTAGGAATGGACATTGACAGTCAAAGAGAGTCTAGACCCTGGTCTAGTATAGCCCCTAAAAATCTGACAACTTCATTTCCTCTGATTTCTTTGCTATTCCATTCAAACTGGCAGTTTTCCTATTGGAATAGTGATTAAGTCTCTGGTTCATGCCCATACTAATCTCATCAAATGTTTGTGTAAGAACACTTAGTGTTCTCTTCTGAACACATTTTCTCAGCATATATCTATAGGCAGAGATTTGACAAATTTAAGTTTTAGTTTGTGTTCGCTTAATAATTGTATCTGGTAAATTATTTTCCTCTTCTTATCATTTACTATATGTATCCAGGAGAAACCAAGCCACTACTTTAACACTGCTTGGAAATCTTCTCAACTATATGCCCAGTTTCAATGCTAAAGTAACCTATTATGTTGTTGGTGGGAATGTAAACTGTTGTACACATTTAGGAAAATAATCTGGACTTACCTTAAAAACTAAAAATGGAAATACCTTATATAATTCTATTCTTGGAAATCTACCCAAAGAACATGAAGCCATGAATCCATAACATTATTTGCTCCACTGTGTTTACTGTATCATTATTTGCAAGACTTAAGATAAGGGAAAAAAAAAAAGAAAGAAAGAAAAAGGAGGCTAACACCAAGAGAGAACTAGATCAAGATCATGTGATAAAGATTCATAAAATCTAATACAATTCAGCCATAAGGAAAGGTGAAATATTACCAGTCATAAAAAGATGAAAGAAATTGCATTTGGTAAAATACAACAGTGCTTTGTTAGCAAAGTTATCTACTTATAAAAAGTAGGAAAAAAAGTATAAAGTAGGACCCTAAGGTTAAAGGGGAGGGGCATAGACAATATTGTAAAATAGGTCAATTGGATGGTAGTAGGAAAAATAAAACAAAAATTAAAGAAAAAAATCTAAAACTATATTCAAGCAGTGACTTTTTTTTTATTACAAAGTTTATTTTTACATCATTTTGCACATTTTTTTTCCATCTCGATTGTAATCCCCGCGGGTTTCCCATCACCAAATCACCCCTGTGCCACCACCATAGTCCCGTGCATTTCCCTCCCTTCCCCCCCCATTTTTGATCCCATTCCCCACTCTACCCCCACAGAATGTCTCTGGTATATGGTTGTTCATTATTTTTGTTATTTTCTCGCCTGGTCCATTATACTCCTGCTATGAGTGAAACCATCCGGTATTTTTCTTTCTCTTTCTGGCTTATCTCACTAAGCATGATCTTTTCCAGCTCCATCCAAGTTGCTGCAAAAGACATGTGTTTCTCTTTTTTGGTTGCTGAGTAATATTCCATTGTATATATGTACCACATCTTTCTAATCCAGTCATCTACTTTTGGGCATTTGGGCTGCTTCCATGTTTTTCCAATTGTAAATAAAGCAGCAATAAACATGGGGGTACAGGTATCTTTTTCAATCAGTGTTTTTGTGTCTTTTGGGTAGATACCTAGGAGTGGGATTGCTGGGTTGTAGGGAAGCTCCATGTTTAGCTGTTTGAGGACCTCCAAACAGTTTTCCATAGTGGTTGTACTAGTTTGCATTCCCACCAGCAATGCAGAAGAGTTCCTTTTTCTCCACATCCTCGCCAACATTTGTTGTTGCTAGTTGTTTCAAGATGTGCCATTCTCACTGGGGTGAGGTGGTATCTCATTGTGGTTTTAATTTGCATCTCCCTTATTACGAGTGATATTGAACATTTTTTCATATGCCTGTTGGCCATCTGCATTTCCTCTTTGGAGAAGTGTCTTTTTAGCTCTACTGCCCATTTTTTGATGGGGTTGTTTACTTTATTTTTGTTGAGTTTCATCAGTTCTCCGTATATTTTTGTGATCAGTCCTTTATCGCTACTTTTGTGTGAGAAAATGTTTTGCCAATTAGTGATCTTTCTGTTTGTTTTTAGTAATGTCTCTTTTGCTGTACAGAAGCTCTTTAACTTGATGTAGTCCCATCTATTTATCTTTGCCTTCACTATTGTGGCGTTGGGTGCTCTGTCTTTAAAGATGTCCCTGAAGTGTATGCCGTGTAGTGTTTGACCCATCTTTGCTTCTAAGTATTTTATGCTTTCCGTTCTTATGTCTAGGTCTTTAATCCACTTCGAGTTGATTTTTGTGACTGGAGTGAGGCAGTGATCTAGTTTCATTTTTTTGCATGTAGCTTCCCAGTTTTCCCAGCACCACTTGCTGAACAAATTTTCTTTGTTCCATTGTATCTTCTTTGCTCCTTTGTCAAAAATTAGGTGTCCATAAACTCGTGGGTTTATATCTGGGTTTTCTATTCGAATCCACTGGTCTGTATGTCTATTCTTATTCCAGTACCATGCCGTTTTGATTATTATGGCTTTGTAGTACAGTCAAGCAGTGACATTTTTAATGAAATTTAATAAGCTTCATGAGAAACATTAAATGATTTAATTTTGAATATAGTGAATTTAGAACTATCTTGTTTTATGAACAACTAATTTGAGATGAATAGGATTAAAACCATGTGACCCCTATCATTCCCTAAGTATCCTTGCTAAACCAGAAAAATCTCATTCGCTAGTATCAACAGGCATGTGAAAACAATTTTCATTGTCCAAGGGAATGTTATTTAACATATTTTCCAAATGAAACAATAGGGATGCATAAAGATTGTAGGAAACAGATGAAAATCATTGTTTAATTGGCATAGTCACTGAATTTCAATGCAAAACACTTTCTTTTCAATGTTGTGAGGACAAGCTAAGATTTCATCGTATTTGATGGTGGGCACACTAAAGCGATAGTGTTTGCAAACTACTTGAAAATGACATGCTGTTTAATTTGTCAGAAAACAGTAGAGCTGTGTAAGCAAAATTTTTATTTGAAATATAATATAGGTTGGTTAAAATAGTAGATACACTTAGTTTAGTTTAGTATGAGGTTCAAAGAAATTGTTGTATGCAGAAATAGTCTAAAAACAGTAACTGCTAATAAGTGAACATATTGCATCAAATGTTTTATTAATTATTTTACAAAGGCCATATTATTTAAGATTTAACAAGATATTATAAATCAGTATAATTACTCTATGTTTTAAATACAAAATCCGAAATTAAGAAGTTTTGTTTTGTTTTGTTTTTTTCCTTTTCTTTAGGAAGAAGAAAATCTACTCTGAATATCAAGTTTGGCCAATAACCTTGGGTTTTTATCATTAAAGAATACTTTATTTAGCTCTGATGAGAATATGAGTATATTACTCTGGAATATATTTCCAGAGAGAAATAGAAGCACATTTTTTTTTT
>NW_004567113.1:24862731-24871610 GCF_000260355.1 Condylura cristata | reverse complement strand
GCTGCGCCACCAGGGAGGGGCCTAGCCAACATTATTTTTACCATACATTTTAAAATAATTATTTTTAATACATGCAAAAAGGAATAGTATAAAATATATGGTAAGGAATGTTCCATGAGCAGATTAACACGTACTTGAATTCTTGCTTTCAAAAATTAAAAAGTAACAGACATTTTTAAGAAATCCCTCTAAAACAGCTTACTTTGCTTTTAACTCAAGTCCTATTTGACAGCAGAGTAAAATATTTTGGCCCACTCTATAGAGAAAAAGGAATTTCACAATTTGATATTCTACATAATTTTATTTAAATGGAAAGGAAGTTAATCTTGTGTATAACAATGATTTTACTACAACCTAGAACATGATGAATTCACATTTTTCAGGGTCATGATTTAAATTGATGCTAAGTTTGGGCCCATTAAGGCTTTGCAATTGTATACATTATATTTGCTTTCAAGACTCCCAAAAAGAGTAAGTATTCTTTCTCTTACTTATAATCTAATATCAAAACTTACTAATGAAAAAGATGGTACAATAAAAGAGATGCTTTTATAATTTCAATTAATATTTAATTCAAAATGGTTCAGGCATTAAGAATAGTAAATGATAAGAAAAAGTGGTAATGATGCGTGACAGGGAAAGATTACAAAAGAAAGCAAAAACAAAAAACTTATCTACGAATAAATAATGGCCCCATGGTTGTAGCCCACTGTTCCTGATAAAAGAAGAGGTCATTTTTGTACATATTTTCTGACAGAATGAGGACGTTCACGTTATCCCTGATTAGGTGGATAATATCCCATGGCATTTTCTCCACTGATGCAACACAGCAATGACAGCCTTATTTGTTGTTCATCCTGACCTTCCTTCCATTCTCTCATTTTACTCTTCTCTAACAACTAACTTAAAGTGATCAGTGTGTCCAACCTCTAAAAATAAATTCAGGTTTTTTTTCTGACTTAGAATACAAAAATGAGGTCAGTTTTATTAATATTCCCACCTATATTTTGTTCTTTAAAAAAGTGCTTTTCTATAAAAAGTAATTATTATGCAATCACCCACTTAGCTTTTAGTTTGTATAAAATGTTATTGAATTTTAAATGCTTTTTCATTACAATTTTAAATCCATGAACAGGATTTTAACCATTTATATTTATTTAATGTAGCAAGTAAGAGATTGAATTACATTTGTGAGAGAAAAATATATGAGATATTCACATATATTGAAAATGTAAATAAACTATCAACATATGTTCTAATTTTCTATTTGCGACATTTAAACTAATTTTGGTAGGGGGAGGCTACTTTGGGAATCATAATTTACATATTAAAAAAACATTTTTACCATTATGAAAAAGCTCATATCTCAATTTATTTTGTAATATATATTTACAGTAATATATCCATATAATCTGAACTGCTAAAATGAGGTGATATGGTTACAGTTAAAGAGTGAAATTAATAGTACATTTCTCAAAATACATTTTAAGCTATATTTCACTAGGATCATTTTAACCCATTAATGTGAAGACTATTGATTTTCATAACTGAACAAACTTCTCTTTATACTTGGTTGTGAATAACTATACTATACTATATTGTATACTATATTTGTTGTGATTTCCTAATATTTTAGAGGAAATGTGCCTCTATGCTGATAAGTTATATGGGACTTTAGTTTCCTTTCCTTGAAATGTATTTGTTTTTACTATTAGAAAATGCTGACCTCCTAGAAAGTTAGAAAAAACCTAACTTCTTTACCTAATTGTAATATATCAAACTGTGTTAAAGTCACAATGATTTAGAAATGAGGCTTTAACTTCATACTGTAATATTGATGATAAGAACAAAGTTGAATTTAGTTTCATATTGTTGGTAACCTCTACCAGTTGTATTCTAAATATAATTTTTGTATTTATTATTCTTAACATATAATGTAAATACTTATTTACATATATTTCACTTGCTTTTTCATGAAATTAGCAGTTGTTCAGAAATGTAAAAAATGATGTTAATTATTAACCTTTCTTAATTTTTTTCATCTCCAATTTTATACTCATTTTTATTTCAAAATTTAATTTTCAGTACTACACATTTTTACTACACTTTAAATTTATCTTTTATGCTGTCATGTTACATATTTTAACTGAGAAGATAAGATATTTTTAATAATATTTTTTAATTTCATAACTTAGTTTCATAGTTATTAACCCATTTTACAATATCACTGTTAACCAAAAAAATAATACAAACCAGTTATGATTGCAATTTTGAATAAGTATTCTATTTTGAAATCATAAGACGTCAATGCTTTTAAACAATTGGAAATATGTTGCTAATCTATGAGTACAGTTACAGAAAAGGTCAGTTTATATATATGTGTATGCAATATTTCATATGCCAATGGCATTTATGTTGAGACAAAAATTATACCACAAATTAAAATAAAGGCACATAGAAGATTTTCCTTTCAAATTTTGATTAAAGTTTGAATTAGTATGTTGAATCCAAGGTAGTAATTGAATTCTGATGCACTTATTTAAATATGACTCTAATAAAGCTTAAAAAGATATAATTATATAATGTATGTGTGTTATTCTGAGAATGCTGGAACAGAATCTTTATTTTATCACTTAACTGAATATTGCTGGTATATAATTGCCAATGTAGCTCACCTCTTTTTAGCTTTTTGCTCTCTAAAAATAGTAATAATTATCCTTTTTAACTTATTAAAAAATTAAATATTCATCTTTCAAAGCTCAGTTCAACCTTTTAAGTGACGGTTTTAATGTGGAAAAATGCACAGTGGCATAAATGGAATTGTCTCTTCACTCAAGAAGCCTTGAAGTCTCTATTGTGGCTTTTGTAGTGCTGGATATAACAATGTTATATATGCTGTACTTTCTGTGATAGTTGGGTAAATTTATTCCAATGTAATTCATAGATTTATATATATATATATATATATATAGTTAAAATTTAATTCCAACTTTGTTAAACACTCCAATGAAGAAACTTAACATACTAAAATCTTAATTATTTATCATTTCTTTCTTGTCTAACATAAATTACTAAATTCCTTCAAGTTTAATTCCTATATATATATATATATATATATATATATAGTTAAAATTTAATTCCAACTTTGTTAAACACTCCAATGAAGAAACTTAACATACTAAAATCTTAATTATTTATCATTTCTTTCTTGTCTAACATAAATTACTAAATTCCTTCAAGTTTTCTCTTAGATTTTCCTAAGTATATAAGTGGGAGAGAAAAATAATCTATTATTTCTAATTTCAGTCTGTTTCCTGAATCTGTATATGAATGCCTTTTGTTAATATTAAATTTTGTTTCACTACTCCAAAAACTCTTGTCATGATATCTATGTCTTCCTATATCCAAAACTGGATATAGAACAAAAACTGCAAACCTTACTTCTCTTTTCCATACTGGAAGTAATCTTTTCTATAATTAAGGATGTAATCACTCTTGTATTTTAAAATTTTGGTACTCACATGTGAAATTCATAACTACAATAACTAAAGAAAAAATAATCAACATTTGCAATTTAAAACTATATATTCCTGACTAAAAACCATTTAATATAGCAGTTATGCATCCATAATTTTGACTTTTATGCCTTAGGTTGCATTGATATATTCAATAAGAAAGTCTAGAAATACATTGCCTTTTCAGAGCCATGACACAATGATCAATAGGTTTCTCAAAATAAATAAATAAATAATTAAAGCCTGATATTTTAAAAAGTATATTGTTATTTCCTTAACAAACTGAAAATGAAGTGCTTCTTGATTTAGTGAAATATTCAATTGTTATAATATTATTTTGAAAACATTGTAGTGTGTCACTGAGTTGGCAGTTTAACAAATAAAATTCTCCACAATAAATAGCTACTAAGAAATCATAGAAAAATATTACAGAATAATATAAAAATAATTCTGATATAATTTTCCTGATCATAATAAAATGGGCCAAAAATGGTTATTATTCTCTTTTACTCCATCCTTGGTACTGAATCCTGAGATGCAGAACTTAAAGGTAGCAAGAGTGGGAGAATACTGTATAGGACTCTTAAAGGATAATAAAGGGACACAGATCCTACTATTTGCACTGTGGACTTTATGAAGAATCCAACCTATTCATTGTTAAGAGTGCTGTGCCCATGGTTCATAATGGGTCCACATATACTGTAGTGGTCTGTGTATTTTACTGTCATCCTATGAACAATGTCTTCTGTGTCTTCCCTAAAACATTGAGGGAGAGATTGGTGACAAGCTGGAGAAACAGTTGTAGAAAGCAAGTTTCATTCTTTGGTTCAGGGAGAAAGCATAACCTTGAGATTTTGTACTATCCTTTGGAAAGCAAATTTCAGCTCTTTAAATGGTGAACCCAGTATGGTACACACAGTATCAAAATAAGGCATAGAGGATAAGTATTCTTCCATGAGAAGGAATAAGAAATGTAGGATAGACATATGCATAAAAGTTCTGTGAAAACCACAGACTCCCTAGCAAGAATGAAAGTCAATAAAATACAGTCATTAAGACTACTATTTTAAATGGGAAGAAAACTATTCAAGACATAAGGAACATGAAAAATCATATTACATTCCTATTACAAGTAAGGAGATTGAATCATTCATTTTAAAACCTTCACACAAAGAAAAGTCTAAGACCAGATGGCCTTACTGATGTATTCCACCAAATATAAGCAGAAGAATTAATAGAAATCTTTGTCAATTTTTTTAAAATAAATTAAGAGAAGGATACAATTCTAAACTCATTTTACATTATTAAATTTCTCTGATATGGAATTTGATAAGGGTGTTGTAAAAAAACTAAAGGCAAGATTTCTGCTGAACATTGATGCAAAACCTACAAGGCAATCTTCACTAAATTCAACAACACATTAAGAGAATCAAGAACTATAATTAAGTATAATTTATCCCTGTAATGCAAAGATGGCTCAACAATTAACACAATGAAAGGGGGAAAGTCATGGTTATCTCAATAGCTGTAGAAAAGGCATTGTACAAAATAAAAGGATCTTGTGTTATTAAAAAAGAAAATCTTCTAAAAATTCAGTATAGAAGAAATATACTTCAACATAACAAAGGGAACAAGTGACACACCTAAAGTTAACATTATACTCAATAGTGAAAGGATGAAAGCTGTCTCTCTATCACATAAGAAGCAGGTCAAATATGCTCACTGTCACCACACCTTTTCAGCAACATTCTGAAATTCCTAGTCTGAGGAATTAGGTAAGAAAAAGTAATACAACATATTCAGATCAGGAAAAAAGTAAATTTAAGTTTTCACAAATTATTTAATCTTATGTATAGAAAATGTTAAGAGTTAGTCCTTAGTGGTGAGAAGGGTTAACCCTCAGTCAGCACCATGAAGCTATCAGCAGTTCCATATCAGTTCTGGGATCTAACCCTACATAGTGCAGTAGACCTCTCTTGTCTTACCCACTGCTCCCCACAGCAGTGTATTTTACGAAATCTGCCTATTCTTTTCCCCATTCTGTCTCTGGTGAATCCTGTCATCCTCCCAGACCTCTGGTGGCCTGTACTCCAGTTCTTGTATGAATAAATAAATAAATCTTAAAAAAAAAAACAGAGAATGTTAACTAAAAACATTAGAACTAATCAAAGATTGCAGAAAGTTGTAGGAGACACAATCTATATATGGAAATTACCTGCAGCTCTACTTACTTACAATGAAGCATCTGATAAAGAAATAAACAAGGCCCTCCCTGGTGGCATGAGTTAGAATGCAGCACTGACAGCAAGCCACAGCCACTTCAGTGCTAGTTCAAGCCCTGGCCTGGGAGGTGATCTACAAGGCACAAAGGACCTCTCCTGTCTCAACCAGTGTTCCCCTCAACCATGCACTTCCTGGATCTGCCTGCTCTGCTCACCATTATGTCGCTGGTGAATCCTTACACAGCCCCTGCAGCTCTGGCCTATACTCCAGTTCTATAGACATAAATAAATAAATCTTTAAAAAAGAAAGAAAGAAAACAATCTTATTCATGGTAGTATAAAAAATACCATACTTTCAGTAAACCTCTTAAAAATTGTAAGACATCAGTGAAAAAATTTAAAGAAGATTCAAATGTATGCAAAATTGTTATAGCTATGATAAAAAATATTGTTAAAATAGCCATAATATTCAGAATCATTTTAGATTCAATATAATTTATGCCAAAACTCAGAACTCTATGTAGATACATGATAAATATTTGTATTAAAGATATGCCCAACCTTTGCAAAACCAACAAATCAAATACAGGAGAAAATTTTTTGGTTTCAGTGTAGATGGATCTTATTAAAAATACATTAAAGCATAACTTTAATGTCAAAAGAACAAAAGATTTTAAAACAGCAAACTTAATAACTTGTCTTTATTGAAGGAAACTATGAATAGAGTTAATAAAATGACAAATAGGAAGATAATTATAATGTATGAGAATGACAGGAGTAATATCTAAATGAATAAAAATAGTCAGCTGAGATAAAGAAACAAAAAGAATCAAATGCATGAAAGACTTGAACAGTTTTCAAGAAAAGAGAATAAACAAGCTAAAAATAACAAATCATGCTTAAACTAATTATCAATCAGAATAAGTGTGAAAATGTGTTTTCACTTGTAATGCTGAACAAATAGAAGGGGAAATTAAAATAGAAGGGGCAATTAATGCCAACTGAGAACCTGTAACACAAATAGACATTTCCTAAAGTAGCTTCTAAAGATGAATTTCAAATTGTAGGAAGACAATTCCTAAATGACAGTATAAGAGCCAAGAGAAATGAAGAAAAAAAGAAAAGTTATGCTTATGCATTTATGTAAACAACATATTATTTTAAATGATAATAGTAAATTTGTATAATTTGGAGTCTTAAAGAAAAAATATGGCAGAAATATAAACTAAAATACAATGTCACATATCTCAAGCGACATGAAACAAGTGTTAGTGAGGATGTAGAGACAAAGGAACTCTCTGATTGATAGAGATGATAGACTTGTTAATGCCTATGGAAAGCAAAATGGATGAATCTCAAAGTATTAATAATAGATAATAAATAAGTAACTGACACAATAATTTAATAATTAAAGTATTAATAATTAACATAAAATCCAGCAATTTCAGTCCTAGATGTCTACCTGAAGATACAAAAATACTAACTTGAAAGGACATATGCATTTCTATGCTCACTGGAGCACAATTTACAATCACACATTTACAATCTAGGTGCTAAAGGAAGATTAGTGGATCAAAAATATGTGTTATTTATACACAATAAAATACTACTAAGATAATAAAAAAAAGGTGAGGTGATGTTTTGCCATTTGAACCAACTTGGATAGAACTACAAGAAATAATGTTAAGGGAAATAAGTAAGAAGAAAAAGGCAAATTTTGTATGGCTTCACTTATAAATGGGAATTTGGAGAAACAAAAAAAATAGTCAGACAAAAACCAAACCAAATATAACAAACCCTTGATATGTAACTGTTGAACTGAAGCTAAAAAGTGGCAGCAGTTGGAAAGTAAAATTGCCTCATGGATTATGGTGGATTAAAATAGGTTCCTTGTTGTTGGATGTGTGTCATCTCAGACATCTGCAGAAGTGTGATCCTATACCTGAGGATCACATACAATACTCTAAGTATTACTTCAATAAAAAAGGAAGGAAAAATAATGACTATAGAATATAACAAAAAGAAAGAAAAAGGAACAGTATGTAGAAGTTGCCAATAAATATTTTAGTGACTAAATTTAAACAAAATAATTTATATTATCTAACTAATGTGTCTATATATTAAAAACCAAACTGAAGAATACACACATTCTTTATAAGCATGAAAATATTTGAATAAAATAAAAATTAAATGAATCACTAAAGATAATCATAAATTTAAATGATTGCTATATTTAAGCCATATGTTCTGATCTAACAAAATTTATTTAGACATTAATGGGGAAAGATGAATTTGAAAAATAAGTATATATTTGGAAGCTTATAAAAGCAATTGTAAATAATGAATAAGCTCAAGAATAGAACCAAATTTTAAAATACTGTAAGCCAAACTACAATAGCTAACTTTGTAATTCTGAATGTTCATGTGTATAAATATCTCATTATTCAAAAAGCAGCATAAAGAATTTTTATAATAACTTGGACTGCTTTATGAGGAAAATTTATAATCTGAAAAGTGGTATAAGACCCTAAGAAAGATTAAAAGTTTAATTTAAAATTTTAGGAATTTACAAAAGGAATAGCAATATAAAAAATATAGCACACTATTGTACAGAATTGGTGGCAAAAAAATTGTTCTCTTCCAACAAGAACACTGACTTTCCTTACAACAAAAGGTAAGGTCTTTGTTTGATCTCATTAAATCTTAGTGATTCTTGTTGACTATTCATTTTATAGACAATGGCAGAATGACACTATCAATTTTGAAAATGGTCATAAAAAACACAAGATTTCCATTTGACTTCTCACTTTCTTATGAAATGTGCCATGGGTAAATGTCCAAAGATGAGAAACATTTATGCTGAAGAGAGAATAAATAGACTATATAAAATAATGGATCCAAGAAACTACAGCTGTCTTATCCCTAAGATCTTTGAGTTTTCCTAGACTTGTAATTAAATGTTTTGAGATGTCTCCATCTCCTGGCCTTCAAACACAATAAAAATATTTAGTGCAGCAGTGACAAATCTCCTTTGCTTGACCTATGCAAATTTCTGGTTCAGAAATCTGTGACCATGGGTTAATTGGTGGTGGAATTTTATGGGAGCTACATCTGAGAGGAGAAAGGATACACTGAACAAAAA
>NW_004567113.1:24806632-24862631 GCF_000260355.1 Condylura cristata | reverse complement strand
TATATATATATAATATTATTTTTAAAGCTGTGAACATAATAAATAGGTGTGAATTTAACTAAAACTATATTTGCCATATTATTCTTTCATTTACATTTCTAAGTCAGAGTTGACCAAAATAAGAAAGTGTATAAGCTTTGCATTTCTTATAAAGAAGAATTACTTTCCAAAGATGTTAGGAACTGGTCAGGTTGGGAGAGATATTTACAGATGTCTAACAAAATCCAGAACAAAGATTTAGAATATTGGCTCTGGAAATCAATAATAGACCCTAGATAATTGCCAAGTTTTTTTCACTGAAGTTGTGTCAAAAACAACAATTCAACAAATTTCTCCACTAGTGTCCCCATTATTGTTTCAGTTTGAGAGGCACAACTTGTAGGATTGTCATTAAAGCTCAAATCTTCCCTATGAATTGAATTAATCAGGCTATTATCTACAGTGATTGTACTGTATTATATTTTCCAATTTTTATATTTCTTAACTTCACTTAACCAAATCATTTTGTATTTGTGCAAGTCCTAATACTATCATGAGCTCTTTAGCTTTATAACATTTTTAATAATTGTGTCCTAACTTAACTCTGACTCAAACAACAATGAGCTTATCAATTATTTAAAACATCATAGCAGCTATGCACTATAAACATGTTTTTAATTTTTTAAGTTATATTAGAGGCGGTATCATTAGATAAGAGATCTTGAACATAAGAAATTTAAAAAGCAAGCAACGTACAAACTAATAGACCCATGTGACAGAGTAGTGAATACAGAAGCAGTCGCACATAAATGATCATGCACGTGTGTGTACACAGACACAAACACACACTTGGATCACTTACTTCACCTGAAAGTTTTATTTGGGAGTTATTGGAAGTCACTTTCGTACATCCAGAGTACGGATAATGGATTAGATAATAAATATTTTAGATTCCACAATAGTCCTGAAATTCTCTGTTGTAAATACTCAATTTTGCAGGTGTAGTAGTAAATCAGACTAGACAATATATAAATAAATGATCGTGAGTGTGCCCATAAAACTTCACCCAAAAAAAAAAAAAAGTAGGATAGAAGTGCTCTATGGAGCATAGTTTGCTACACAAGGCAAAAGAGTGAAGTTTAAACACCAGAGAAGAGAAGAAACTGAATTTCTTTTCTACTTTGGGTACAACTCAGTTTCAACTTACAAAGCTGCTATATATAAAAATGTTTAATTATACTTTCCTCCCTTAAATTTTCATTACTCCCTAATTTCTATTACACATATATTTTCCTCCTGACACAGTAAATAACTTAGATATTACATTTCTACCTTTGAACTGTTCAGCCCATTACCAATTGAAATATAATGCCATATGTCAATTAACAAATGACTTAAATTCACGTAATCTCTTGTGTGCCAGCTCATTGTATGCTCCAAATAACCTTCCAAATTTCTTATGGAAACATGGTAAATGTGTGAGATCCCACTATGGTAAAGTATCAAGGGAAACAGTAGTACATGAAATTCAAATCGGTGGAACACCACAGTCCTGAACTTTAGCTTGTCAAACAAATGTGAAGATTTATTCCCTTTGCTCCATGCTAATATAGCACTTACGGATTGAAAAATAGAAAGAATAAATGAAACCAGTGTTCAAAGGGCCTGAAGAATTTGTTAACATTTGCATCTTGTGGACTTCATCTCTTTCAGGCAATGAAATCTCAGATTTAGTTACCCTTAGAAGTAAACAAATTACTGTGGCATTCCAGAAACATTTGTAATTCTATTCACAAGCCACATTAGAGTCTCTCCTTCATTAAGAATCTGCATTCTGTAGCTGCTGTTGTCAGTTAAAGTCACAGTAAACACTGTTAACAACCAGCTGTTCCTTTCTTATCCCACAACCCAACTGTTTAAAGTAGATTAGCTGGATTAAATTTCACTGAAATAATAAAAATATTCATCACCAAATATCCCTAATATGATTTTTTGAGTAATATGACATACCTCTCTGACAGAATTAGTCTATTCTTAATTATACATAAGAATTTATGTACTATTGAGTATTTATCTTGATGTGTTTTGACTTGAACAGTAAACAATTAAGATTTGTTTGTTTCTTCCATGTGACATGGTATTATTACAAAAATTTACAAGCACTATCAGTTAACCACAGCAGTTAATTGGTCAATTAAACTGAGCTTAAATTTTAGAGTTTTAAAGTGAATGTCACCCTTCTTCCTAATTAAATGATATTTCGTTTTTAAATTTTGTTCAGCAGGCATTATTAAACTAAGTTCAGTGAAATACATGGCTTTCTTCAGCTTTCTTAAATCCCATGAAATTGAAGTAATAAGTGTTTGTTATTCATTTTTCTAATGGAAAGTGGTCTAGAGATCCCAGTAGACTAAAATATGTGACCATGATCCAAAATGATCATTAATAGAAAAATCATTTTTATGATTTCAGTATTGAAAATATTCCTTTTTTCATATATCATACTGCATCTAATAATAAATCAACATGTGTTTTAACTCAATTTTGATAACTTAGACTAAAATATTTTGCTTCTGGATTGAAAAATATTAAATTATCATTTAAAGATACATTTTTCAGATCAAATGTAGAAAGGTATTGATTAATAATTAAAATAAATGACAGCTAAATCATGCCTTTTGCTGAAATCAATGAATAGCATTAAATGACAAATTAATATATTGTTAATCAGAATTTTTCACTATGAGTCTAACAATAATGTGACCCTGTGATATAAAACATCTACAAGAACTGTTGTGATGCGATTCATACTTTTAAAGGTCTATGCCAGAGTACCAGCTGTTTTTTTGTTTGTTTGTTTGTTTTTAAAGATTTATTTATTTGTGCATACAGAACTGGGGTACAGGCCAGAGGCTCAGGGGCCCTGAGAGAAACAGAGTGGGGAGCAGAACAGGCAGATCAATGAAGTACACTGCTGAGGGGAGAAGCAGGCAGGTCAGAAGAGGTCTGCCACACCATGTGGTCACTTCCAGGAGACGCGGGGATCCAACTCATGAGGAAGTGGTTTTAGATTCTCAGTGCGGTGCTTTAACCCGCTGTGCCACCAGGGAGGGCGACCAGCTGTTTTTTACTCTATGCTTTTTCATAAAAATACACACAAAGTTTTGTTGGGTCTTTGATTTTGTTGTTTAGATGGTATTCCTCTTTCAAAATATTTGAAGTCACAAAGTCAAGTCTTTAAAGGATGTTCACCTAAAAAAAAGCAGGTAGGCTACAAGAGCAAATAGGGCATTTTTCTAATGATCCTTTCTTTTTATTCAAGTTAAAAATAAAAAGAATCCAGTTTCAGATGAGTAAATAAAAAACGATATTTAATGTTCTATATCTTTCATTTTTATTATTTGTAAAATCTCTTCTAGCTTGAAAATTCTATGACTTCAGTATTAAGAAAAGTCTAGCAGATGAACCATAAAAACAGTACTGGATAATGGATTGAATAGGAGTTAATGAGTATCAGTAATTTCCTCTAAGAGGAATTGAGCTATTAAACACATAAGGTCAATTTCAGTCATCAGCTATTCAGATATTTTTACCTCAGCTACTAAGTACATTCATTTGAGCAGTACAGAGATCTGTGTACTTAAATCACTAATGTTGCCCAGTGAACATGAGTACAGTATCTAATGCTAATAAGACAAGTAGACTGACCTTCTTTCCAGTTTATTGGATGCTCCTAAGAAGTTTATTTGCTAAATATTATAATTGGTGGAGTAATCCATTATTCAGTGGCATAGACAAAGAGGAAATAAATACTCCAATAAAGGCATATCAAAGACATGACTCTTCGGAAGTAAAATAAATATATGAGTGCTTCCAAACTTAGAGGATGCTGAAAAAAATAACTTTTCTTTTGGAACACTTGACTGTGTATTAAATTGACTATGTATTAAATATTAAGATGTTAACATTTTAGTCATAGATCTTTATCTCTTTGTATGTTTCTACCCTCGTTTTTCAGTGAAATGGCATAACTAATTGCTCATATTTAGGAATGTCATACTCAGCTGCAATTGTCAACAATTTTTAAGTCAAGAAAGTTGCCTCCATCAAAATATATTTTAAAATAATGAGTAATAAATAATAAGGGGTGAAACTCTCATACAATGTACCCAGGAAAATGAATTAATGTTAGAGATAGAATTACAACTCTCATCCTTCCTGTTATTTAGGTCAGTTAAAATGTGCTTTTAGAACACCTTAACTAAAATAACTATATTATTACTATGTCTTAATACTCATTTTTCATTTAAAACATAGTTTAACTGTAAAATCATTATATAAATGAATTTTAAAAATTAATAACTAAACTGATTTACATTTCAAAATAACCTACTTACTGAAGAAATAAATCTGGAATATGGGATGAAGAGGAAATAAATGAAATGCTATATTTTTGTGAGAGGAATTGCCATTATAAACAATCTATGCCTGAGAGGACATCTAACTGCTTTTGCTTTCTGTTGTGAAATGCAAGTCTCTCTTTTGTGTTGTTTCAGGGGATCCATAGAACATTTTAATCTGATACTTGGTAACTGATTTAAATAGTGTTACTACAAAACTAAATGAAAAATGTCACTGTTTACATAGCTTTCAAATTACTGAGAATAGGAAAAGAGCTTGTCTCAACTTTTAAAAATAATTTACTTAGTTAAATGCTTGACTTGATGAGAAAATAGAATTTCAATAGTTTATCTTAATACTGCAAAACAGTATTTTTTATTTTTATTTTTAAATTCTTAAACATAGTACTTTTTTCCTACATCATTGTTAAGTTTTGGACAACATAAGATTTCTCCCTTCTGGTATGATCGCTGCAGTTCCCCCACCACAAAATACCTATAATGCAGCATGACAGCCCCGTGTATTCCTCCTCAACCCCAATTTTTACCTTCTCCTACCCCACCTCCTCTCTACCTGGACAACTCTCTTTTAATTAAATATCATAAACAATTATTAGTATTTGGGAAAAGTTTAGGAAACTGCCTAGTATATCTCCTAGTATATCTCTTATTTATGAATGTATGAAGGAATCCCCAAAAAGGCTGTTTTCATATATATATATATATATATATATATGAAAACAGCCTTTTATATATATATATAGGGATATATCACCTCAGTCAGGGATTCCTCCAACAGGATCACTAGCCACATGATATTTTGGTGGTTTATATGACAGTACCAGTACTTCATAAGAGCTTCTAGGATTTCTCTCCTTTCAGCTCTTGTTAATGAAGCTTTTGTTAATAAATCTCAGTGTCCATTCTCATGTGATGTAAGCTTGTTCCTATGTCTAAAAGATGTTCCACAATATCCCTTGGTTTTAGCAACTGTCTGGGTTAACTTTCATATAATTTTCCTGAAAGTGAAACAAGGAAACTTCTGTCTCTTGTAACCAGTCCTTTTCCTCTCTTACTTTTGAGGTCATGTTGTCAGAAATGAAATACATATTTTAATATATCTTTTAAATATTCTTCCTGTGCTTTAGAGAATTCGTGCAATTCAGTGGACAAATGGAAAAAATAATTAGTCTGATACCATGCAATTTTTAATGCATGCTTATATTGCCAATATGTCTTGCATACACTCATTTTATCTTTATGTTCCCACCATCTTTTAGGGAAGAAAAAAAAGATGAAATTTCCAGAAAATAGAAGAACAAAAAAGACACAGAAAAATGCAGAATGCAAATATTGCTCTAAAAGTTGAACATGTTCTTTTAATCATTGGCAGACAAACAACATCCTTATACTCATTAATCTTCCAGTTCCAAATCTCTGGTTTCTGAAGTTAATGTTGAATTGGTAATTGTATTAATGATCACTTTTTTTTTAATGTTTTCTGATCTTTTAATTAAATATCATAAACAATTATTAGTATTTGGGAAAAGTTTAGGAAACTGCGTAGTATATCTCCTAGTATATCTCTTATTTATGAATGTATGAAGGAATCCAAAAAAAAACTGTTTTCCTTTGTCTTCTTTCCTTTCTTTTGCTGCTGCATTTTCCCCCCGCCTGTATGTCATTTGTAGATTGTATATGTCAGTGAGCAACTTGAATGCTCCTGTAAATATAATTGTATTTTGTTTTGAAATGTTTCTGAAAAATAACATTTGCAGTGCATCTCGTGGGCAAATTCTTGTCATCATGTTTTATAATACATTTATATTAGTGGCATAGAAGAAATGTGATCATGTGCTATACTCACTCTAGTAATGTCAAAATATTAAGTTTTTTTTCTCACTTGATATGTATTTTATCACCCACAGAATGTAAAATATTTTCCTCTACTCAGCTTTTCCCAGCCACCTGTTCCACATGCTGAAATACATGAGATGTGTTCAAATAAATGAAAATGATTGTTTTCTCTAAATACTTAACAGGAGTTAATTTATTAGCTTTTGAAAACTGGACATTTCCCCATATGGGTAGTTGCTAGAAAAACAAGTTTCATCGAAATTATGCTATAGTAGAGTAAATGTGGTTTTACATTAAAAACTGCATTATTCATCTTTCCCAAATCAAAGAAAACGAAAGGCCCTTAATTTGAACTCTTACAGGTGAACCTTTTTAGAATTCATAAATCATTGGTCATTGTTACAGAAACTAGGATAATTAAGATGTGATTCTTATCTTCAAGAAATATATAGACTAGACTCTCCCTGGTGGTGCAGCAGGCTGGAGTGCAGCATTATGAAACTGGTGGTGCCCACTTCAGTGTGAGTTTGATGCCCTGGAGGTGATCCTCATGGTGTGGCAGACCTCTTCCCACCCACCCACTGCTCCCCTCATCAGTGTACTTCATTGATCTGCCTTTTCTGCTCCCCAGTGTCTCTAGTGAATTCTCTCATTGCCCCTGCACCGCTGGCCTGTACCCTAGGTCTGTATGCATAAATAAATAAAAATCTTATTTAAAAAAGTGCATATTAAATCAGGGTTATCAGAACAGCATCTATGGCTTATAAACCATATTATATTAATAGGATATACTTCATACTGTTGTAGTACTACATGATAATTATACTCTGGAGTCCAACAGAAACAACAACCAGAATCTGCCAGGAGGGAAGTCAGAAAAAGTCAGATTGTAAAAGGTTTTATAGAGAAGTTGTCAATTTAGTTTAAAGATGACTTTAAAGTTTTATGATTTTGCTTCTTTTGGGGTAAAAAAAACACATGGGTGTTGGGGGAGATACACATAAGTTAATTGCAATGAAGACTAGTGAAAGTTGAATCAAATACCTTCTAAGAATATTTTGAATATTAAAATTTGATCCTTTATTATTTCATTATTTGATCCTATGTTATTTTATTATTATTTCATCTGACTTAAAGATAGGTACTACCAAAAGATAGAGCTTTATTTTTACATATATTAAAATTAACCTTAAGTTCACAAGTGAATTCAGTTATAAGTGCTTAATAAAGACAAATAACTAAAATTAGGGTTTTAAGTTATAAAAGTACATATGTATACTTTTTATTTATATAATGCATATGTGTTGGGAAAACAACACCTGAAGAGGAAAGCCTATATCTCTAAAACATAATCAGAGTTGTAAATTAATTTTACCTCAATAAAACAAAACAAAACAAGCACAACAAAACAGCTCTTGAGCAACAATTCCATACACTATTCTTACAGATACACAAATAAAAATCTCACAGTCCCTGTTTTAAAAGAAATGCAACATTAGCTGATCTACCTTAATGAGATTACTCTATATTAATATTGTACATAAATATTTGCATAAATTCTAAATATGTGGAAATATTATTGCACATATTTTGCAATAAAGATTTAAACACTAATAAAGCCATCATTTGTTTATTAAGGGTTTGGAATTGGTCAAAATTCATATATTTTTTAAGATTTATTTAT
Source organism: Condylura cristata (assembly GCF_000260355.1). Taxonomy (NCBI): domain Eukaryota; kingdom Metazoa; phylum Chordata; class Mammalia; order Eulipotyphla; family Talpidae; genus Condylura; species Condylura cristata. The sequence goes on along the minus strand of NW_004567113.1, from coordinate 24,854,711 downwards.
TTTTATTTGTGCATACAGAACAGGGGTACAGGCCAGAGGTGCAGGGGTGGCAAGAGGACTTACCAGAGACAGAGTGGGGAGCAGAACAGACCCACGAAGCACGCTGCTGAGAGGAGCAGCCGGCAGGCCAGGAGAGGTCTGCCACGCCATGTGGATCACCCCAGAGTAGGTAGGAACTCATGCGGAAGTGGCTTCCGATTCTTAGTGCTGTGTTTTAACCCGCTGCGCCACCAGGGAGGGCCCTAAATTCATGATTTTACAGTGATTTAGTCATTATTATTTTCAGTTTACTGAGGTTTACAAGGTGGGTCTGGTAATCCTAAGCAGCCTGTTCAGCCACTACGTTGTTACCTACCATTCTGTATTCCTAAACAAGGTCAGAACTGCCAGGTCAATTAGTTACAGGAGCCCAACCACAAGATGGTTTTCAAATCCATCAAAAGCTTAAAGCTCAATCACCCTGGGAAGTGTATGCCTCATCAGGTAAGACTGGAAACCCCAGGGAGCTGATGACTGGGTTTGGACTTGTTCCCAACTTAATACATCATGAAGTATAATCGGGAGCACCTGGGGGGGGCTGAGAGATGTATAACAAGGGAACCCAGAAGCTGATCGGCAGAAAGCCTTGTCAATAAGATTGAAGCCATGCTGGTGGATCTAGGCTTTGATCTTAATTACAATATTGAGTCATCAAGCAGATGAGAAATGCCTGGAGGGCAGACTCACAAAGCCTGATACTATCAATCACAGAACACATTTACTAGTTTCACCCCTCCCATTTTCTTTTTGTCCTCCCCCTCACAACTGATGCGGTGTAATTATTCTATCAATAAAAAGGCCAGCAGCATCCTGCGACCTACAGCTTGTCCCAAGGCTCCCGTTTGTCAGTGTGGTGTTGTCAACCCAACAATACAAAATCCTACTTTTATGAAATATCACACAATTAATAAATGAGAGTACACTTTAAAACCTCATCTACTTGGGCCCTCCCTGGTGGCACAGCGGTTTAAAGCATTGTGTTAAGAAGCTAAAGCCACTTCCGCATGAGTTTGATCCCTGCCTGCCCCGGAGGTGGCCCACATGGTGCGGCAGACCTCTACTGACCCACCCCCTGCTCCCCTCAGCAGTGTACTTCATCAGCCAGCCTGTTCTGCTCCCCAATCTATCTCTGGTGAATCCTCTCACCAACCCTGCATCTGTGGCCTGTACCCCAGTTCTGTATGCATAAATGAATAACTCTTTTAAAAAATCTACTTAACTCCAGTTTCATAACATTAATTACAAAGGGAGAAAGAGTTGTGCACGTGTTGTTAAAGAGAGAAGGAAAATATAAAACTTATGAAAGAGTGATTGTTTTTGTTACCAAACACGAGTCTCAGTTTCCCTCAATCAATAAAAGGAAACAGAGTTTGAGGTAAAGGAAAGTGGTTCTATTTGTCGACAAATGAGGAGGGCAGCAGATTCTTGTCCAAAAGACCACCGTCCTGTCCTTTGGCAAGTTACAGGGCTACTTATACAATGTTCAACAAGAAAAAGGGGAGGTTGGGGAGAGTCTCAAAGGGGAGGGAGTAAAAGTTAGTGCTGGGATGGAGACCAGTGGGCACCAGCCTTTATTTACACAAAGACAAACAAAAATGGGGAATTAGCAAGAGTAATGGGGAGGGGACAGGGGGCAGCACAGGGAGGAAGTGGAGTAGGAGCCTGCGAGCTGTCTCACTATTTGCTTTTGTTTGGGATTTCCTTTCCTTGACCCTAAACCTGTCAAGAGAAGAGAAACTGCAAGGAAAGGAGAGGAAAAAAGTAAACCCACAGACAAGTAAGAAGTCTGGGAAAACCAATTTCATCATAAGTTTGTCAAAGGAGGCAAATCCACAAATGCTTACTGAGAGCCCATTTACTGTATCAGTTTGGCAAAAAAAAAAATTTAAAGCTTTGTATCCTAATCTTGGTCTTGAGCATTAGAAAAAATTCAATCAAATCTATTACAAAAGAGATAATGCATAAATAGAATCACATATATATGTATATATTTATGTATATTATGGTCAAGAACTATAAATGATCTGGCTTAGCAGAAAATATGTCCATGGAAACTTTGTCAGTGGGACTTTGTGGAAAGTCCACAAAGGATATAGAGAAAAGAACGACTTACGACACACCTCTAAGAAGTGTTTTGAACCAACTAAGAATGCATTTTGAATCAATAAAATACAACTTCTATGAAATGTTGAGTATAGCTGTACTAATTACTGACAATATGATTATGGACAAATTTTCTTGTGCATCCATTACTCTCAATTCTAACACAATTAACAATTTTAAATGGGTAATTATCTACTGTTTTTGTGTTTTGGGTAAGAGAAAGGAAGTGATTGAGGAAGCTGTATCTGGTATGTTGCAAATTGTATTTCTAACATTTTAGGCTTCTACCCTCTAGACTGTATCAGTAACCTCCATCTCATGGTAATCAAAAATGCCTTCAAAATATTCCCTAAGTTACCTGGTGGTAAACCACACTATATGTCTTCTCTAAGCTAAGTATCTTAGGCAGTAATATGGTGATCTTACATGGATATAGATTTCTAGAATTGTATTGAAAATAAATATTTTTTGATTGTCAGTAAATGTCAGCTACTCATTTTTTTTTAAAGATTTATTTATTTATTTGTGGAGTCGAGGTTACTGAAGGACTAGAAAGAAACACTGTGGGCTTTTAAAGAACAAAGGCCTCTTGTACCCAAGAGGGAGTATGATTTTGTTGACAGGACTAAATGCTCAGAAGTTGTACAAACAAGGGGGTTGAAAAAGTACGGATGTGGGGGCTTTCGGGTATATAAGTAGGGAATCGGAAAAATAAAGGAGCTTCCTTTTGCCTGAGAATCCTGTGTGCGCGGGTGTGCCTGGTTCATTATCATCCCCAGCCTGCACCTTGTGACCGGGGGTTAAGATTTACTCATGCAGACCTGGGGTACAGGCCAGAGGTGCAGGGAAGGTGAGAAGATTCACCAAAGACAGAGTGGGGAACAGAACAGGCAGATCCACGAAGTGCACTGCTGAGGGGAGCAGCCAGCTGGCCAGGAGAGGTCTGCTGCGCCATGTGGATCACATCCCTGAGGGGGATCAAACTCATGCTGAAGTGGCTTTAGCTTCTTAGTGCTGTGCTTTAACCCGCTACACCACCATGGTGAGCCTATTCATTTATTTTTATTTGACTTAAAGTATATGTTAATGTAGAGAGATTTTTCCCTTTGTGAAATATATACCTTTACAATATAGAAATACATATTTCACAATTACTTTATTAATTGACTATAAATTATGTATATATGTTTTTTGCTACCTATTTGAAAAAGAAGTCAATGAAGAAACAGAAGATTATGTTCACGTTTTTATGAAAATTGAAATATGCCATGATTTAGTAATTTGGGTAGTTACCAACAACACGTTTTCAGGTGATGGCAAAGTCAAAATCCAAGAGAAAACAGTAATTTTCCTTTGCAAAATTTGTAACTTCTGTGAGATTCTATTTAATAGAAATGGCAATTAGATGAATGGAATTAAGAAGTAAATGAAAGGTTACTTGTAGCCAAAATAAATGATAATCTGGCAAGTAAGTAGGTGGCTGTTGAAGAAAAAAACAGACTCAAGATGAGAGAAGGTGGTATAGTTCTTTGTTTAAGGTAAGCAAATTCTACATCGTCATTTTGTATCATAGACTATAGCTGATTACGAACTCTTGTCAAAGGAAAGGGACCTCAAATAAAGTTGAACTAAAAGAAGCTCTTGCTTATATTCTCATTTGTTCTTGTAAGGAATAAACTATGTGTACAGGGACTGAGAAATAGTCCATTTGGTAAAATGTTGGTTTCTTACCTCAACCTTAATTCAACCTTAGTTTGAGGTATGATAACAAAATACCATAAATTGTGTGCCTTAGAAAAAAACAAAAATACATTTTTCACAGTTCTTTATAATGAAAGTTTAAGATTAGGGTGCCAGCGTGATCAGGTCCTAGAGAAAGTCCTCTTCCAAATTACACACCTACAGCTACTATATACCATCGCATAATGAAAGAGATAAAATAATTTTCTTGGGTGCATTTATAAGGGCTTAATTCCAATTATGAGGGCTCCACTCTTGTGATTTAATCTCATTCCATAGGTCCCCACATCCTAAATCCGTGATATTGGGAGTTAGGATTTCAATTATGAGTTTGGGGAAGAGACATAAACATTTTATCATTATTTTAAATTTGGATTAAAATTATATATGTTTTGAAGCTTTTTATATACTTAATATATACTTGATATTTTGTAAAGAATTTTACCTATATCATAGTCATTATTAATAATGTTTATTGATGATTACATCTTATTTTATGCATCTTATATGAATTCTAAATATCATATATGTACATATGTGTGTTGTTATACATATTTTTTGAAAATGCTAATTCCAAAAAAGAATTATTTCTATTCAAAATCAAAAGGTTAGATATTGACATCATTTCAAGGCAAAATACCAATAATTCCTGAATATGTTGTTCTAAAGCAATTATAAATATAGAAATATGTTCCCATAACACACACAGCTGCATAAATGCACACTCACATAAACACAGGGAAACTTTTCTCTTTATATATTGAAATTCTAGTTAATCTGTGTTTTTAGTCAGCAAATCCTCACACAGGAAACAGATCACCTTTTTGTAGGATGTGGAGAATATTTTTAGAAAGTCCCAGCTCAGCAGATATGAAGTTGTTTAATTATTGCATATTTCCTATAGGAACTAGAGATTCCCCATGCTTGAATATCTTCATACAGATTGAAAACTGCACAAAAGTTAATATTTAATTTTTAGTTGGAAACTGTGCTGTGACATTTAGCAATAACACAAACTAAAACCCTGTGACTATATCTCTCTAAAATTTGATAATAAAATTCTTACAATTAATTAATGTTCAAATAGGTTTATATTCTTTCATAGTTTTGGGCTGACAAGTTTTTCTGAGAAGTTAGGCATGGATTCGAATTGAAAACTTCTCGATTTTCTAGTTAAAGTACAACCTATAGATCCAGGATCTTTCTACATAAAAAAAAAAAAATCAAAGTAGAATCTCAAATATATATCTGCATACTGAATAAATTGCAGCATAATTCACCATAGTCCAGCAGTAGAAGCAATGCACATATGCAATTATATGTGGGACCCTTCAGAAATTTCCAAAGTGCGATGTTCCTCCAGGCCAGCTTCTATGTCTAGAAGAATCAGTTTTTGGATATTGTCTTATTCAGAAAAAACATTTGTGTGGGTTTTGGGTTTTGACAAAGTTCTATGATTCTAACTGGAAAAAGTGCTGGAGTATATTTGCTAAGTGCAAATATGACAATGACTTAGAGTAACTTACTGATTCTTAAAGGAGCTTGAGATTATTGAACTTGGAATAGTATTATTTGAATAAAATCACTCTTCAAGATATGAAACCTAGGTCTTCTTTGCCTTTTCCTGCCTCTTACCGTGTCCTGGAATCTAGACTGTTTCATAGATGGTAGTGTGATCTTTTAAATATTCTTATATTTATAACAAAAGCAAAACCCAGAGCATCCTATATGTTTCTTATCTTGTTTTTATATAGATCACTTGAGATATTCTTTTAAATGTTCTCTTATATCATCTCCTTTCCCACAATTTCTTCACATAGAAAATGGAATATTATATATGAATGTATGCATAGTTTTTTGATATTTATCTGTATCTATCAAATCACATTAAATTGTTTATTACCCTGCATATTTTTCCCTTTCAATTAGAATAAAATCTATTTTTTTATTAGAGCCTCTTGGAAATTACCTTGTTGTAATTTCTAACATATATCTACAAAATCTTGTTTTTTTGCATTCTGTAGTGGAATTGAACATTTTAAAATAACACATCAGGTAAAGTTAACTCTAGACAGACCAAGACATGGCTAGCATATCCCTTTAATGTCTCCCCAAATTCAAACTGTCAATGCTCTTTTACACAGTACATTCCAACTACACCAGGAAGTATTGTGGTCCTCAAACTCACCAAAGTTTTCCTCTTTCAGTGTCACATATATATGCATATATACATATTTGTTAAATTGACTTTCATGCACACTTTCACCTGTCTAGGTACCACAAATGTGAGCTAGAAGTTCTCTCCCTTACAGAATTCATGATCATACCATCTGCCTCACCCTATTTCTCCAATTACTATTTATTCTGCCATAGCACACACTTAATTTCCTTATAGTATTCATTATTCTAAAATTACTTTGTCATTAATTTATTCATTGCTATAATTTTTTCCAATTATTTATTTATGCATACAGAACTGATGTACAGCCAGAGGTGCAGGGGTGGTGAGAGGATTCACTGGAGACAGATTGGGGAGGAGAACAGGCCGACTGACAAAGTACACTGCTGAGGAGAATAGCGGGAGGGCCAGGAGAGGTCTGCCATGCCATGTGGGTCACCTCCAGGAGGTTGGTGATCAAACTCATGCTGAAGTGGCTTTAGCTTCTTAATGCTGTGCTTTAGCCCGCTGCAACACCAGGGAGGGCCAGCTATATTTTAATTTTTTAGTTCAAGTAGAAATCTCCAAGGAAGAGGAAACCTGTTTACTTTGTGCAAGAGAGCTCAGAATTGTTTTTCATATATATTCATATATCAAACACTAATCAATATTTTTAATAACACAGTAGAAATTATATAAATATACTGAATATATAATATAAACATAAATTTTACAATATTATGTTTAGAAGCAATTGAGAATTGACAGTTATTGAATCTCTAGCAAATTTTCAGTAAATACATAAAGAATATTAACAAGTTAACCTCCAATCGTATTTTACAAATAAGAAGCTCATATCTACACATGTAAACAAACTTAGTGTCAGATACTTAAAAATAATTCCTAGAAGACTTTTTTATCTTCTTGATTTTATTGTTTTAATTCTATAAACTTATTCTTAAAGTAACATTACCGGGATTTTAAAAAAGTGGGATTATGAGTTGAATTAACCAGTAGGTGATAGATCTAACAATTACCTATAACTGCTTTTCTGCCAGGAAGTATGAGTTTTTATAAATAAACCATCTGGTAAATTGATAATAAGTAGGAGATCACTAGTAGAGAAGAAAGAATATCAGTAAATAATTATCAAATAAATTACATCATTTCCTCATAGTATAAATTTTGCTTTTTGGTTGTTGTGAATATTCTTTGTATTTGATATAAATTTTTAAAATTCCAGGCTCTACTCTTATAAGATTTCATTTCTCATCCAAGCAATATGAAAATATGTCTTTTACATCCTCAAGAAAATAAATTTGGAATGACTACAGATTGATTTTTTAAGATATTTCTGAGCATTTTTAAAAATACATGTTCTAAGAATCATTAGAAAACTAAAGTTAAAATCCCATTTTTACAGGAACTTCTGCCTCAGAAATGCTTTTGTACATTTCCACAACCAAACTCCTCTGAAGGAAGGCTAATTATAGGCTTCAATATGCACCTGGGTGAAAATTAACTTTAAAACAGCCTTTAAAATAAATGGTTTTTAATTATTATCATTATGCAAAAGCTGCATAAATGCTTTTAATTGTACTTATAAAGTAACATTTGCTATAATCACCTCTAATATCCAGGAACAACCACAAGGGTTTTCTATTTTTTATTAAAATAAAAATAGAAGAGCCCCTCATTATTGATTCACAGGTCACTTTACTTTATAAGCAAAATGTTATAAGTGAAATACTTCAACTACTAAAATGTAACATGCACTGAAAGTTAGTTACTTAAAATTCAAATTAAGGTATCTTGAAAATATACTTAATTATTGAAAGAAGACTAAAGATTATTGTATCAGGTATTCAGTTATAATTAGACATTTTATTATTTGCTTAGGTCTACCTATGGGTATAGCATATTTAAAGAACAGTAAGATTAGGGCCCTCCCTGGTGGCGCAGCGGGTTAAAGCACTGCACTAAGAAGCTTAAGCCACTTCCGCATGAGTTTGATTCCCGCCTGCCCGGGAGGAGATCCACATGGCGCAGCAGACCTCTCCTGACCCGCCAGCTGCTCCCCTCAGCAGTGTATTCATAGATCTGCCTGTTCTGCTCCCCACTCTGTCTCTGGTGAATCCTCTCACCCTCTGCATCTCTGGCCTGTACCCCAGTTCTGTATGAATAAATAAATAAATCTTAAAAAAAAAAAAAAAAGAACAGTAAGATTAAACATATACATTCTGAAAATAATAATGTGCTATTTATTTAAAAATTATTCAGTACTACCATACTTTCATTCTCTTTTAAGAAATGATATTAAAGTTGCTCTATGTGCATGTGTGTTTATCTGCAGATGAGTCAGTGAATAAGGCGTTTTCTTCCACAAGACTTTTGGAAAATATATTACAGGTCTATTTTTATTCAAATTTAGCTTAAAAATCACATGCAAACAGCCTCAACACACCTTTAAAGTAACGGCTTGACAGGGAATTTATGATAGGGTTTGGGGGAGAGGCAGTTTTCTATGATAATACAGGATGGTATGATAACTGATTCAACTTTTGTTTTTCATTGTCCCTTCTTCATTTACTTCTTACAATAAATGTGTGAGAGTTGAAGATGTAGAATATTTAAAACGTTGTTTGTTTGCAAACTACTTGGAGATTGAAAAGTATTATTTCAAACAATTACCCAAAAAGTTGATATTAGAGTTACAATTAAATTAACCATGATATTTCTTTTGCTAGTGTATGTAGTCACAAATCTAGTATTATTCAGAGAATTTACTCATTTATTGATTCTCATAACTTAACTATATTTACTAATTTAAATGGCCACATTATTGGAAAGTATTTTTAACAACTCCAACAAACTCTAAATGGAATGTATAAAGATACAGCTTAATAGGAATAATAGTTTCATTAAGTGATTCCGACATAGAAGCTGAAATATATAATAGTATTTTCTCCACTCTTATTAAGATTATTTTTCCCTTGGCTTGGAGTGGTTCTTTATCTGAGATGACATAATAATTCTACTTTTATAGTTAGAGGAATTAATTTATGTGAGACTCATTACTGAACCTGCTCCCTCTATTTTGAAGTTTGTTCCTCCTGGAGACTCCTTAAGCTGATTTTCTCTCAATGTGTAACAGAGTGTTACTAAATACCCAGACCAATGGATAATAAATCCATGAAGATATTGAATATGGAGTCACATATCTATACATTTTTCGGAAAAATATTTATAACCAGTAATATTTTTCATTTTTAGAATTTTAATTTTATAAATATGTTCGACAAAAGTGCTAAAAGTGGAGAGCAAGTTAAGATATTAGAGAATGGAAAAACTGATAATGTGAATCAGGTTCAAAATTTCATCATTTTAATTGACATTTAGAGTAGGTCTTTCATGTTTCTGTTGCCCATGTAAGTTAGGAATACAGAATGAAAACATATAGAAAACTCAGTGTTGCTTTTGATAATGTATTTTAATTATATTCAGTTAATTCTGCAAAAGATATTTTTAATGAATTATGTTGTCTTCTAAAATAAGGAAATGTTAAAAAAAAAAGTGGACTTCAATTTTTTCCACTTTTCCTCTCACTACTTGTTGTCAGTGTCAAAATTCAATTCCCCTAACAAATCCATCCATCAAAACATGGACTATGAAAACCTAGATATAAAGTGGAAGCATCTAAGGATGTTTTCTTGTTAAGAGAGCTGTGTTAATATTAAACTTGTCACTTTCCTAAACTACAAAACTTTTTCATGACCAAATCCTTATCACATTTAATGAAGATATCATACACACCTCATTCAATTTAGAAATAAGACCTATTCATCTTTCTCTATTAAAGCATAGACTTGATGAGTTGTTAATACCATCCTAATTTTCATCTTGGCATAAAAATCACAATTGTTGAAAATACACACACATAAAAGTTTGAAGAAATTAAGAATCTGATTACTTCTTGTTTATAGAGATTATTGATACCATCGGGAAATATTGTATAATGAAACTTTTAGAACACAGGTCAACAAATACTGAATTTTTAGTTACTTAATAATTTTAAGTTACTTAGCAACTTAATTTTGCTTTAACAGTCTGAAATTGGAGACAATGAACTATATTTATTTGAAATTACATATTATTTTGAAATGTTCGTGAAAATATAAACTAGAAAACTATTTTTACATCGTTCATATTAATCATGAAGGGATGGTAGGTTTATATTGTTATGTCAATTAGCAGAAAGTAAATATTGACTATGTGTTTGGATTTACCAGGCATAGAGATAAAAGAATACACATTGTGTTCCTTCAATTCATCTCTTCAATATTCCTCTGAGTAATCATTCATCGGCTTGACCATCTTATTTGTACAGTATTTCATTTGCTAAGTTGTCAAAGCCACTAACCTTTGGAGACATTAGGAACAAAAATATAATCGTTAAACTACTGATTCACATAGGATAATAATACTGTCTTATAAGGACAAATCTGATAGCCTGCTTTGAAATTCAAGGGTAGGCCCTCCCTGGTGGCGCAGTGGGTTAAAGCACAGCACTAAGAAGCTCAAGCCACTTCCGCATGAGTTCGATTCCCACCTGCCCCGGAGGTGACCACATGGCGCGTGGTAGACTCTCCTGACCCACCCGCTGCTCTCCTCAGCAGTGTACTTCGTCTATCTGCCTGTTCTGTTTCCCACTCTGTCCCTGGTGAATCCTCTCACCCTCCGTATCTCTGGCCTGTACCCCAGTTCTGTATGAATAAAATAAATCTTTAAAAAAAAAAAAGAAATTCAAGAGTAATTAAAAAGGACAACTGAAATATTGCATACATGTTCATACTACATACCAGAGTTCTATTATTTTTATAGAAAATATTTTTACTTTACTGATACTGTGATAAGCAGAATAGCCTTTTACTACTGAAAATACATAGCATATTTGAAACAACTTCATTCAAAGTAGTTAGTCAAAAGTACAAGGAAAATCAAAAACTCTGATATTTAAGTTGGACTTCTTGCTTTATGTGTTTGACATCTGCCAATATTGGAAGGTTCTCAACATAAAATTCAGTATACATACCTAAGAAGGTAAACTCTATTTGTGGTAAACATTTTGAAATACTTGTGTAATTCTATATAGGAAGGTGTATTTTTCTGTATTTTTATTCTTGGCTTACTTTTCCCATATTTTTCCCTTTGTTTTATGTAATAATGATCAATTTATGGCATCTACCTTAAAGTATTTTCTTTTAGATTTCACTTTATATTTATAATAGATGCTCAGTTTTGGAAACCATTTAAAACAATGCTCCCTAACCTATCACACACCTTTATAAATAAGTCAAGACATCTATAACAAATCTATGCTATTTCAAAGTTTAACCCCATGAGTTAAAATTGTTAAATGAAATTAAGTTAGCTGGATATGTGGCAAAGAACCCTATATGTGAATATATGAGATTTTCATACAATTTTTTTGTGTGTTTAAAGACATATAATTTATTAAGCAGTAGCACACATTCATTATTTAAGTAGTTTTTATTCTATGTTTCATTTAGAAATTGTGTTTGTAGTTAACTTTTAATTCCTAGAGTTATATATAAAAAGAAAAAAACTGGTATAAAAAGAAGAAAATTGGACTAAATAAATTAGGAATACCAGTCTTGGCAACACTGATGACCTATAGAAAATATTATGTGTATATGTATGTGTGTATCTGAATCTATACATCCTCATTGCATATGTATTTATAGATATTATAGAATGTATAGCGTGTGTATATCATATAGTATATACACTATACTATACTATATGTAATATATATGTGTGTGTGTAATATATATATACACACACACACCCATATACATATATAAATATATATATAGTGTCTTAGACATAGTGTCTCCTAAAAAATCTATGAATGTAGGTTAGGTGGTAAAGGCAGATGGATATATGTTGTTGCAGGATGAACGCTTACAGAATTAATACTACTAATCAGAAGTTTTATATTTATAGGCTCTCTTTCTTGATGTCTTAAGCAATGGCACCCAAGAAAAATATATAAGACATTAAAAAATAATAATTTTATGATTGAAGAATGTTTCCCAACTAAATATCACAACTGGGATAAGGAAATGATATCCAATGCAAAGAGACATGTTCATCCTCTATGACCATCCATCATTCCTTGTTGTGTCAGTCCTATAACAATGTTCAAATATCCTGGGTTACTATCAATCAGGACTTAGTTAATAAAACAGAAATAACTCTATGCTTTTCAAAAACGGAGTATTTATCAGAGATAGGGAATTAAATTGATTTATTAGGTGTATGTGGTTTAATTCATTAATGCTTTTTTAAAAAATTTATTTATTTATGTATACAAAACTGGGGTACAGGCCAGAGGTGCAGGGGCATTGAGAGGACTCACATAGTCAGAGTGGGCAGCAGAACAGACAGATTGAGAAAGTACACTGCTGAGGGGAGCAGCGACTAGGCAGGAGAGACCTGATGTGTCATGTGGATCACCCGATGGGAGGAGATGGAACTTACTCTGAAGCAGAAGCGGCTGCTGCCAGCTTCACAGTGCTGCCCTTTAACCTACTGTCCCACCAGGGAGGACCTTATCAGTGCTTATTTTTAAGCAAATGTTGATTGTTTACTATTTTGGTGAATGGTTATTAGGGAGATAAATTTGTTCTTGTCTACTTTTGAGATATTTTATATTATACATTTGAGATAAAAAATAGGTAAATCATTTAATGCAACAATTATGATTCCTGCTAAGTTATATCTTCACAGCTTCCACTTGGAGATTTTTAAGAAAATAATTGACCACATATATTACTAATAACAACCACAACATGCACATGAGCATACCTTTACTGAGGATGATTTGTCCATATATTTATAGTCAAAAGCTTTACTAGGAATATATAGGTATTTGAAGATTGAAAATTCTCCAGAAATTAACCTAACAAAAGGATCACATTTTAAAAATGAAAAAAAAAAAAACTTCAGAATTCCTTTAAATACTAGATGTGACTTTGATTTTTATACTCTCAACTGCCTTTCTTTCAAAATATATGTGCATATTCATATACACATATACACAGGTTTTGACTAGGAATTTATGGTTGAATTTAACATAGTAGAGTCACATTTTGATTTTCAGTGATATGCATATAAAAGTTACATGTTTTTCTATAATGCAATGTTATTTCAATAAAAATTTTTAAATGTAAAAATAATGCATATTTTGTTCCACTCTTAATCTCAAAAACTTTCTAAGGTACTCTTTCTTCATAATTTTGAATAATTCACTTGAAATATATATTTAAATATGCATTTTCAGATAAGATAATTTATAGGTAAAGACAGTTCCATATTTATATATACTAAACATTTCTAATAGTATTTTACTTATTATAGTTTCATAATGAAAGCACACAATTTATCTTCTGAATAAATGAGATACATGGTTTATTACAAATATTTCACTTTTATTATCATAGGATGTTCACAAGAAATTGAATTAACAAGATTTAATACTTCTCAATAACACACTGAATAATAAGGGAAATTAAATTACTACCAGAATATGTAATTCAATTGATTTGTCAAAACATTAAAAATATTTCAGAATTCAGGTACTTTTCATTGTATTAGGAAAATACCTATATGAATTATTAAATGAAGAAGACATTGTTTAAGAGCCAATTCCTTGCAAATGATAGTTTTCCTTAATCATGTATATAATTTCTACTTTTTATTTGCCTCAATCTTGTTGCATTAAATTTACTTAGTTTGTACCACTTTATATTTTTACTCAGTAAAATCATTGTTGTTTGTTTATTTCTGGTACATAGCAATTAACCACTCTTAACTAATTTTGATTTAGTGGGTTTATATAATGCTCTTCAGTATATGAAATAAGATCATTCATTTTTTCTTACAATATGAATGGAATCATTGCTGATTTCCTATGCATATAGGAACTGAATTTCTTCAGATAAGTCCTATGTTTCTTTTGTGCCCATAAAGACATCTGGATACTCATCAGAAGTGTGAAAATCCCAACTAGAAGAAAAATGAAACAATTATATATATATATTTTAATTTTTATGGTTGATTTAGCAAGTTATATTAGAAAAAAAATATATAGCTCTTAAAATGTCTCAAATTTTACATAGTTATCTATTAAATTTGTTTATGCACATTCATTGCTAAACATATATTTAATCAATATTTATTGTAAAGTTGAATAAACATAGAAAGAACATAGCAGACATCAAAATAAAGCCATTATTTTTATACCCCAGAGGTTCAAAATACTCCCAAATACCTTTTCTTTATCAATAATATTTCTATATGCATACAATATACTTCTACACATATACATACAATCCAGAATAATATGGTTCAAAATTTATATATAAGTACAAAAATACATGTGAAATGGATACTGCATGTATCCCTTCTAATACATGGAATTTATTGCAGTTAAGCTTCCATAGTAAAACATATATATTCAAGATTTTACACTCCTATACTAAACTTCTGCATCATTCCTGGTATTTCAAGAGTAAAGATTTACTGAAGATAATCTGAGACTGATCAGATATCCTACATTCACCAAAGTCATATTTTTTTTGTCTGTCTGCCTACATTTTAAAAAGGATTGATTGACCAATACTTCTAAAAAAGAGTCTTAACCACACTTTTTGACATTATAATTTGCCACATTAGACATGTGGCAGTGTAATGTGGTTAAGAATGCCAGTGAAGAGAACTGTTTTTGTAACTTTTATTATCAACTATCTAATTTTAGATTAAGCAGCTAGGTCACCCAAAAAAATATTTACCCAGTTAATGGCTTATTTTTGTTTTTCTCTTAAGACTTTCTACTCAACATTGCTATATCAGTTTCATTTCAAAATTTGCCCTTTGCCCTCTGGCTCCAATGTTACATGATTTTAAACTCTTGTTTCTGAAGATTAATTATTTTTGCCATTAACCTGCTATGAAACCACCATATTGCTATGAACTCCCTTTTTGAGGTTCTGATGTGAGAAGAACCTTAGCATCATTCACAGATAATGTTCCCTGGTAGATCACTTAGGCTACATTTCAGAATCTGATATGACTGATAAAGGCAAATTAGGATGACAGAATAAAAATGGGTTTTATATTACATTTATAATAGGATACCACAGTCTAAAGTTTTTAGTAAATTTCATTATTTTCATTTCCTGCTGCTCTTCACTTTTAAAATATGCTGCACTAATTGATGAATCACATCATTTCACATGGCAACTGTTACACTGCTAGTGCTACATGCATTTTTCTTTTTAATTTGTAGTAGGGGATTTCTGAAAAGACATGAAATGACTCCAAACCCAAAGGATATGGTATACAGTGAAAATATATATGTTTGGTAATAATGGCATTTCAATATGATTAGACCATGTTTGAAATAATCAGGAACCCCACAGGGAACAGAAGTCCAAAGTTATGCTGTTCTTCCAAATTGGGCCAATGTATTGCCCATTTTACAAGAACCTTAGGATTGGGCCAATATATTACCCATTTTACAAGAGCGTTAGGACTATGAATCTCCTAAGGTTCTCGAATCTCACCGTGGATGGTTTCGTACTACATTCTTAACAGATGCTTCATCAAAATGACTACTATTTTTGTGTGTTCAGTTTTATGTCTACCTTTTCTTTTACTGTCTTCTTGTACTGTGTTTTCCTGTTTGTATTAACCAAAACACTATACTTGTTACTATATTTGGTTCTAATGATTTTGTATTTTGATTTCTTTTAAATTTAAATGATTTCAGTTTTTATTGTTTTACCGATTCATTCATAATTCATTTTGTATAATGAACTATATAGAATTAAATAGGTAAGACCAGAAATTTTGTATAAGTCTTCTAATCTGTAAACATAGTTAACTGTGTTTCTTGATATTACCTCAAATCTGGGATCCATCTTATATCTATCTATAAGCAACAACTGTTCTTAATATTTGAGAGGCCTTTCCTCTTTCTTAACATTGCTAATTATCAACACTAGAAGTAGGAACTTTTGTACTATTGTACTGAGTTTGGGATTGTTTACATAATTAAGTTTCTAAAATCAGCCTTATTCACCTCAGATAGTGTTACTGAGTTGTATATTTTTAAATAGCATTTGAGAATATTCCTGCAGTGGTATTTTAAATTTTACTTTTTTTACTGACTGCATTTTATACAATAGAGGTGTACATCTTTGGAATTTATCCGAAGACTTAAGATTATATTTTTTAAGAATGATAGTTTCTTTCATCGCTTTGTGTATTTCATCATATTAAATACTTGCTGACTGCTTTAAAGGATTTTACAAGAGCCAACTGTTTATATATATCTCTACTATCAATAGTTCTTTATATGCTTCAAATGTCTCCAATAACAACTTGTAATTCAAGATTAAAAAAAAAAAGATTACGTACTCATGTTCCCAGCTTTCCTTTGACAGACACTCAGAAGCACTTGCATATACAACAGATACATGACTGTATAATGCAACAGAGAGGTTCAAGTAAAGTGCATTAACACCACTACTTTTTAACAAAGCTCTGTTAACAAAGCATTTAGATTATATTTCCTAACTTGGATTCAGTTATAATTATATAGAAGTACATTGTAAATATTGTTCTCATATACTTTATGATTGCTAAAAAATAAAAAAATCAAAAGGGGAGGGAGGGGCACAAGGAACTATGGTGATAGTGCACAGGTGAATTGGTGGAAATTCTATGGGAACTACATATTATAAAAGAAGCAAACACTAAAAAATAAGAAAAATGAACAATGATGTAAGATATATAAATAAAAATACATTTTAAAATAATTAATAATAAAAATGAAGCATAGCATCCACTTGCAAATATTACAAATTTTAGTGCTATAGTAACTTATTCTCAGAATCTTGTTCTCCCAACTGTACTTCAAGTAAATACCAGTAAATGGTCTTACCAGGCAGTGTTTGTGTCATAACTGTGAAACTAATCCATGATCCAATCTGTAGGGTTAAACAGAAATTAACATATAACTACAGTTAGTCTAGTAATTTGTAAACTTGTGAAATTAAGTAAATAACTTAAAAGTTTAAAATCCAGCAAAAATTTTTTTAGGTAGAAATAATTTTGCCAAAAGTAATAATTTAATTTTCAGCATACATCAGCAACAATCCTATAAGGCATTATCATATTTACATAAGAACTGAATATATTAATCTAAAAACTTTGATAAAAATAAAATTTCTGAAACACCTAAAGACATTTTATATAAAGTTGCAAAATTTTCTCCAAGTATACATTTATTCTACCCAGAAAATTAAATTATGAATGAAATGTCACAATTTCTTATGCTTATTTGAATTACAATCTCTCTAATAGTCTATATCTATGACTATACCTGTATCTTCAGATAGAACATAATTGAGTCATTGCATATGTTAGCCTATAATACATACAAATATATAAATGTATGTGTTTAATATGTAATCAAATTTGATTATTTCCATAATAAGTAGTGTACCTCATAGGTGTAATTTGGACAGGAAACCAGCAAAAACATCCATGTGAATGGGTTATAATTTGGACTTGGAAAACAGGCACGATTTCCTGTTATAAAGAACAAAATATCAATGATGCTACATATTACTGATATGATCATATACTTACTGTATCATTCTAAATTCCCTTTAACAAATATACCACATGAAAAGTGATTATATATTCATAGGAAACTTTTAGATAACTGATTTAAAATATTATATTTTGAATTAAAATTACTGTTTATTTGTAATAGCTAAATTTAATCAGAAAATATATCAATATTTTCATTATAATTGTAGTTATAATGGAATGTCAGTATGTTGTTTACAAAATTGCAACTATTGTTGAAATAACAAAGACAAAATATACTAGGTATTAGCACAATTCATGCACTGCTTATGTTAAAGCTAAATATATTTGACATTTAATATTACAGAGTATCTTGGTAACATTTATATACAGACCTTTGTAGAATGATAATCTTATGAAGATTACCTGCAGACTATAAAGGAGTAATCTTGCTCAAGGTCACACTCATTTTGTTGTTTAACGTTGACCCAGTCTTTGGTTTTATGGTGATTCAACTCAGGACAATTTTGTCCATTTCAGCTTTAGAATGTCCCACTTATGATCTTACCTGAGATTCTCTTCAAGAATGAAGCACATTCAATTTCCTACCCAAATTTGATTTCTTATATCTATCTATTAAGTCACTATCTAACAAATTTCCAAAATACTAATTTTATCTCAACAACTAGAAAACTGAACCTATAATAAGTTACATAAAAGGTAGCCTAAAAACAGATTCTGGAATGGCATTTTAGAATTAAATGACCTACTGAAGAACCTGCAATGAGTATCTCATTGCTGATGTCAGATGCAGAAAAGATAGGTGCTGGTGGTATAAAATTGCTGTGCAAGTGTAAAAACTTTTACAGTGGTATACTGGTATGTTACACTGGCCCAAAGGAATACTTTGGTTCAATGGAATTAATCACTTAATATTATCAATGTTCTTGACAAATAAAGCTAAAAATGAAAATATTAGTTGACAATTAAAAGTCAACTGTGAGGCCCTCCCTGGTGGTGCAGCGGGTTAAAGCAGAGCACTAAGAAGCTTAAGCCACTTCCGCATGAGTTCAATTCCCACCTGCCCCGGAGGTGATCACATGTCGTGGTGGACCTCTCCTGACCTACTCGCTACTACTCTCAGCAGTGTTCTTCATAGATCTGCCTGTTCTGCTCCTCAATCTGTCTCCGGTGGGTTCTCTCACCCTCCCCATCTCTGGACTGTACCCCAGTTCTGTATGAATAAAGAAATAAATCTTTTTTTTAAAAAAAAGTCAACTATGAAAGAGTAACTCTTTAGTAGAATGCAAAGTTGCTATAATTTCCTGCATTGAAAATATAATGGAGAGGAAGTTAAAGACAGCATGTCAGACCCAGTTGCAACAGTAGCTAAACTCCAAATATACAAAGCCAGCTCAGTGCAGGTTGGTGTCCGCAAAAAATTCAAGTACTTTATGAGTCTATAGATGTGGTCCATTCATCCCTGTTAAAATTAATATATCCCATGCTTAAAAGTAAAGCACAAATTCAATATTGCAAAATAAATAACTAGAATTTTCCCCATGCAGTCCTCTCATGTTACAACTAGAGTTAAATCTAAATATAAACAACTTGTTCTGAGTCTGATAAGGTAGAAAAGTACTCATTCCCCCAAAAGGCTAGAGCATTCAAATGACATTAACCACCCAATTACAGGAGAATATGCATGTAATTAGATTCTCAGGGTGCCTGACAAAAGAGACAAAACATAAAATTGGGTGGGTAAAGGGTAAATTTATCAGAGCACTGGGTATAAATAATTGAAATGACTTTTAGAGTAGTGGTGCCAGAGGTTTTTGTCTTAGAAAGTACTGCATGTCCTATATCCAACAAAGTGCTGATGTCCAAAATCTACAAAGATCTCATAAAACTTAATTTAAAATAACAAAAAAAAAATAATAATAAAAATGGGAGAGAGGAACTGAATAGATACTTCTCCCAAAAGACAAACATGGTCAATAGGCACATTAAAAAATGTTTATCGGCCCTCCCTGGTGGCGCAGTGGGTTAAAGCACTACACTAAGAAGCTTAAGCCACTTCTGCATGAGTTCGATTCCCGCCTGTCCCGGAGGATATCCACATGGCGAGGCAGACCTTTCCTGACCCACCCACTGCTCCCCTCAGCAGTGTACGCCATCGATCTGCCTGTTCTGCTCCCCATTCTGTCTCTGGTGAATCCTCTCACCCATTCCATCTCTGGCCTATACCCCAGTTTTGTATAAATAAATAAATAAATCTTTAAAATAAATAAATAAATAATGTTTATCATTCTATTTATTAGGGAAGTGCGTAAAATAATAATGAGATATTGCCTCACACTTGTGATAATAGCTGTGATTAAAAAGACAATAAACAATAATTGGTGGAAAAGATGTGGAGAGAAGAGATTACTTATGCAACTGTTGGTACAGCCATATGGGAAAGAGGTGTGGAGATTTCTAGAAAAATTTAAAATTGAATTCCAGCAATTCAGTTATTGCATTTATGAATATTTATCCAAAAAACACAAAAGCACAAGTTGAAGATACATATGTAGCCCATGTTTATTGTAATACTATTTATAATAGCCTAGCTATGAAAATCATTTGAGTGTCCACTGTTGAAAAGATAAAGATGTTACAACATACCTACACAATGGAAAGCTACTCAGCTATTTTAAAATATGAAATCCCCTCATTTCCAACAATGTGGATGGACCTAGTTTTTGGAAATATTATGCTTAGTACAATAAGCCAGATAGAGAAAAACAAATATCATATGATTTCACTCATGTGGTATATAAAAAAAAATAAAAATAAGAAAAGATAAATTACATAAAGCAAAAATAAACTTTTGGATTATAACCAATTAGTGGTACCGAAAAGGGAAGGCAGGGCAAGAGCAGATAAATCTGAAGGGGAGAGGGTCAATCATATGGTAAAGCACAGATTTGGGCATTTTAGCAGTAAACTTAATGCAACATATACACATGTTTATTCTTAACAGTGAATATCTAAGCTTATGTAACTTTACTCCAACTTAAAATATTACAACATTTAGACATGCAAACCTATATGATATATTTATATATGCAAAGTTCTGATTAATGTACAGCTGATTACCAAAGCAGCCTATAGATAAAAGAATGATTTACGAGAGCTTAAAGTTAATCCTTACAAGTCAAACAATCTGCTGTTGCTAGTTAAGTAAAATCCTAAATAATTCATATTTAAGTACTTTCATTGAGAGGATATTTACATTAAGATCTTCATATTTAGCTAACACCAAGAATTCATGAGCTGGAAAAGAGCAGAGGTGACCATACAGAATATTTCATATTTGGTTCTATTTAGTTTTATTCCTAAATAGAACAACAGGAGTATTCAGAAGTCCTCATTCCCAAAGTCAGTTTAGAGAAGTATTATTCAAAAAGGGATCAAACACATATTCTACTTTCTCATGGGACAGAAAGAATCATAGCAACATTTTTTTTTAATTAAATAAGATAATATCTATTTCATCAGTCTCTATTACACTTTTTTACTTTAAAACATGTTAAATTTTAGTCTCTTATGAATAGATAAAGGGATTATGCTCAGTGAAATAAGTTGGAATGAAAAAGAAAAATATCAGATGGATTTATTTATAGGAAGAATATAGGGAAACAAGAGATCAGGGGAAATAATAACAATTTTAAAAATACCAACAAAACTAAGCAAAAATAATCAGACAACTATAAATCAGACACATTCTGCAGGGGAAGGGAAGAGCAGGAAGAGCAGAAGGGACTATGGTGATGGCGCATGGGTGAGTTGGTGCTGGAATTCTATGGAGAACACACCTGATGAATATATATACAAAAAAAAAAAAAAAGTCCTAAGATTTTTTTTAAGGTTTAGTTTATACATATAAGAACTGAGGTACATGCTAGAGGAGCAGGGGGTGAAAGGACTCATCAGAGTGGGTAACAGAATAGGCTGAAATACACTATTGAGGGGAACAGTGGCAGGTCCAGAGAGGTCTGCTGCACCATGTGGGTCACATCCCTGACCAGGATCAAACTCCTGCTGCAGTGGCTATAGATAGCTTCATAGTGCTGTGCTTTAACCACTTGTGACACTAGGGAGGACCACCCATAAGATTTTTAATAGAAGTTATAATAAATTATTATGTGAGAGATCAGGAAGACAATTATTACCTTTACCTATAAACATATCGCTGTATTTTATTTACATATTGTTTTAATTTTGCTTAATTTCTTCATTAATTTGTTATTTATATCTAACTGTCCATTGTTAACTTGTTGTTTTGTTCAAATTATATAACAGAAAAGTAAGTAAGTAAAAGTCTATCATTTTGGGGTTCATATATAAATAATTCTACTGAAAAAATGAAAGAAAGTCTCTGCTTCTGTGGAGGGAATGATATATGAAAGGCAGCTAAAATATAAGGCTTGGAGGCTTAAAGGAAAGAGGAAAAAGGGAAACAGTTTTGGAAACTATGCAATTTAGAAAACAAGCATGTCTAGGAATCAAATGACAGGTTGAAACAATCCCCATCCCTTATAGAGCAAGTTTTATTCTTATAAAATTTAGTACAACCATGTCATCTGTAAAAATCTCTCCTCTCTTCTCCTCTCCTCTCCTCTCCTCTCCTCTCCTCTTCTCTCTTTTCCTCTTCCCTCCCCTTCCCTGCCCTCCCCAGCCCTCTCTTTCCTTTTACTTTTCTTTTCTTTTCTTTTATTTTCTTTTATAAAGACTTGTATTAATTTATGCAAACAGAACTGGGGCACAGGCCAGAGATGCAGGACAGGACGCACCAGAGACTGAGTGGGGAATGGAACAGGCAGATCAACAAAGTACACTGCAGAGAGGAGCAGCAGGTGAGACAGGAGAGGTCTGCTGCACCATGTGGGTCACCCCCTACCCCCTGCTGAAGCAGCTGCGGCTAGCTTTGCAATGCTGCATTTTAACCAGTTGCACCACAAGGGAGGTTCCTGTTATTTGCTTTCAAGGAAATTCTGTACCCTCAAAAGTTAATATAAGTTATCGACATTTATATGTCATTAAATAGAAAGTGAGAATCTTTTTTCCTGCTGATAAAAGAAAACAAAATTTTCAACAGAATAGACATACACAGAAGCATTTTACAGATGCCAAAGGGAAATATAAAGCATGAAGAAATTCCAAAATAGTTGCATACAAAACAAGAAGGAAAACAAGAGAGAGTATTGATTGTACTTAGAAAAAAACATCATAGGAAACGAAAAAAAAAAAGTCTCAAGCATAATGGAACATATTCCAATCTTTCTAGAGCTCAATGGAATAGAGTAGTTTAACTAGATGAACAAAACCAGCTCCCTAAATTCTAAAAATAGTAAGTAAGTTATAGATAAATAAGATAGAGATAAAGTGATAATGAGTAACTTCACTCCCATAAGAGTACACAGTACAAGAAAACATTTTTACAGTACACAGTACAATAAAACATTTTTTATTGATACAAGAAATTTTCCACAACTAAAAAAAAAAGACATAAATCACCCTACTGAAAGATTCCATTATGTCCCCTGTCAAATTGGCCTGGATATGTCAACATTAAAATGCACTTTACCAAATTAATAGACTTTAGTGGTGAAAAAAAAAAATGAGCCTCCAAGCAAAATGAAAAAGTCTATCAATAGAGAAGAGAATATTATGATCTCAAAAAGCATCATAAAAAAACAACACAGGGGGCCCTCCCTGGTGGCGCAGCAGGTTAAAGCACTGCACTGAGAGACTAAAGCCGCCTCCTCATGGGTTCGATTCCCGCCTGCCCCGGAGGCGGCCACATGGCGAGGAGGACCTCTCCTGACCCGCCTGCTGCTCCCTCAGCAGTGTGCTTCGTCAATCTGCCTGTTCTGCTCCCCACTCTGTCTCTGGTGAATCCTCTCACCCTCCGCATCTCTGGCCTGTACCCCAGTTCTGTAGTTCTGTACGAATAAATAAATAAATCTTTAAAAAAAAAAAAGAAAAGAAATGGGTGGAATTAATTTAAAAAAAAAAAAAAACACAGGGGCCTTCCTGATGGTGCAGCAGTTAAAGCACAGCACTAAGAAGCTAAATGCATTTGAGCACAAATGGCTTCCATCCCTGCCCAGGAGGTGACCACATGGCTCAGCAGACCTCTCCTGACCCACCCACTGCTTCCCTCAGCAGTGTACTTCAGCAGTCGGCCTATTCTGCTCTCCACTCTGTCTCTGGTGAATCCTCTCACTGTCCCTGCACCTCTGGCCTGTACCCCAGTTCTGTGAGCATAAACAAAAATAAATCTTAAAAAAAAAAAAAAGGCAACATAAAAGTATAAAAGTTACAGTTGACACTTTGAGAGAAGGCTTACATGAAAAAATTTAGGCAACTGTGGCTTTGAAAACATGATGATTTAACATTTTTATTTTCATATAATGATACCATATTCCAGATAAATGAGAAAATGTGAACAAGTTCATGTAATTATAGGGAATCAAGTCTAATTTTAATACAGACTCCACCTGCAATATGGTAGAATAAAGAGGCTGGAAACTTTCCCAAAAAAACAGTTATAAAGATTAGTATGTGTTCATGGGAAAATTTAGACTTTATGGCCTCAGCACTTCCCCTATGGAGATTGAGAATCAAGATTGGTAGCCATTGAGGGTAAAGAACAGGAGGAAGTGATGGAAATCATGCCTGGGCTGGCAGGAAACTTCCCAAGCTATGATGGGGAAAATCCAGGGCTTTGTGAAGTTCTCAGGAGGAATTTTGCTAACATGAGTGTGACCCCAGACCCAACCTGGAGCAGTAGGAACTCTGCAGATTCCAATTCAGGAAATTAGAAAGTCCTTAATTGGGGCAGCATGGCCACCGGAAACTCCCTCTCCTCCCAGAAGCTCAAAAAAAAGCCTGAGTCAGGCTGGACTCCATAAAAAGCCTACTGCAGAAAGCAAGACTTTAGAGTGAACTCTCAAATCCTCTGGGAAAATAACCTGAGGACACTTATCCATCCCAGCCCTTCAGAAGCAGCATTTGGGGCAAAGTGATGGTCATTGTGAGCAGCCAATGTGTTAATTCCACACAAGTGTGCCTGAGATATGCACAATGCCACCTTCAAACCAAGTTGAAGTAAACGTGGAGTGTGAGCCTTGTGTTCCAGACACTGCCCTTTCCACCAGGACACCCAGGGTCCACAGATCAGGAGTCATGGAAGAAAGGAACAATAGAAAGGTAAGGTGGGAAGTGAAGACAACATGAGCAAAAAATATGGCTTTGCTGTGAAATAAAGCAAAGGTACATGTGACTGTCATTCCTCAAAGAACGATTGAATATTAAAGCTCCAGACTCAACTCCTAAATCCACTTTTCAGTGAAGTAAATTAAGAAGAAAACAAACAGGTAACAGGTAAGTCCCCAATGCTCCAACCACATACAAACACAAATAGTGAAAAATAAAGTAATATATATGCCTAGGAAGTAAGGTACATCTCAACACAAGACAGAAAAGCAAAATAAAAAGGATAGAAACATCAGCACAAATATAATGGAGACAGAATAGATAAACTATATCGCAACTATTTCAAAACAACAGTATTGAAATGTTAAATAAGACACTGGAAGATCAGACAAAAGCCAACAGACAGGCACCAATCTAATAAAGTAGATATAGGAACAGAGTTCTTCACCAAAGAGATAAATATATAAAAAGATAACAAAAGGAGACTCTGAATGAATGCAAAATTAGAAAGTGTTTTAAATAGAATTAAAATAACAGAAGAAGTTAAGTTGTAGAAGATTCTAAGAAAATACATTTAGAAGAAGAGAGAGTATCAAGACAAAGAGAAATGAAGTCAGTAGATTTCATACTACTTTACCTCTTAATCATCTATTTTGTCACATATCTAAGTTATACTGTCTAGGGTATGAGCATGTGTATACTTCATTTAAGAGATATCATTAACAGTTACAAGGAAAATTTACATATAAAAGGGCAAAAATCAGTATAGTCTATCTTAAATGTTTCCAAATAACACTATTCCTTTTAAAAAATATTGATTTAGACAATTACAGTAATAAATTCATTCTATATGGATTAAAAATGATGAGACTAACCTGTGTGATTGGGATGAGACAACACTACATTGATGAAATGATTTCCAGCTTCACAAATCTGAAAAATATTTTAACACTTTCAGTGTAGTATGTCTGTTTCTCTTTTAAAATTTTGAACCAAAGCCCACTAAGAATATTACAAAGAATAAGTTACTTTTGCATGAATTATAAGAATTTGTCATTGGAGCAGGGACAAGTATCATTGGAGTTAATCTATCAAAAACAGCAGTGAGGGTACAGTGTGAACAAAGAAAGGACACATGGAATTATAGTGGATATATATATACTTAATAAAATGATGCAGTTCAGAAATCTGTTGTGAATTCAAATAATACATATGTGAAGTTAAATAGAATGAGCTAAATATTTTGACTAAGAACTATTAGGAAAGAGCTATGTTTCAATTTTAAAAAGGATGTTGTTTTTATCCAGAATTATTTAAATTAACAATGATGTCAAAGTGTTTTATGGAAGTGTATCTGCTGAACTTGTAAAACTTTTGTTCTTAGATATTTGTTAAGTAAGAGTACAGATAAAAGGAAATAATACTGAGTATTTTTTTATCAAATTTATTTAAGATTACTTTAGGGATTCCAATTAATTTGTAAAACATTCTAGTTAAGAGCTTTGAAGAGTTAATGGAGAATTATTTCATTTACTTAATTTAAGATTGTTAGTTATATGATACAAAAATCTTTTTTCTGAACTAAAAATCCTCAATACAATTTAGTTTGTATTTTTAATGTTACAATTAAAACATTAATAGGAAATTATATAAACAACACATACCAGAAAGTTGATAGTAGCTACTGTGACTTGCCTACATCCAAATGCTAAGAAAACAGAAACAGATAGTGAATCTTACAGTATGTATTAGTAGTTCTACTTTTAGGGGAACAACATTCACTTTTCAGGCTCTAATATATAATTCACTTTTTTAAATAAAAATAGTTCCTTTACAAGCTGATCTGAGTTATAAAAGGGGAGAAGATAATATTTTTAAAACATAGTAGAAATAATAAATTTCAAAAAAGATAAAACATTGCTTCCAAAAAAAAAATGAAATTGTAATGATAAAACAAACCCCATAGATGTTGTAGCATATGAGAAATTAAAAACTATTGGATTCTATTTGCCTGCAGTGTGAACTAATTACCCTAGCCTCAGATCATTATTGCTATTGACTGAATGGTATCTCTATTTGGTCAAAAAAGTAGAAGCCTGGTTTGTGGAGATGGGGTCTGTAGGAAATAATTAAGTTTAGGTGAGAGTCATGTCCTAATAGATGCGAACTTGATCTCTCCATTGTGAAAACACAGGGAGAAGGTAACTACAAATCAGGACAGAACTGAGTCAGCCAGCACCATGATTTCAACTTTTGAGTTTCCATAGCTGAAAAAATAAACCTTAGAGTCTGAATATTTTATCATAGCATTCAAAGCTGGCTAAATAGCTATTCACTTAAGAATTAGAAACTTCTGCTTAGATGAAAACACAAGTCAAGTTAATATGCTCTTTTTTTGTTTGTTTCAGTGGCGGTTAGAAGCTTTTTACTCAGATTACTGATCTCTGTATCTAAACTGCGTATTTCAGTTACTTGCTGACTGTGAGTAAACTGAATAACAGATGATAGTTACCAATCATCACCAGGTATCAGTGATCATAATGTTTACTGTCTGTAAGAGTTGAATGACTGAAGAGCTAACTACAACGTTCTCACATTATGTAATTGCAATTAACATATAAGGCAACTAATTTGAAGCATGAGTTTGGTGCCTGGCATTATTTACCTAAATCATAAAAACTGGTATTTGTATGTAGAGTATGGACTGCCTATGCAAGATGCAATCAGCATTGTAATGCTCTGTATGTTTTCACAGAATTTGAGTCCACTAACATCTGATGCATTTAAGAGACTCAACCACAGCAAACTTAAGATCCCCTAAGTCTATAACTACATCATAACATTTCTAATTATAAAAGTAATAATTTTGTATTAATTGATCAATGTTTAGTTTTCAACAAATGTTTTAAACATATGAATACAATAAACCTACAATTTTGTGTCAAATTTGTGACTGTAGCATTTTTTAGAAGTTCCTCTTCTAGACATAGTATGGAACAAAATTATGTATTAATCTGTTAATGTTCTAATATAAGTATATATTCTAAAATATATTTTAAATTTCGTTGGAGTTATATGAGATCAGGACCTGAGGGTTGAAATTTGATCTGATGCATTTCAGTTGCATGATCTAGTTCATGGGCCACAACATTGAAAAAAGTTATAAATAGAAAAAAATATATAGAAAAAAAGACCTGTTTTTCATACTGAGTCATATTAAAGGAATAATAAAATATATTTTATATTTTTAAAATATCCAATAGCTAATGGTGTATGATATATGGTTATGAAAATTTATTTTTTAATATTTAATTTTCTGTTGTTTTGTGGAGACATACAATAAAACATATTTTTTGCTATAGTGTCCATGAGCAGAAATTAAATCATGGATGTCAGTCAAATTTGATCTTTTAAGATTATAGAAAAATGGAATGAAGTGTGATACAAAAATAATTTAAAATGAACTTTTCTATCACTTGCTTATTTCTTTAAATATGTTATTTTGCTTATCATTTCTATACAGTTTAGAACAGAATTTTGTTTGTCAGTTTAGTGTGAGAGTAGGTAAGGAGAAATTCTACATACATGGTGGTGTATACCGTGGATGATTAATGTAGTAGGCAATCCAAGAGGTGAATCCCCAATAAAATGCACAGCCCTACATACAAATAATACAAAATAAAAGTTAGGGAATATAGGTATATGTGTGTGTAATATCTATAATATGTATATATACATATATGTAATGCATATACATGCATACACACACATATTTCACATTGTTTGATCAATCCATACATTTGTTTGCCCCTCACACAGAAGCATTTTTGTGTGAACATGGTAAATTTTCTAAGCTAGAATAAATGAAAATCTTCTTCACCTAGTAAAGTACCAATTAATAAGGACCTTTTTTCATTACTAAGGAAATTCAGTCCTTTATCCTGTGTTCTATTGATAGAAATGTATATTTTGAATAGGACAAACATATTGCATTTTATAAAGACTTTCAACAATTTTTTGTCTATCAATTAATAAATGCGAATATAATAAAATATGAATATTTATTACATGGTATACTAAATATCACTTTCTAATAGTAAGTATAATATTTATTTGAAGCTATTTAAATAACTGTTAGTAATTGGTTAATTCAAAAGAAGAAAGGCATGGGTTTTAGGAGTGCTGTACTATAAAACTAATTTTGTATTAATAGATTAAGTTTAAATATATTTTGTCAAAAAACTACTTTCAACTATTTCAGAGGTCTCTAAGAAATATAGAATTTAGTATTTTATCACAATGACAAACTTGTCGAATTTTTAGAAAATAAATATTTACAAAAAATTTGGAAGATGTTAGTAAGAGCAAAATTATTTTGAACTGAAAAACTGAAATGCAGCATGTTCTTTAACGTGCATTTCTGTTTCAATGTTACAAATATTTTTCAAGTTATCTGAGGATCGATTACTAGAGTAATCACCATTGTTTTGAAGAACAAAGACACTATCATCACTGAGAACTGTCATTAATATGAAGTACCATGTCATCATTTAAATTGGGTATCATCATTATTTAAATCACACAGAAATATACCTAAAAGATAATTCATATATAAATTTATCTTCTGCAAGAGACTGTTGAGGATATGGCTCAGAATAGATCAAGCTAAATATTTCTATATTGGTTCTTTTTTGAGAATAGCACTAATTTAATAGATAACCTTGGAAATGACATTTCAAGAGCACAATGCCTAAGTTATTCTAATATTGTTAAACAGAAGAAAAATAGGCTTAAGTGTGACTATGAGTGAAATATTTTACAGATACCCAGTATCCAAAATTTATTAATAATAGTAAAATATCAAAACATAGTAACCCCTACCTTTATCAGCTTTTTCAAAGGTGCATGTCCTGCAGAAACTTTGTGAACAAATAAGGTTTCCAAAAGATAACGAATATAGTGTAGGCAATGACAGAAACAGGCCAGGCTAGAAAGAAAATAAAGCAAACAAATTAAATGTCTTCCCATAAATCTGTCTTCTCTTATTCATAAGATGTTTTATTTCATATTAGTTACTGCAGTGTTTTATTTATTAGGAAATACCATTTTTTAGTCACCAAGACACAAGTGTTTCAACATTTGTATTTTTTTTTTTTTAAAGATTTATTTATTTATTCATACAGAACTGGGGTACAGGCCAGAGGCTCAGGGACGGTGAGAGGCTTCACCAGAGACAGAGTGGGGAGCAGAACAGGAAGATTGACGAAGTACACTGCTGAGGGGAGCAGCGGGCGGGTCAGGAGAGGTCTGGCTCGCCATGTGGTCTCCTCCAGGGCAGGCGGCAGGCGGGAATCGAACTCATGCGGAAGCGGCCTCAGATTCTCAGTGCTGTGCTTTAACCCGCTGCGCCACCAGGGAGGGCCTCAACATTTGTATTTTAGAAATTTCTAAATTAATAGTAAAATTACTATTACAATTTCTATAAATTTACTTCTGATGGTACTATAATAGTTTATAATACCAGTAGTAAATGGTATGAGTACAACAGCCCTGGAGGTGACCCACATAGCGCAGCAGACCTTTCATGCCTATCCACTGCTTCCCTAGCAGTGTACTTCAACCATCTGCCTGTTCTGCTCACCACTCTGTCTCTGGTGAAGTCTCTCTCTCTGGCCCTCCACCTCTGGCCTGTACCCCAATTCTGTATGCATAAATATATTTTTTTAATGTGAAACAAAAAAGAGAGAGAGAAAAGTGTAGAGTTGATTAGATTCTGAGTTACTGAGGGGCGTGACTCAAACACATCTACAAATATCTAAAGGACCCTCTTACATACAAAGCTGATAGTGATACTTTGAATTCTGAGTGAAGGAAAGATTTGAAGGCTATTCTTCCATCCCTGATGATAACATCAGCTGCCCTAATGGTGATGTGGCCTTAACCATAGTGCACCAAGCTCTCTGATAAGTGACCCTGATCGTTTGAGATTATATCCTCTATCTTATTGTTGATTGAATAAAGAACATCTGCACTACAGATGTACTGTGAACTATCTTTTCACTATTTGATGTGGAGAGCAATCTTGCAGTCAGAGTATGTAGCAATGCCAGAGAAATTCAAAGAGGTTCATGTAATTTTATTGATTTTACTCTAGAATACATTTGATTCTGTGTTATGATGCAAAGCAATTTTAGAGAGTTAACAATAAACTATACTGCAACCTCAGATGGCATATTAGAAAATGTATTTTCTTAATCTTGAAGAATGACATCACCCATTACAAAATTGGGTTGCCTTAAAAGCTTTGTGATTATTTTATAGATTTTTATTAATCCCTTAAATTTCCAAAGCAGCTTATGTGTTTATACTCTGGTGTGATTTCATGTAAACTTAGAATATTTGCTATTTTTGAAACAATGTAGCATAATATATATACATAACACAGATGTTATAAAATATGCTCTGTTTGTATTTAAGAACAGTAACCAACTACCAATCCTTGTCTTTGAGAATGTCATGGGGAAAAATTGTTGCTTTTTTTACATGTTTGGTCTAAAAAATGAGTGCAATTACACTCTCCTTCTGAACTCTTCACCTCAGATGCTTTCTAAATAACTTGCATATTCCTTTCACTTAAGAAATAGAAAAAAACACCAAAGTTCTAAAAGGCCCTTAAAAACTTGCCCTATACTGACCTGAGAGTAATCTTTGAAAGTTGATTTCCTTCTGTCTGTCCCTTTACCTCTAATACACTATTTCTACAATGAACCAAACAGTTTAGTGCCTGCCACAAATAATTTCTGTCTGAATAGTCCTCAAATTTACTATGTAAAATCTGACACCTTTCAGACACATGTAAAAAAAAAAAATTCTACTTTCCTACAAAAGCATTATCAGAACCCCTATCCAGGCCCAGTTCTTTTTATACTCCAAAGTATTCAAAGTAAAATAAATATGCATGTAATTAGTTCCACCAATATACTCACTCAGTGCATTTTGAGTATACCCTATAAATCAGATAATGGGTTAAGTAGGGAAGCCACACTACCAGTTATAGACCATTACTCTAGAGAAGAAAATATACAGATGATTATGTGAATATCTTGTTTTAAAGAAATAAATTTTATGAAGAAAAAAACATTTTAGTAAGATCTTCATCTAGGAGAAGTAAGAAATAGTAAGCTTTATTTAAAGTTTGAATGAGACAAGGAAACATTTATGAAAATATAGGAAGAAGAATGGCATGTGTACATGTCCTGTATGACAGGAATATGATAAGTATTTGGAAAACCAAGAGCAATTTAACTAGAGAATAGAAATTCAAGGTAAGGCAAAGCTTAATTTGAGAGCTGGAAGTTAAATCTGTTTTTTTTTAAATTCTAGTATATCTATCACCTAAAGTTTGCTTCATAATTAATTTAAAATTTAGACATTACAATATAAATTTTTCTTTTTTTATGATTTTTTTACCATTTTCTTTTAAAGCAAATGGCAATACTACTTGTCAATGTGAAATCTTGAATAGTTATCCGTTCTGTGTGATTTTTAAAAACTAGGGAGAGTAAGAGAGAAAAGGAGAAGGAGAGGGAGAATGTTTCACATCTCAACTACCATAGTTATGTATACTATAATACTTTGATAATTATTCTCACATTTTCTTTTCTTTATTTCTTTACATCAAAGGAAAATTTAATTTGAATTTTGAATTTTTCATTACCAAAGTTAACTCATAGAAACTGTTTTCATCCTTGCTTATTAGTTAGATCATTATTATTTTCCTATAAAATATTTTCTGTTTTTAGAGAAATATTTATATTTTGAGCCCTATCATGTCCTCTCAACTTCCTAACTTTAAACATTTTTAAACTTATTTCTAAATTTCTTTTTTAAAATTTTGATCACTATTAACATTAAATTATATACTATATACCGACTATATATAATAGGTAGTAAGTGTAGCAGTATTATATCTACTTTATATGTTAGACATATACTTAATATATTTAAATATATCTACTATAATTAAAATATATTTTATATATAGTATAATTAAAGTATAATTACTCTATTCATAAATTTACAAGTTGATGTGTATATATTATTTATGGTAACCTTAAAAATATTTCTTTAAAATTCAGTCTATTTTAGTTGAGTTTACAAATAACTTTTATTACATATGTCTACTTACTAGCTCTTCTCAAACTATTTGCACTAAAAAATTACTTACTGTACCACTGGGTGGCGCATTCTTCTAGCACTCTCTTTCATGTCATATATATAAGGGATCCTCAGATAAAAGAGTAGATATATTAGCAGAGGCCCTGTGTATTCAGCTAAAAATACCTGAAAACAAGAAATTGATTTAGATTAAACAATTGAATTTGATAGATGATATTAAGTTTTATCTATAGTCCTCATATGGTCACAAACCTGGCTACCTTGCTTTTTACATATTTCTTTCTCATTCTTTCCTACCTCCCTCTACTACCTTCCTAATTTTCCTCTGTCCCCTTATTTCCTCTGTCCCCTTTCCTCTCCTCCCTTCTCCCCTTCTTTTCTGTGGGTCAAGTTATCTTAACTCAATTGGTTTGACCTTATTCAGGTAGAAATTTGCCTTTGAAAATTTTACACTGTATCTCTCATGTTTGAAATGGTATAATTAATCTTGAATGTGTATGAATAGGTAGTTAGAAAGCTTGCCTTCTAAATTCTAGAATTGAGGGGTAAACATATATGCAGAGAGAGATAGTCATCTATGGAAAAAGAAAACAAAAGATTTAGAAAAATAATTGGAAACAACACTATGCAACTGTAAAAAGATTAATGGGTCAGCTGGTTTTCTGAATCTGATGACTGTACATTATTTGACTTTACTATGATGCTAAAACCAACTTGAATCCAGTCTCTGAAATTTTTGAAGAAAGGAAAATAATTCATCTCTGAGTATTGAAAGAGAAAAAAAAGAATACAGATATGTAAAGTTGCTATTGCAACTTTGCATTATCTCTACTAATTTTTATCATTTTCTAATAAAGGAAACTGCATATTATTGCTCAAGTATGTGCATGTGACTACTGATTAGAAATTATGTCCTTTCTTCTAGTGAGAATATTGTATAGCTATATGGTTTATGTATGCATAAATACACACACACACACATATATATACTATGAGTATAGACATAATATACATATGTATATGCAATTATGTATGTACTTATGCCTACATATATATATATATATAAAACTGCTTTTATATGTGAATTTCTTCAGTTATTCTATAGTATATAATATTATGATCTCATAAACCAAGAAATATTAATGTGGTGAAAAACAAAAATCTGATAATTTCAGTATAAAAATAATATTTTTATTTAAAGACTGTATGAATAAAACAAGTCCTATTATTTAGATATGAGGAATAAATGTTTGCCACTTTTTGATGCTTACAATTAGATTCTAGTTAATATTCTAGAATGATAAGATTCTTTTACTCCAGTTAAATGTTTAAAATTTTATCTCAATGCCCACTGGAAAAATCGAACCAAATTTCAACAAATCATCTACTAATGTATGAAATAAAAACTGATGTGGAATATAATTAATCTGGATCAAATTTTTATCCTAAATATCAATCTTAAAAGTTTTGACTTTATTTACCACATGACAAAAATATAGATGAAGGGTAGATTGGTGATTGCCCCAAAATAGAGAAAAGAATACATAGATATAGAAGGACAATAAAAAGAAGTTTCTATGTAGGAATGGAAAAATCTGCATTTGATTTTGTTGGTGAACACATAAATCTATGCAAAAGATGAACTACATAACTATATGCATACACATAAATGAATGCAAAGTGACATCTTTAGTTAATAATATTTATATGATGTGGATAATTACATTATATTAACTATTCTAAATTATTTAACAAATTTGATGAGGTGAGGATTTTCTCTAAATTCTATGACAACACATTCTGGATGTTGAAATATTGAAATTTTAACTTTGATCTTACAAAGTTAAAGATTGTTTCTTAAAACTTCACATTATTATGGACACATTTTAATATTGTATAAACACGCAAGAAAATTATGTTAAAATATTATCTTTGTTTTATAATTTAGTTGATGAAAAGTGTGTGACTACAATGCAATGTGTGTATTTTTAGCATTTAATAGGACTGACTCACTTGTAGAAATAGGGTGTGTGAACCATAGGGTTGATTTTAAAATATCTAGCCTATTTACAGAGTTCACGTTGCCACCTAAATGACTTGCCTCTCAAATAAGCTGTAATTTTCT
This sequence comes from Condylura cristata, assembly GCF_000260355.1. Classification (NCBI taxonomy): domain Eukaryota; kingdom Metazoa; phylum Chordata; class Mammalia; order Eulipotyphla; family Talpidae; genus Condylura; species Condylura cristata. Next base: position 24,819,417 of record NW_004567113.1, on the reverse strand, counting down.
AGTACAATTGTCATAGAATTCTACCTTAGCACTTTTTCTTCTCAGTGCTTATCCAAATGATGCAGCTAATGGAATTTCTAATTCTGTAAAAAAGAATTCCCTTTTCATCACAAATATGGAATAAAATTGAATATTTTAGCCTTTGAAGATCAAAATATGTTTGGATAAAATCTCTTTTAGCAATGGTCTATGGCTATCACAACTAAGTATTAAACCCTTTGTTTACACAAAGCATACTTTAATGGGTTGTTTTGCAAGCAAAATATATTTGAAAAGTATTTAGTCCATTCTAACCTCAGTTTTTAGTGCAACAAATTACTAATACAAGTTTAACAAATGTTGCACTCTAAAGCAATTATTTAAACCACAATGCTAAAATGTAAACATTTACTAAATATAGAAGATGGCAAATACTTAAGGAGAGATTGCTAGAAAAGTAAAAGATATGACACTTTTTATTAATAAATATAAAAATGAATTTCCATTTTGAAAATCAAATAATAATGCATAAATCAACTTGTGTTTCTAATAATTTTAATGGAATTGTTTAACTATAAAAAGAAAATACAAAATGAAATAACTATACTGTTTATTACTGCTGAAAAAGAATGCAACATTAAAGTAAATGCACCCTCAAATGGACTTGAATGTAATCAAAAATACTTCATTTAAACAAAAAATAAAAAGGGTTCAGTTTAATTCAAAAATGAGTGATTGCACAATTTTTTTTTCTGTCAGTGTCAAATTTATCAAGTTGACTTTCACTGTCTTTGGCACTATCACATAGCAACTTTTTCCATCTGAAACATGCCTATCAGTCTCACCTTAATCTAAACAAACACACACTATTTGACGAATTTTAAGTGAGAACTACATAATCATTGCTCTCCTTCACATTTTCCTCATGGCATCTATAGTGATCTTCTTTGAAAGTTTGATGAACTAAATACATAATAAAGATATCTTGTCCTGGGCTTTGTTTTGGGGGAACTTTTAAATTGTTTTCAAAGTTTTTGTTACTAATCAGTTCAGCTTTTACATTTCTGCTGAATTCAGACTTGAAATGCTGTCAATTTCTTTTAGATTATTTAATTTGATAGGTTTTAATAATTTCTTATGCCATTCTGAACTTATGAAATATCTTATAACTGTTCATTTGCATGTGATTTTAATTACTTTCTCTTCTTGTTATGAGTCTGGATAAAGATTTCTCCGTTTTATTATTATTTTCAAAAACACAGTTCCTGTTTTCATTAATATTCGGAATTGAATCCTTGGTATGCATTTCAAAATAATGAACATGCAATATATTTTTTAATATTTTTTGTGTACTAAATTTTGATCTATTTCATTACTCCCAGTTAAGTGTAAACATAATTTATTTTTTTTTTGTGAATTTCCTGATATAGAACTGAAATACACACAATTTAATATTTTGCATGACAGACATTGATACATTCAGTGATGAAAATAATCATAACATGTAATCAATATTATTGTAAAATCATGACATCAATACAGTTCATAATACTATGTCTACAATATTATTTGACTCCAGCTATATATATTGTCGTGCCTTTGGATTTCCTTCTTGTCTCACAAGTTCTTTTACCCTGAGTTCAGTTTCTACTCAAAAATTAGTAATTATGAGATATTTCCCATATATTTTTCTACTCAAGACTTTGATTGCATCACACATTGATACCCAAGGCATAATTTTCCAAAGATTTTTCTCCAGAAACCAATATCACTTCAGTCATTACTAAAGAGACATTTCTCCTCAATGTAAAAGGTTTCCCTCAGACACTGATTCTCAAAGTGTCCTTTCTCCTCAAATTTTGCTATTCAACAAGCTTCTCTTAGGAAAAATGTTCCCAAACACTCATTCCTCTGGGGTTTTTCTCCACATTGGAAATGTTTTCCTCAAACAAAGGTTCCCAATGCATTCCTTCTCCTAATATATATCTCCTCAGCATGTTTTTCTGAGGACACTAGTTCCATAAAATTCATGACTCCTCAGCTATCTTGTCACAAGGACTATATTTTCTTCAGACAGGTTCCAAAGCTTCTTTTCTCCTAGGATTTACCTCTTCAGCCCCTTTCTCTTAGGACACTAGCCCCCAAACATCATCTCCTAAGGTTTCTCTCCTCAAAGAACTATGTTTTTCTTAGGAATGGATTCCCAAAGTGTCCTTTCTCCTCAGACCCTTCTCTTCAGCACGTATCTCTAAGCAAAACAGTTCCCCAATACTCCTATCTCCTCAGGTGTGTCTCCACAGAGGACAGTGTGCCTCAGACCCTGGTTCCCAAGATTCCTCCAACTCAGATTACCCTCCTCAGCCACTTTGTCAGAAGACACTCATGTCTTCTCAGGTATCTATCCTCAGAGAACTACAATTTCCTCATACACTCATTCCCAAAGCCTCCTTTCTCCTCAGATTTTCTTCCTCAGCCTGTTTCTGTGAGGACACAGGGTCCCTAATGCACATGTCACCTCAGGTGTCTCTACTGAGGACTATGATTACCTCAGAAACATGTTCTCAGAGTGTCCTTTCTCCTCAGATTCATCTCCTAAGCCCAATTCTCTGAGAACACCAGGTCCCTAACATTCATGTCTCTTCAGGTGTCTCTTCTCATAAGACTATGATTTCCTCAGACACTTGTTCCCAAAGCCTCTTTTCCCCTCAGATTTTCCATTTCAGCTCGTTTCTCTGAAGATGCTAGATCCCTAATTCTCATGTCTCCTCAGGTGTCTCTCCTTAAGGCCTATGTTTACCTCAGACATAGGTTCCCAAAGCTTCCTTTCATTTCAGATTTCCCTCCTTAGTCCATTTCTCTGAGGACGTGTATCCTCAGGTGTCTCTCTTCATGAGACTATTTTGTCCTCAGACACTGGTTCCCAAAGCTTCCTTTCTCAACAGATTCATCTTCTCAGTCTGTTTCTTGGAAATACTAGACCCTAACACTTATATCTCCGCAGATGTCCCACTCTGAAGACTATGTTTTCCTCAGACACTGGTTCCCAAAGCCTTATTTCTCCTCAGATTTTTCTTATCAGCCAATTTCTGAGGACACTAGATCCCTAATGCTCATGTCTCTTTAGGTGCCTCTCCCCAGAGGACTAAGTTTATCTCAGATACATGTTCTCCAAGTATCCTTTCTCCTCAAATTCAATTCCTAAACCATTTCTCTGAGAACTCTATGTCCCTAACACTCATGTCTCTTCAGGTGTCTCTCCTGTGAGGACTATGTTTTCTTCAGACACTGGTTCCCAAAGGATCCTTTCTCCTCAGATTCATCTTAGACAGTTTCTCTGAAAACTAGGTCCCAAAGACTCGTCTCCTCAGGTGTCTCTCCTCAGAGGATTATATTTCCCTCAGACACTGGTTCCCAAAGGCATATATCTACTCAGATTTTTCTTCTAGCCAATTTCTGTGAGGACACCAAGTTCCTAACACTCATGTCTCCTCAGGTGTCTCTCCTTGGGGACTATGTTTTCCTCAGAGACTGGTCACCAAAGTGGCCATTTCCTCAGATATTTCTCCTTAGCCTGTTTTTCTGACACTACACTTATGTCTTCTCAGGTGTGTCTCCTCAGATTTCTCTGTTTTCTTCAGATATGTTTCCCAAAGTGTCCTTTCTCTTCAGATCCATCTCGTCAACTCTTTTTTTCTGAGGATTCTAGGGTTCTACGGCTCATATCTTTCCAGTTGTCTCTCCTTAGAGGTCTATGTTTTCCCTGACACTTGTTCTCAAAGCATTCTTTCCCCTCATATTTTTCTCCTACCTGTTTTTTAGTGGACACTAGGTCCCAAACACTCATGTAATCTCAGGTGTCTCTCCTCAGTGAACAATTTTACTCTGACACTTGTTACCAAAGCGTTGTTTTTCCTCCATTTTCTCCTCATCTCCTTTTTTCCACAGACACTTTATATGTACTTCTCCTCAGGTTTTCCCCCTCAGTCGTCTATTTTCTTCAGACTTGGTTCCATATAGTCCTTTCTTATCAGGCTTTTTACCTGAGCCAGTGTTTCTTTTGACTCTGGTATTTAAGACACTTTTTCCCTCAGCTTTTTACTCTCACAGTATATGTTTTCCTCTGATTCTGTTTCCATGCTGTCCTTTTGTTTTTGATTTTGCTCCTGTGTTCAGTTTTTCCACTGACACTTTTATTCCTTAGATTTTGTCTCAGAGGAATGAGTTTTCCTTAGACTCTGTTTCCCCAATCATCCTTTATATCCTTGTATTTTTTTCTGGGTTTACTTTCTCCACAGATACTAGTATCTAAGTTGGTATTTTCTTCAATTTTTCCAGACAATTATTTTCTCTGATTTTCTGTACATTCTTTTCTTTTTTCAGAAACTGTTTCAGATGAATGTTACACCTCTTATATTCTCCTCATTGACCTGCCTTTTCCTCAGAAAATTTGTCCTCAACTTCATATCTCTTCTGTTTTTCTTTTCTCCAATCATAATTCTCTTCAGATAGCATTTCACTGAAAGGCATTTTTCCTCTAAAATTTCTCCTTAGATGCCAGTCATTTCATTTCTCCTTATTTATTTCTCTTCCAATACCTATTTCCTCTTTAGGATCTAATACCCAATGTGTTATTTTTCTCATTTTTTTTAATCTCAGAAACATATCATCTAATACCCTGTTTCTCAAAGAGTGATTTCTGCTCAGAATTTTCTTTTGACAGATGTCAACTCTTCCTTTGTACTATTCCCAAAAAGTCATTTATTTCCCCTCCCATTTTTCCTCCTACATCATACTTCCCAAAGGGTCATATTCCTGAGATTTTTAGCCTCACACAATCTGCAAATATCTTTCCCCAGTATAATCTTAGTACTTCATGCAAACTTTTAGAATATTTCCTCTCCCACTTGTGCTTGCAGAAATTCATCTTATTTTTAATATGAAAAAGATCAACATTTTCATCAGACTTATTGAAGTAAAATTTTTGCAATACTATTTATCTGTTTAAGCAATGGATTTACACTATTGGTTTTTGCAATCTGGGATAAATTTACATATAAAGGAATTTTATCTACTTACAACTGTATATTTCCATTGCTCTATATTTCAACATAATTTTTTCACCCATTGTAGCTATAATTGGAAATTTCAGTACATTTTTTATTATTAATTTATTTGATAGTAATTGCACTCTTTCAAATTGATACTTACTGTAATCCAACTGACTTGTGGACCCAGGTCTGTAAAATACAGTGTAACAATGGAAGAGGAGGCCACACTTTGAATGGTTATATAATCCTTCAAAACAACTCCACCTTGAAATGTAAAGAATTGTTATTTTAATACAATTTCAATCCTTGACTTAATAATTTTTAATATAAAACCTCTGTATAATGTTAACAGATTTTTAGCTTAAAACTGTAAAAAGGGTCTCCGGTGGCTGAGAGGTTAAAGACACAATGCTATCAAACTATTACCAGTCACTGAAACTTGATCGCCTGTTTCACCTGGGCTCCCCTCAGCAGTGCATTTGCCTGTTCTGTATCCCACTCTGTTCTGGTGAATCCTCTCACACCCACACTTCTGGCAAACACCCTAGTTCTAGTGTACATAAATAAAGAAATTTTAAAACATAAATATAAATACATAAAATGTAAAAAAAAATACATTTTATAAAATATACCTAGCAAATTTCCCAATACATGTGGTTTCCCAATGTTTTCAAGCAAAATGCAAGATGCACTTGCATCTTGTTCTCTGAGAAATGTAAAATTAGATAATAAAATCAACTACAATACATTTTTTTAAAGATTTATTTATTTATTTATGCATACAGAACTGACTGGAGTACAGAATTGCATGGGCAGTGAGAGGCTTCACCAGAGACAGAATGGGGAGCAGAATAGGCAGATCGAGGACATACACTGCTGAAAGGAGCAGCAGGTAAGTCAGGAGAGGTCTGCTATGCCATGTGGATCACCTCCAGGATGAGGATCCAACTCATGCTGAAGTTGTTTTAACTTTTTAGTGTTGTGCTTTAACCTGCTGCACCACCAGGGAGGGCCCAATACAATGTATTTTTAACTGATTTGTAACCCATGTTTTTTGCTTGCTAAATTACTTAATGGAAAGTGGAATGAATATCAGTGGTGACTGTTATTCCCTTGTTTGACTTTGCTTTTTAGAAGTTCACTACAGCTGTTATGTGGAAAAATGGGAGGAATGAAAGCAATGGTTACTTAGGAGTAACTTAAAATTCTTTAAAATTGGAGATTAATGTGAGAATGGTGGAAATGTTAAAATTCATGAATTCTAGGCTTATTTTGAACACAGGCAGATCAGGCCCAACTTGAGAGAAAAAAATTCAGTGAGATGAAGACAGATCTTATATTTGGGGCCTGAGCATTTATTTATACTACAATCTCACTAAAATTTACTAAATTTACTAAAGTATATTGAGATAAGTGCAGGTTTTGGGGGGGGAGCTGAAATATTTTATAAGGCATATTTTCTCGTTGTGATATGTATTAAACCTTGGGATCTTGGCCTTGGCCTTTCTTATCTTTCCACTCATTTTTCCTAAGGGAGAATAATATATGGGGCTAAAGAATAAGCCAGCTTTTTCATATAATGCTTCAACTATGTGAGGTCCTGAATTTCTTGTTCAAATTAACTAAAGCAGTATCTTTTCATTAGGCATTTCTTCTCAAGAATGGGTCAAATACTACCCTGTGCCCATACCTATAAATGAAGGACTTTGGCAAAGTTGTTGTATAAAGATTGTGGGTGTTTGGAGTCAATGATGAGGAGAGAAGAAAGAGTAATTACCCATGCATTACCTTTCTGTTGTAGACATATTGTGATTCTAAGAATTAGAACTTAAGGCTGTGCTTTTAGGATATTGTAAACTTTATTAATCAAATTAGGAAGAGAGAACACATCTTAGTTAACAATTTTATTATCGATATATGGACAATATTTGCTATTATTTTATCCATGACATTTGACAACATAATTTTTAGTTCCTTCTATTAAGATTTGGTGTCTGTTTCTCAATCTTTCAAATATGTCCTAGACTTGTGATTTCCTTTGACTAAAAGAATATGAGAAGAGGAATCATATGCTATTTTTAAGTGTGAACCTCAAGATTTAAGTACCTTGTTTGTTTATTCCCCTAATTTAAAAAAATACAAGAAATACATGTAAATATTTAGAACTATTTTCTCTTGATATTTTCTTTACCTCATAATGTTAATATTGTAAATATGATTGATGAAGCATCTGCCATGTGCTAATAATTTTAGTGTTTTATAAATAAAATCTGTTTTTATAAATTTCTATAAGAGGCTAATTTTTAAAATAATGAGAATTTAAATATTACTAACACAAAAACACATTAAAAAAAAATGAGCTTTGGACCCTCCCTGGTGATGCAATGAGTAAGAACACAGCACTGTAAGCTAACCAAAACTGCTTCAGTGCGAGTTCGATCCTGCCCTGGAGGAGATCCACATGGCAATAGCAGACCTCTCCTGACCTGCCCACTGCTCCACTCAGCAGTGTACTTCATTGATCTGCCTGTTTTGCTCACCACTCTGCCCCTGGTGAATCCTCTTGCAGTCCCTGCCCTTCTGGCTGTACCCTATTACAGTATACATAAATAAATAAAACATTTAAAAAAATGAGTTTTGGTCTTTATTAGCTCCACTAAAAAAAGAAGACCTTATAAATAGTTAAGTAGAAGATCAACTTTAAAATTCTGACATTCTCCAAATAATATGTTCTTTGTACTATGTCATACTTATTCACTAGATTAGCTATTTTACATTTCTCTCTAAGGACACTAACCCATTATACTAAGATTCTAGGAAGGTATACTTTACTCATATCACAGCCTGATTCAGTTACCCAGCTAATATATGTGAGAGGAAAGTAAAAGTTTTAATCACCACTAAAGGCAGAACTAAAAGATATTCCCCAGCCCCTTATAGAGTCCTTGAGCTCAAAATTGATGCCTGTGACACTCTCTAGGTCATCTTCATAAAGAATCAAGGGGAGAAAAGAATATAATTAAGTAACTTTGTGTTACTAAACATCCATGTATTCAAAGGCATTCATGTGGTTGCCATATACTAAGCCCTGAGGAGACAAAGGTAAGCAAGAAAAGCTGTTCTCTTTTAAAATCTAACCAGATGTGAATTTGTCTTGAATGTTTTAATTGTAACTATTGGAGTCCATCAACAAAGTATGACTTCTAAGAATGCCATGGATTTTTTCAACCTAAAGGCCTAAGAGAAATGTATAAGTTAGCAATGAGAACAAACATAGAGCCTGATATCCAAGTAAATCATCATGTGCTTACAGATAATGTGGTATCTGAGAAAACATAGGCCAAATGTTAACAAAATCACCAGGAATGATGCAGCATATCATTAAAAGGACAAATTTACTGCCAAAATAGATGCCTTTTAATTTGTAATTATGGACTTTGACTAATTACCTTTCGAAATTTACATATTTTATTTACCAAATTGAATAAATTATTCAAATTTCAGGTCAAGCTCATGTAATGTTGATAACAATTATTAGCATATTTTAAGTGTATCTATTTATAGAGTTTACAAAGGATTATTTGGGTTTGAAATTTCTAGAAACTTGAGACATAATAACAGATATAGCAACTATATACCTTAAAATTCAGTCACTTCTATATCCCTCTTGCCTTAATTATTCTGATTCACGTTCAAAAATAAAAAGAAAGCAATGAGTAATATTTTTGAACATATAATTGGAGGCAGTAGTAGTAAAGAATGTAAAAGTGAGATTTTAAAGAAACTTAAAAAAAAAGACATCAGTTAAGATTCTGCCTTCTATGTACACTGATTTTGAATATGGAAAAATACCACTTTCAGATTAAAAGTACTACTTAATTTTTAAATCTGGAACACTAACTTACTGGAATGAATAAATGCAATAATATATTTATAATAGTTATCACAATATATGCTATTGATAAAAACACTATTGATGAACAGTAAAATGAGTCCAAATTAAATAGACAGATCACTGAAAATTGGTTCTTACCACATTCTAGCTGCAAGCCAACTCTAGAAGGGTACCACTTTGGACCTGTTCAACAAAAAGTAATAGCATTTCTCAGCACGAGTATATATTCATTTTAGAATTCCAGCAGTTCCAATTGGAAGATACATTCAATCTTATTAAGTGAGTTAAATGGCTATCATGTTTGATAATGGAAGTGGCAGTTAACTTTGGGAGAGTATTGAAGAGGAGCAAAGAATAATGACAGGAAGAAAATACGCTAGGAGCTTAAGGGGATGCTAATTTTCTGCCTTTTTTACTAGGGAAACTAGTTATGTGGGTAGAAATGTGCAAAATATATGACCTCTGAAGATTAAACATCTTCATTTAAAACTGGAAGACTTACCTCAGTTAAAACTTATTTAATATTGAGAATTGAAAGTGGGTTATTTTCTCTATACGAAGTAAAGCACTCTGTCAGAATAATATGTACAATTGACTTAATGTTTTAGGTGTACTGATTATAGTTAAAACATAAATTTTGATTTCTCCCCCAAACACTACCATTGGAGTAATAAGATTTCTAAAGAATTCTATTTGGATAGGAAAATAAAAATGTCTTATTACCCAATTCCATAATAAAAATCTGAGTTCACAATCCCAAAATATAATTATTTTTCTTTAAACTGGATTCTATTTTTATTTTTAGCTTTTTGGAAACTTAATTATTAACTTTGAAATTCAATTATAAACAAATTAGATTGATATCTAATAAACTAGAAGATCATATTCAAAGAGTATTCTACAATGTTAATTTGTTTTCAGAACAATCTTTAAAGCATAAGTTAGTGTGATAAAAACATAACAACACCATTTCAGTGAATTCTTACTGAATTTATGACATAAACACAATTTATCTATACAAATTCTCATGTCAAATAACTTATTAAAAATTTTAATAACAAGTTCAAAATTATTTATAATACCTAAAAGTTTAGAAATGGAAAGACAAATTATAAAGGCACATTTAGCTCTGTCATCTGATTTTTTTAATTAAAATATATAGATAACTATATTTTTTGTTTTGATTTTATATTTACTAATGTATATGCTATTAGTTACATAACATTTGTTGTTCTGGAGTGCATGTTATTTGTTAAAAAATGCCTTAGAGCTTTCCTTGATGATTAGATGTGTTCATGTTATTATGCAATTACATGCTAATAAGTATCACTTCCTGTAACTGAAATATACTGTATATAGTGATTATACTAGTAGATTTTTACATAGCAACAATAAAATTTATCAGCCAAATAATTTCCATGTGAAGTTTGTTGTATAGGAAATGCAAATAAGTACATTAATAGTAATTCTGAAAAATCTTACACTTAATAGGTGAACATCTAAAGGATAAATTTTGAAAAGGCAAATTAATTATAAGAATGAGATGAATTAAAACTGTTGTTCAAAGAAAATGGAATTTATTTGTATAATTTTATCTAAAATAACAGAATGTTAATATATGTTACATTATAAGATAATGTATATAAAGTAATGTATAATGTATTTAGTAATAACAAAATAATAAAGATAGCTAATAATTTACCATCATATTCAAAAACCGAATATCAGGCAACAACTGCATACAAAATGAAAAACAGTCTTTAAATATAATGAAATCTAAATACTTGGCTTATTATTTGAGAAAAACATAAAAATATTGGTTAATCATGTATTTTGATTAAAATATCTTATTATTTTAGATTTTGAAAAGTTTAATTAGTAAAACTAATACTACCCTGAAGCCAAACATTTTATTAATAACTTCCATGTATTCTCCTTGTTCCTGTACCCAAAGCTGTATTCAACAATTTCTTTCCATGATGAAGCAAAACACATGTTCCAGTGGGAAGTTCTCATGTATGCAAAGCATAATTCGGGGACAAGAAGTGACAATCAGATACTGGAATGATAAATAACAAAGATGAAGGCATGATAGAAGGTTCTGTACACACTGAATTATTCTTTGAATATATTGCTTTATTGATAAGTAGTAGTATATTCTTTCCAAATGGGAGAGAGTTCTACAAGCCTCAAGATAGGTGCACATATCTTGACTCATTTCTTTTCTCACAAAAAGTGAGCATTAAAGTATTATTATAGAAAGTTCTTCCTTAATGTACTAAAATATCAGCTGCTGATTTAATATTGTTTAATCAGTTGTTTTGTATGCTAGAAATGATTCATCCAGTAAAGTACTTTACTAGAACTGAAGTGAATCATTTTATTCCCTTAGGCCATTTCTTGGCAATCTTAAAAATGCCACCGTTATACCACCATCATTATTTAGTGATAAAGTTAAAGTGGTATCAAAGAAGCAAGTAGGATAATTTATGTGTGAAAGTGTTGATATAACTAAAACATAAGAGAATCATTTCCTCTCTCATTCCCAACAACAAAAATGTTTAACATTCAATTCAGAAACAACCAATGTCTATAATTTTGCTAACTTTGAAAAGAAAATGCATTTGCTGGAGTTCACTATCACAAATTGTTCAAGTAAGAAAGCAATGCTGCAATGTTGCACAATAAGCAGTGGTGAAGTAAGGAGTCTGTGGGAAAATAGACATGGTACTAAAAATGAAAACCTGTAAAGCTGAACAGACAGGTATTTAGAATTACAAAACAAAAAGAGTGTGAAAGCAAAAGAGACAAAATAACAAGTCAAGAACCTTAGAAATGTTTTTGTAGAATCATCTCTAATAGCAAAGAAAACAACAGCAAAGACAAAAAAATGTAGGACTACATAACACTAAAATACGTCTGAACAGTAGGAAAAAATAATCAAAAATGAAAACACACCCACTGAATAGACGATAATTGAAAATAGTATATTAAGCAAAGGATTAATATCCACATTTATATGCAACTCAACAACAACAGAACTTTATTAAAAAGTGGGAGACAGGGAAGATGGCGGCAGAGTAAAGACGCCGAGATCACCGCGTCCAAGCCGGCATAGGAATTGAGGACTGAAAACGGACTATAGACTCACTTACTACAAGTTTTAACCCAAACGAAAACACCCTGGACTCACTAGAAGGTAGATAACTGCGAGGGAATCGGCGGCGATTGGGTAGTTCCCAGAAGGGAACTCCCGGGAAAACCCAGGCCCCTGGAAGTTCTGTGGGCTGCAGGAGCCGCTTTGCCCCACGCTAAACCCTGGAGGTAAAGCTGGACGGCCCAGCTCAGTGAGTGGAGCCCAGGCTGCAGAAAGACTGCAAATCTGATCCTCAATACCTGGGTGAGAAAAAAAAAACCGCTGAAACTGCAGACCCGATCCGGAGCACCTGGGCGCTGCGCAAAGCCACTGAGCAGCTCCACCAGCTCCGGAACCGGCAAGAGAGCAGCAGAATAAAGACACCGAGACGACTACACCCAAACTCGCACGGGATTATACAAAAACGGACTATAGACTTTCATGCTACGAGTTTCAACCCAAATGAGAACGCCCTGGACTCACTAGAAGGAAAATAACTGAGGGAGAACTGTTGATTGGGGAGTTCCCATAAGGGAAGCCGCACAGGCAGGAACTGATCTGGGAACGCCAGCGGCTTCCAACTCGCTGGGCTCCTTTAAAAATCCAGGCTGCGGGAAGCTAGCTGCAGAGGGAAAACGGCCTGAGGCGGCAGCTGCTACTGCTAGGCAGCCTTTTGTCCCAGCCCTGCTACAACCCTGGAGATAAACTGAGACAATTCAGCTAGGGA